>NC_142081.1:103137283-103498533 GCF_054644295.1 Miniopterus natalensis | reverse complement strand
GAAAATTAAAGGAACAAGAAACAGAAGTGATATTCTTGATGATATGTTATAGACCGCTCAGAGATTTAAAAAGCCTAATATCTTCTATGTTATATATTCAATTTACCAAACTGACATTGATTTCAGAGTATTGTTTTGTTATATTAGGTATTAATTGTTTGAAAGAATGAACAGTGTAAAGGTAAATTATTATGAAATCCACTCAAGGAGTGTACATTCTAACAGGAAAAATAAAACATTTTATTTTGTTTTATTTTGTGTGTGTGTGTGCCTGTGTGTGATATTGATATAACCTGGCCCAGAAGCAAATTAAAGTAGTGACAAGATCTCTTCAGACACCTATTTTGCTAAAAGCAGACAATTTGCTAAATGCATTCCTGATGTCTCTCTCTGGGAATTTTTTCTTTTTCTTTTTCTTTTTTTTTTTAAATATATTTTTATTGATTTCAGAGAGAGGAAAGGAGAGGGAGAGAGAGAGACAGAAACATCAATGATGAGAGAGTCATTGATTGGCTGCAGCCCACAACCCGGGCATGTGCCCTGACAGGGAATCGAACCGATCGCCTGGATCCTAGGTTGACGCTCAACCGCTGAGCCACGCCCGGCTGGGCTCTGGGAATTTTTTCTATTTGAAGTATTAAAGAAGGGGGTGAAGGAAGAGTTCATCCTTAGTCCGTACTTTGGGTAGCAAGAGAGTGACTAAAAATAAACATTTTAGGGAGCATACAATATATTCTAAGCATTAGTTTCACTTTTGCCCATAAGGAACTATGCTTAAGGCATATATGACAGGAAGATGAACAGACAAAGCAAAGTATAAGCAAGGTGTCCTTGGAGTCATAATGAATGACACTCAGCATTTGAGGAAGGATTTCTGGCTGTGAAGCTGGGCAATCTGAGTCTTTGAGGATAAATAAGTTAAACATACAAATAGAGGTTAAAGGTATGGAAGAACTAGCAGTTCAGCATTACCAGATGTGAAGTTCAAGACCAAGATAGATCAAGAGGAGTTCTTTGAACTATGCTAACAAACTGATTTTACTCCATAACAAGTGAAAATCCAGTAAAGGCATTTAAGTAAGGGAGTCATGTAGTCAGTAGTGTGTTTCAGGTAGGTCATATTGACTACCCTATAGATGGTATTTTTGAGGGGGCAAGGCTAAGTATATAAAAATAATCCAGTATAAGAGGAGGGGCTATTTATTGGTTATGTAACATTGTTAAAAGAGAAAGAATCTGTAACAAGTCTGCAGATAACCTTCTCTCATATCTCATTGAATAGGATATAATTGTATGCTCATAATTAAACCTGTCATTATATAGAAAAATAAGATGGCAATGATTGTAATAGACATTTCAGGACTTCGACCTGAACCTGGGTAAAAGCCACTCCTCTGTGAGTCACTGAGGAAAAGAGTGGAGCCTTGAACAAAGTTGGGTTTCTGTCGGTAAAAAAGTATGGAGAAATGTCTAGTAGTACAGTCTTTATCTATCTATCTATCATCTATCTATCTATCATCTATCTATCTATCTATCTATCTATCTATCTATCTATCTATCTATCTATCTATCATCTATCTATCTATCTATCTATCATCTATCTATCTATCTATCTATCTATCTATCTATCTATCTATCTATCTATCATCTATCTATCTATATCTATGTATCTATCTATCTATCTATCTATCATCTATCTATCTATCTATCTATCTATCTATCTATCTATCTATCTATCTATCTATCTATCTATCTATCTATCTATCATCTGTCTATCATCTATCTATCATCTATCTATCTATCTATCTATCTATCTATCTATCATCTATCTATCTATCTATCTATCTATCTATCTATCTATCTATCATCTATCATCTATCTATCATCATCTATCATCTATCTATCATCTATCATCTATCTATCTATCTATCTATCTATCTATCTATCTATCTATCTATCATCTATCTATCTATCTATCTATCTATCTATCTATCTATCTATCTATCTATCATCTATCTATCATCTATCATCTATCTATCTATCTATCATCTATCTATCTATCTATCTATCTATCTATCTATCTATCTATCTATCTATCTATATCTATCTATCTATCTATCATCATCTATCTATCTATCTATCATCATCTATCATCTATCTATATCTATCTATCTATATCTATCTATCTATCATCTATATCTATCTATCTATCTATCTATCATCTATCTATCATCTATCTATCATCTATCTATCTATATCTATCTATCA
Organism: Miniopterus natalensis; assembly: GCF_054644295.1. Taxonomy (NCBI): domain Eukaryota; kingdom Metazoa; phylum Chordata; class Mammalia; order Chiroptera; family Miniopteridae; genus Miniopterus; species Miniopterus natalensis. Next base: position 103,496,265 of record NC_142081.1, on the reverse strand, counting down.
TCTATCTATTTATGTATATCTATCTATATCTATCTATCTATCTATCTATCTATCTATCATCTATCTATCTATCTATCATCTATCATCTATCTATCTATCATCTATCTATCATCTATCTATCTATCTATCTATCTATCTATCTATCTATCTATCTATCTATCTATCATCTATCTATCATCTATCTATCTATCTATCTATCTATCTATCTATCTATCTATCTATCTATCTATCATCTATCATCAATCTATCATCATCTATATCTATCATCTATCTATCATCTATCTATCTATCTATCTATCTATCTATCTATCTATCTATCTATCATCTATCTATCTATCTATCTATCTATCTATCTATCTATCTATCATCTATCTATCTATCTATCATCTATCATCCATCTATCTATCTATATCTATCTATCATCTATCATCTATATCTATATCATCTATCTACTTATCTATCTATCATCTATCTATCTATATCTATCTATATCATCTATCATCTATCTATATCTATCTATCATCTATCATCTATCTATTTATCATCTATCTATTGATCTATCTCTATCTACTTAACGTCTATCTTAAATAAAACATTTTATTCACATATATTCAGTGTAAATTATTCCCATTTAATAGATAACAGTGGTAAGTCACTGATATTAAGTTACTTGCCTGGCTCACAAAAATCATCAGTTGACAAAGCTAGGCTCCATATATTTTTACTCTGCCTAGCATATGGCAGATAGTAATGAAAAGTCAAGCAAAGTCAGATATTATCTGAGGCTTTAGGATATTTTATTCATGGGAGAGATTTTAGAAGAAATATGAGTGAAAAGGAGATTGGAGCCTTTCAAAAATTAAATTCTTACAGTACAACTGCAAATGCTAAAGATGGAAAGTATCCAAACGATGTTAGAAACAAAGAAAATTACTGAATGAGCTCTGCATTAAAAGAGTCTCTGTAAGGTGTGAAAAACATTGAATTATAAGGGTTTAGGGGTAGAAGAATTCTGAGAACCTGAAATTAAGTTCTTATCACTCTCCACCCAGTAGCAATCTCTTTGCTGAGATCTAAAAGGAGTGAGAGGCAAGTGGGGGCTCAGGGCCTACGGGGGTCCTGTTGAGGATAACTAGTATGGAGACCTGTGTTTCATGGGTTGAATAAATGTATCTCTCTCTCTTCTTTTATATGTATCAGAACTGTATTGTGGTCTGAAGTCTCTTATCACCTAGTCCTGCTCCAGTCCCTTTTCTCCTTCACGGAGTTTTCCCCAGTAAATCTGTTACATAGCTGTCTCTCTTATTGTCTGCTTCTCATAGAATCCAAATGAAAACCCCCTAATTTACATCATATATGACAACATGCTGAGTTAAATTAAAGACATAAATGTAAAAAATAAAATAAAATTTGGCAATAAAATCTGGATTCAATATATGCAATTTAGGGGTGGGAAATATCTCTTTAATTAATACAAAAAATACACACACACACACACACACACAGAGAAAGAGAGAAACGCAAACAGTCACAGTAACTTCTAGATTGGTGTTTGACCATACAATCATACAACTGAACATCACAGCCTAACCAAGTTCATCCATAGAATCAACCATTACATGCTCTTAAAAATGGGCAAACAATAGTTCACATAAGTTTATAAATGGCAAGTAATTTTATTTTATTGCATATGCTATATATCTATTTACTATCTATTATCTGTCATCTATCTATCTTCTATTATCTGTCATCTATCTATCTATCATCTACCTACCTACTTACCTATTTTGCCAAATAGGAAATTAAAAATAACTACTGAGAGCTGCAATGCCTGAAAAGGCTACAGTCAATTCTTTTTCTCCTCAGCTTCATTGAATTATAATTGACAAAATTGTGATATATTTAAGATGCACCTGATGATTTCATATATGTGCACACTGTGAAATGATTACCACAATCAAGTTAGTATACACATTAATAATGTCACAACTACTTTTTATTATTTTATTTTATTTTATTTTATTTTATTTATTTTATTTTATTTTATTATTTTATTTTATTTTATATTTTTTGGTGAAAATGTTTAAGATCTAATTTCAGCAAGTTTTAGGTATACAGTACACCATGTTGCACATTAGATCTTCAGAACTTATCCATCTTGTAATTGAAAGTTTGTATCTTTTGACCAACATCTGCCCATTTCTCAGCCTTTAACAACCACCATTCTCTTGTTTCTATGAGTTTGACTTTTATAGATTCCACATATAAGTGATAACATACAGTATTTGTCATCTCTGTCTGACTTTACTTAGAATAATGCCTCCTAGGTTCATCCATGTTGTCACAAAAGGCAGAATTTTCTTACTTATGGTTGAATTGTGTGTGTGGTGGGGGGGTCTTACATTTTCTTTATCCATTCGTCTTTCAATGGACACTTAGGTTATTTCCGGGCTATTGAGAATAATGCTACAATGAGCATGAGAGTGCAGATATCTCTTTGAGGTATTATATTTATTTCACTTGGGTATATACCCTGAAGTGAGATTACTAGATTATGGGCAGTTCTATTTTTAATTTTTTGAGGAAACGTCATACTGTTTTTTGTGTAACTGTACCAATTTACATTCTACCAAGAGCACACAAGGATTTCCTTTTCTCCACATCTTTGCCAAAATGTATGATCTGTTATATTGTGTCTTCTGTGAGGCAATATCTCATTATGATTTTGATTTGCATTTCCCTGATAGTAATGGTGAGTTTTATGTATCTGTTAGCCATCTGTATGTCTTCTTTGTAAAAATATCAATTTAGGTGCTTTGCCTATTTTTAAATCAGGTTATTTGTTTTATAACTATTGAGTTATAAAAATTTCTTATATATTAACTTCTTATCCAATATATGGTTTGAAAATATTTTCTTCCATTCCAAAGATTGTTTTTTATTTTGGAGGATAATGTGAAATTTTATAATTAAATTTATTGGAGTGACATTTGTTAATAAGATTATATAGGTTTCAAGTGTACAATCCTATCATACATCATCTTTATATTGCATTGTGTGCCCACTACTCAAAGTCAAATCTTTTTTCACTATTTATTATACCCCCTTTACCCTCCTTCCCTCTGATAGCCATCATTGTTGCCTGTGTCTATGAGTTTTTGTTTGTTTTTCTTGTTTGTTCATTTGTTGCTTTCAGTTTTATATCCCACATGAGTGAAATCATGTGGTTCTTAACTTGTTCTGTCTGACTTATTTTGCTTAGCATGATAGTCTCAAGCTTCACCCATTGCTGTCACAAATGGCAGTATTTCATCTTTTCTCATGGATGAGTAGTATTCTATTGTATATGCACATCTTTTTCTTTTTTAAAAAATTTATCTTTATTGTTGAAAGTATTACAGATGTCTCATTTTTATCCCCCCATTTACCCCCTCCACCTGTTCCTGCCCCTCCCCAGGCCTTCCCCATACTATTATCTATCCATGGGCTATGCATATATGCATATAAGTTCATTGGTCAATCTCTCCCCACAACCTTCCCTCTGAAATACAAAAGTCTGTTGCATGTTTTAATGTCTCTGGATCTTTTTTGTTTGTCAGTTGATTTTATTCATTATATTCCACATATAAGTGAGATCTTGTGATACTTGGCTTATTTGACCTAGTGATCCCACTTCTAGGAATATATCTTAAGAAGCCAAAAACACCAATCAGAAAGAATATATGCACCCTATGTTCAAAGTAGTGCTATTTACATTAGCTAAGATCTGGAAACAACTCAAGTGCCCATCAACAGATGAATGGATTAAAAATTGTGGTACATTTACACAATGGAATATTATGCAGCTACAAAAAAAGGATCTATTATCCTTTGAGATGGCATGAAGGGACCTGGAGAGTATTATGTTATGCACATCTTTATTCAATCATCTACTGAAGGACACTTCAGTTGTTTCCATGTCTTGGCCACAGTGAATAATGATATAATGAACACAGGGGTGCATATATTTTGTGTATAAAGTGTTTTCACATTTTGGGGGTAGACACCCAGAAGAAAGGTGGCTGGGTTAAAAGGTAACTTTATTCTTAATTTTTTGAGTAACTGCCACACTGTTTTCCATAATAGCTGTACCAGTTTACATTTCCACCAGCAGTGAATGAGGGTTCCTTTTTCTCCACAACTTCTCCAAAACTTGTTATTACTTATTTTGTTGATAACAGCCATTCTACCAGGTGAAGTTGTAGTTCTTTTTCTCTTTCTCTTTTTTTTTAAATGTATATTTATTGTTCAAAACATTACAGATGCCTCCCTTTTCCCCCCATTGACCCCCTCCGCTCCACTCCCCAGGCCTTCACTGAACTATTGCCTGTCCATGAGCTATGAATATGATTTGCATTTCCCTAATAGCTAGTAAAATTGGCCATCTCAGGTTGCTTCTTTTTTAGTTGATAGTTTTCATTTCTGTGCAGAAACTTTTTAGGTTGATGTTGTCCAACTTGTTTATTTTTTTGTTATTGGCTGTACATTTGCCATCAGATCCAAAAAATTATTGACAAGACCAATGTCAAGGTTTTCTCTGTGTTTTCTTCTGGTTTTATGGTTTCAGGTTTTAGATTTAAGAATTTAATTCATTTTGAGTTGTTGTTTTTGTGTGTATGGAATAAGATAAGGGTCCAATTTTATTCTTTTATTTGTGGATATTTAGTGTTCTCCTAATAGTTCATTAGAGAAGTTATCCTTTCCCTACTGTGTATTCTTAGCATCTTTGTGGAAAATTATCTGACTGCATATGCGTAGATTTATTTCTGGGCTCTATAGTCTGTTCCATTGATCTATGTGTTTTAAATATCATGCTGTTTTGATTATTACAGATTTTTACTATAGTCTGAAATAAAAAAGTGTGATGCCTTCAGCTTTGCTCTTCTTGTTCAAAATCACTTTAAATTTGTGGGGTCTTTCGTTGTTCCATGTGAATTTAGAATTGATATTTCTATTTTAATGACAAATGCAATCAAAATTTTGTTAGGAATTTTTGAATTTTAAATCTGTAGATTTCTTTCAGTAGTATGAACATTTTAACAATATTAATTCCTCGGACCCATGAACGTGGGATATCTTTTCAGTTATTTGATTATTCTTTTCTTAAAATATGTTTTTATTGATTTCAGAGAGGAGAAGGGAGAGGGAGAGAGAAATAGAAACTTCAGTGATGAGAAAGTCATTGATTGGCTGCCTCCTGCACGACCTCTACCGGGAATCAATCCTACAACCCAGGCATGTGCCCTGGCCAGGAATCGAACCATGATCTCCTGGATCATAGGTTGATGCTCAACTGCTGAGCCACTCCGACTGGCCTGTTTGATTAATCTTAATTTTTTTTCCTCAGGGTTTGATAGTTTTTAGTGTACGCATGTTTTACATCCCTGGTTAAATTCATTCTTAAGTATTTTATTATTTGTGATGCTATTGTAAATGAGATTCTGTTTTTCATTTATTATTATTATTATTTTGGATAGTTCACTTTTAGTATATAGAAATGCAACTGATTTTGGTGTGTTGATTTTGTAACCTGCACTTTTACTAATTTTATCAGTCCTTAGAATTTTTTTGGTGAACTATTTAGAGTTTTCTTTTATAACATAACCTCATCTACAAACAGAGGTAATTTTAATTTTTTCCTTTCTGAATTGCATTTCTTTTTTTGCCTAAGTATTATGATTAGAATTTCCAGTACTATGTTGAATAAAAGTGGCAAGAGTGGGCACCGGTGTTTTGTTTCTAATCTTAAAGGAAAAGCTTTCAGCCTTCACCATTGTATATGATGTTAGCTGTGGGTTTGTTATAAATAACTTTTATTATGTTGAGATACATTCCTTTCATACTTAAATCATCAAGAGTTTCTATCATTAAAGAATGTGAATTTTGTTAAATACTTTTTTTGCAACTATTGAAATGATCATATGATTTTTTGTCGCTTATTCTGTTAATGTGCAATTTATATTTATTTATTTATTTGTATATATTGAATGATCCTTACATTCCAGAGATAAATCCCACTCTATAATGGTATATGATCATTTTAATGTGCTGTTGAATTTGGTTTGTTAATTAATATTTTGTTGAGGTATTTTGAATCTATGTTTATCAGGGATATTGGCCTGTAATTTTCTCTTCTTTTAGTGTCCTTATCTGGATTTGTTATCAAAGTAATACTATTCTCATAAAATTAATTTGGAAGTGTTCTTTCCTCTTCAATATTTTGAAAGTGTTGAGGAAAATTGGTGTTAATTTTTCTTTAAATGTTTGATAGAATTCACCAATGAAGTCATCTGGTTCTGGACTTCTCTTTTTTTTTGAGTCAATATTTGATTATTGATTCAATCTTCTTACTAGTAATTGGTCTATTTAAATTTTCTGTATTTAGAAATTTACCCATAGATAATTCTTAATTTCTAGTGGAAATGTGAATTGTTAGAGACATTTTGAAAATCAATCTGTCAATATTGATTGAATTGAAGAATACATGTACCCGTTGACAAGTAATTTCTCAGGGGATCTACCCCATGGCAATAAAACTACCATAAGTTTACCATTTTTGTCCAAGGATATTTTTGTAACATTGTTTTGAGAAAAAGTAAATACCCATAAATAGGAAGGTAGTTTGATTAAATTAGAGAATGGCCACACCATAAAATATTATGCAGCTATTAAACAAATACATTAGGGCTACGTTAATTGACTTGGAGGAATTTCTAGAAGGTATTTATTATCATATTATTGTAAAATAAAATATGTTTGTTATACATATTTATGTGAAAGTATGTAAAGGACATGTATAGTAGAGATATGAAATAGTATAAATTAAGTTCTAATGTTGGCATATTGGATAAAGGTAAGGGAGATTATTGTGAAGTTATGGCCACCTCTTAAGCTACATGGAGTAACCTAATACAATTGATTAATGATTAGTTGGTAAATAATAGTTTCCTAGAAGTGTTGATATTATCCATGTCCACTCTTAGGAGTGATTTCCAAAATCATCCTCTACAAAAATATTTATTTAATACCTATGTGTGCCAGATACCCTTCTAGGTGCTGGAGAACAGCAGTAAATAAAACAGGTTTACAGGTTTTTTAGTATGACATGCCACGAGGCTGTCTTCTTTATTGTCAATTGTTCAACCATTTATAAAGATTAGGTCAAGAATATTCAAGAAACAAGATAGGGATAGCTTGTTGACAGAATTAGTATTAATAAATGTCTCAATACATTTTATAAACTTTCTACTAAAAGATTAACTTGAGCCCTAGCCTGTTTGGCTCAGGGGTTAGAGAGTCAACCCAAAGACTGAAGGATCCCAGGTTTGATTCTGGCCAAGGGCATGTACCACTGTTGCAGGGTCGATCCCCAGCCCCATTTGGGGCCTGTGCAGGAGGCAACCAATCAATGTATCTCTCACATCAATGTTTTTCTCCCTCTCTCTCTCTCTCTCCCTCCCACTCTCTGTGAAAAGCAATGGAAAAAATATCCTTAGGTGAAAATTTTAAAGAAAAAGGTTAACTTGAACAGTATTAACAATAAGATCACATTATTTTGGAGGGGGAAGGAGAAAAATCTATTACTCAAAAACAGAAGAGTGGCAACTTCTTAATATTACAAACAACTTTAAAGTTTTAGATTACTAGAATCTTAGTAATACTTAGCAATATGAAATGATTTTAGGGATAATGAAAAAATTAAATTAATGTTGCCTTAATAGAACTTTAGTGTGCAGTTGAATATAATATGAACAGGAGGCACCTGCATTTATGTTATATACTGTGAGATACTATAAATAAACTAAACTCCAGCTGTGGTAATTAATTCTATATGCAAAACTATATTATTAATGGAAATGGAATAGAAGGTGTCCAGAAAGATATACTCTAAGTAGCGAATAAAATTAAAAGGTACTTTAATGAAGAGTCATTGTGATGTTTATTCTGAAGAAATATCTACATATTTTAAGTTTTCTAAGATGTGTGAGATGTATGTTAAATTTTCTTTATCCTCACTTGGTAAAATAAAGGATCATATTTTTTTGTAACATGATGAACAAATTGTTCATAAGATTCATGAGTGGGATGCAATGACTAAGTAGGCTGTTAGTTTTCCATCACGAGGAGCATTTAAGTGGATGCTGAATAATCACTTGCATAGATGCCACAGAGGGAACCAAAAATGTGTTGCAGAGTGAAAAGAATAAGCTGATTTCTGAGGTCCTTTCCAATTTTGAGAGTCTCTGTCAAGAAAGAAGGGAAGAGAGAAAAGGGCTAAAAATGGAACAGTACTGGGTCAAAGTGGAAAAAAGTGCCTTAGATGAGGCTTCAAATAAAAAGAGAGTGGTGGGGGTTCCTAGAAAGTGTCTCAGCCAAGTTCCCAATGAGGAGAACTTCAAATAAAAGTGCCTGGACTAAGAATGCAGCTACATGTATGAGCATGGTTGAACCAGAGAATTGGAAATTGATCCTTGATTGAACTCCCTCCAGAAAACACTAATGCACTGGCTGTGCACCAAGTCTGCTGTAGGAAGGACAGCTACCCCTCATGAAAACTGCCAGGCAAAGCAAAACCATGTCATTGCCTATGACCAGGCCCAAAAGATCACACATTGGATTTTTGGCCTGAAACTGGGCTCCTCAGAAAAAAGTTAAATAATAAATATACATAAATATTTATTCATGTTTTATATATTAATTTGTAATTATATATTTTATATACTTATATTAGCAGAAATTAATTTAGCAAAATATTATAAAAGGTTACTTCATGCTTAATCACTGAAGATAAACTTAACCAGAAATATACACTCTCCAAATTTTTAAAAAATATATAATCCAAAGGACATAAAATAAAGCCTGAATGATTGGGAAAACATATACTGTTCCTATAATGAAAGCCACCAAACATTATAAAACTGTTAATTTCCTTAAATTTAATCCATAAGTAATTCTTATCAAAATTCCAGTGGATGCTTATGGAACATAGTTACTTAATTCAAAATTCCTCTGAAATAATACAGTACTTCGGAAAGCCCCAAATTTACTTTTCTTCATTAAAAAAAAAAAAAAAAAAATGTTTTAACGCATTAATTCAGCTTTGATATATTTTATGTTGGAATTTTGTTTTTTATCAGAAAGTCATTAGGGAAAGTTCAAGGATGGAGTCATTTTGGAAAAAAGTAAAAGATTGTATGATTATGACAAGTAGAAGAGAGAGAGATTAAGAATCAATTCTAAAGAAATATGTGGGAAAATGTGAGGTGATTTAATTTGGGGATGTTTGTAACTTTCCTTACACTTCGTATTTTTAGAAAAAATAATTTTTAGAGAAGAAACTTTTGTCATTGGTTGTGTTCAATTTTTATTTTCTGTGAGAAGCTACTATGTAATATAGAAAATATACTATATCATTTTAGCATTTAATTAATTTACTTTATATTTTCCATTATGAAGTATTTTAAATACAAGAAAAGTAGGTGAATATTAAAATAAACAACATTAATAAGTATTAGTATATTTTCTTCCTTTCTTGATTCATGTTTTAAATGAAAATAACCTTTTATTATTACATAAGCATGCATACATGTGTATTATAACAATAAAATGCATATAAAAATGGAAAATTAAAACATTGTGTTTTATTATTCAAGATGTTTACCTTTCTGAATCCCTTATTATAAATATTTCCTTCTCTTTTACTACATACATATATTGATTTTTTTATTACGAAAATGAGATCATATAGAATATGCTCTTTTGTAACCTACTTTTTTTCAAGTAATGATTTTCATTTCTTCTTTAAAATGTCTTAATGATATTTTAATAGTTTGTTGAAACCAATATTTCATTAAGAGCCACATTTTGCATCTTACTATCATGCCACTCAAGTCTCAAGTTGATTTTTAGAGAGAGAGGAAGGGAGAGGGAGAGGGAGAAACATTGATATGAGACCAAACCATCTATCAGCTACCTCCTGCATGACCCCTAAGGGGGGGATCCAGCATGCAATCTGTGCATGTGCCCTGACCAGAATCCAACTGGTAACCTTTCTGTGCATGGGACAATGCACAATCAACTGTCCCATACTAGCCAGGGCTCAAGCCTCTTCTAATCTAGCACTCTAGAACAATCCCTTTTTATTATTTATAGAAAACAATTAAATTAAAATGTTAAAATAATTAAAAGTATTTATTAGTTTTATATGTATATATAATTAATGCACTAATAGGAACAATAAGAACAATGAAGAGAAACAAAGCAAATCAAAATCAGGAGAGAGTGTTTAATGAGCTCCTGGTTAAGAAATGTGCTCAGGGGAATCCTAAAGAAACAGCACTTGAGCAGACACTTAAATTATATTAATGCCATGAGTTTTTAACTTAAATATTTGAGACTTTATAGTTATAGGCCACTCATATTTTTATGTTTTCCAACCTTGTTTCAGAAGATATAACATGAGGATATTTAATATGACCTCTTAATACCCATAACTAGTGTCATGAAACACTATTTCTACAAACAGATCTTAAAACATATAAGAGAAAGGATAAATAAATATTAGCCTCCTAGGACTAACCTGTAGGAACAGTGATTAGCTTATTTCTAATTTACTTTATGAGAGCTCATTTCATGACTTAAACAGGCTATTTGTATAATTTTATAGCTAAAGAATTAAAAGATACTATGTAACATTTTTTCTATCAAAATGTGGATTTAAAAGAGTATTTTAAAATATAAAAAGTTAAAGGTTTTAAATCATAACTTTTTATATATGTAATACCTCAAAGGTCCTAGAAGCGAAAAAACTAAATGCCCTTTTGCTTTGTATAAGAGCTTTCTCATAGAATTGGCTGACATCTTGGAGTTAAAATTAACCAGTAGTTTCATTCTCAATATCTGATTGCCTTTAGCATCTTTTCCTGAAGAAATTGGATCAACTGAAATAAGGTAAGATTTTTCTAAGAAGCATTGCCAGACCTTTCCTTGGTCCTAACCATTTCAACATCTGTTTTCATTCGGAAAGTAAATGGAAATCAGCCACCAGCCACTAGCTTTAGATGCTGGGTTAACATTTCCTGCAGGCTATACAGTCCAGCTCCCATAGAAATAGAATTTGGATTTTTGAAAAGAGGAGACAGATTTTAAACCCAGTGTGCATTTCTACTAGTGAAAAATTGTGCAGATGCATTTTCATGTTCACAAGGCAGGAGCGGTTGAATATTCTATCTGATGAGTTTCCCAAAGTGATCTGAAAGTTTATGAGGGAGAAATAAAACTTCTGTAAGTTTTGAGCAAAGGAGTTTGGGCATTTAGTCTATTAACAATCACATAATGCTTCCTGAGATGCCAGAAAAACGTCAAAGCTTTCTGTTTACTGAATTTTGAAAGCTATAATATACTTAGTCTGCAATTCATTATTTAGTCTCTTGAAAGACCAGAAAAAACACATTTTAAAGCTTGACTTTCATAATTAGAACTAAAAATAAAAACGTATTCATCACTCCTAAGATTGAAGTCAAACATTGAATATGTAGTCCTTATTTGATTGCTGAGTTTGACAGGTCAATATCAGAGAATGCAATTGCAAATAATTTCTATAAAGTTTAGTTCTGGAGATTTAACATTGTCTTCTCACTTATATGTACCTATATTTTGAAATAAATTCTCATTAAAATTTATTATTAGAGGATCATATTAGACTTTTTATTAGCCTAGAGATTATTGGAGAATGAGAGCAATAAATTATAAAATTTTCAGATTAATAGTATGAAAGTGAGAGCAATAGTGATAATCTCAAGACATGAGTCTTTGACTATATACCCTGCTTTAAATTATTTCTCTGAGATTTAAAATTCTAACTTTATTCATGGTCCTTGTTGCTTTATTTCACAGGACTGGGGGAATTACTGGTTGGATGCTTCCCAGAAGTTTTAACAACAACAAAAATATTTCCATAACAATATTGGGTTTGTCTTGCTCTAATATACACTTTTTTCCTCTTGAAAAACAGCAGCCCAATTACTTTACTATATGTACTGACAGCCTATGCTTGTTACACTCTGAAAACATTGCAGTCATTCAATCATGACTATAAGTGATATTTTCTTTAATATTTGAGACTATGGAAAACTGGTTAAAAATAATTGTCATATTAATGCAAAATTACAACATAAATGTTACCCAGTTAAATGTTCTATCCATACTTGGAATCATTCTGAACTTGATTTAAAGTAATTATGACTCCTATGGCACATTTACTTAAAACAAACAATCAATGTGCTTATTGTTGAAATTCCAGGTGTTAGGTCTCAAAATTTCTTAGTAATTATAATTTCCTAAGAGGATATTTTCAACAGTCAAAGTGAGATAATGTTAATCAAGACAAGATTCATAGCCTTATAGTATCACAAGACTCAATATTTAGGATTCCTGTGTCTATTCTACTAGTCAAAGGGATTTGATGATAATATGACCTCCATTTTGGTTCATGGTACTAACCCATTCCAAAACTTTAGGCTCTCAGGAAAGCTGCAGTACATATTGTAAGCCTGTAGCTATACTTAGTTACAGAGAAGCATAACGTGAGCGACTTGTGATTGGAACCTGCATAACTCTTCTGTGTTCACAACTAGAGCTATTACAAAGAAGCCTGTGTCCTGTAGTCATTGTGGAAAATACTGAAAGGTATTTCTCAACTCTCTTTTCTTCACTAAAGTGCTTCTGGATCTTTTCCAAATGGTTAGTGCTTATTGAGCTCATACAAACTGCTAAATGACAGATGATAATCAATGCCAAGAGGGAAAAATGGCCAAGATCCAGGAGGAAAAATGGAGATAGGCCTTTACATGACATTTCTCCTCATCATCTTCTATTGGGTGAGTCTTAGTAATTTACACAAAGCCTTAAGGGAAATCATCTCTACCTAGCTTATTGAAATTGTCTCCTGCTATCATTTCTCAGACACCCTAGTTTATTTACTCATTTATATAACAAATGTTTATGAGCATATACAAATAATGCATGCAGGATACATCATTGAACAGGACAGAGACCCTGTCCTAATGGCATTTATTTTCTAGTTTGGGGGTAGGGTAAGCCAGATATAAATTAACATATAGATTACTAAATAAGATAATTTTAGATAGTAATAAATGCTAATAAGAAAATAAGTATAGGATAATTAAATAATGAATTACTAGATTGGGGAATGGATGCGCATTTCAAGGAGATGACCTATGATTAAAATCTGAAAAGTGGAAAAGAGGCAGCCTTGGGATATGTGAACAGAGTCTATGGAAAGGGTAAAAGAGCATAGAAAAAGTCCTGAGATTGAAATAATGTTGCCACATTCAAGAAATAGAAAAAAAGGATCATATGGCTTAAGTACAGGTGGGTCTAAAGAGTTTGAAAAGGCATATTATGTAGATACAGGTATATGGTGCATGGATGTTGGCATCAGCATTGTCTGAGAGCTTATTCTTGGTCCCCACTCAAGTCTTACCAAATTAGAATCTGTAAGGCTGTTCCCAGGAATCTATGTTTTAACAAGCCTTCCAGGTGATTGTATGTATCCTAAAGTTTGAATTAGCACTAGTATATGTAAAATTCTAGGAGTGATTATTTAGGTGATGTTATTGATTTGGAGTTTAGTCTAATTTAAATAAGTAATCTTTCAGGAGGGGTTACAGTGAGGACATTGTGTGACTTAAAAAAATCACACTTGTTTCTGTAGAGAGGAAAAACACAGAAGAGAGGCCAACTTAAAGGCAATTGCATTGAGGTCATTTGAAAATGATTTCGGCTTGGACAATGTTGGATTCAGTGATGAAACAAAAGATTATTTTTCTTGGAAATATTGGAGAACGAATTTGATGTTGGATAAGAAGAACATATTAGGAACAAGAAATATTTAAACAGTTGTAGTTCATTGGATTATTTACTGAGATAAAATACTTAGAAGATGAACATGTTTGGTAAAGAAAGCAAGCAGATAATAAAGAGTTCAATTATGGACTGGTTAATTTTGAGGTGATCATTATAGTATCCAAGATATATGAAGAATGATTACGACTCAATAACAAGAACCCAACAGCCACCCTGACTTTTAAAAGGAAAGAAGATCTGAATAGACCTTTCACCAAAGAATTTACATGCATGGCAAAGATGCATGGATAAAGAAGATCCAAATCCTTAGTCATTAGGTAAATGTAAATATAAAGCAAAATGGTATGTCGTTAACAACCCACTAAAAAAGACTAAAAAGTTTTCTTATGACAGCAATGCTAAGGTTTGGTAAATGGAACTCTCATAGATTTTTAGTATGAATGCAAAACTCCTAAAGAGGAAGATGAAGTTGTCTTCAAAGGAAAAAAAGTGAAAATTACATCAGAGTTTAGAAGAATTTGAATTAACTCTTTTAATATTGAGTCAAAATTATTTAACCAAATCTTTAATATATTTAGCCAGATGGCTAATTAAAAGTGGTGACCATAAGATATAATGACATTTTTTACCACACAAGGATTCAGAAAATCTAGTGTGGACAGTCCTTCTTTGGAAAAGAAAATTACTGCAGATGCTCCTTGACTTATAATAGGATTACATCCCAATAACCCCATTGTCAGTAAAAAATATCCTGAGTAAAATATGCATTTAATCCACCTAACTTACTGAACATCATAGCTTAGCCTAGCCTACCTTAAATGTGTTCAAAACACTTACATTAGTCTACAGTGGGTAAAATAACCTAACATAAAGCCTACATTGGATATCCCATGTAGTTTCTTTTTTTTCTTTTTTTTAACATATCTTTATTGATTTCAGAGAGAGGAAAGGAGAAGGAGAGAGAGAGAGACAGAAACATCAATGATGAGAGAGTCATTGATTGAGCCTGCAACCCGGGCATGTGCCCTGACCGGGAATCGAACCCTGATCGCCTGGATGCTAGGTCAACGCTCAACCGCTGAGCCACATCTGGCCCTGCCTATGTAGTTTCTTGAATATAGTATCCAAAAAAATGCTGCAGCAGAGTATACTGTGGAGTATGGGTTGTTTTCCCTCATGATTGCAGGGCTGACTGGGAGATGCACCCCCCACCACTGCCCAGCATCACGAGAGAGTACAATATGCACATATCACTAGCTCAGGAAATGAACAAAATTCAAAATGTGAAGTACGGTTTCTCCTGAATGTGTATCATTTTTGCAATGTGGTAAAATAAAAAAAATTGTAAGTCAAACCATCTTTACATTGAAGACTGTCTATATTTGTAGTTTACCAAAACAAGTAGAAAAAGGATTACAAAACAGAGGAGGCTGAGGGTTCTAAGAATGACTAAGATTAGTTATCAAATAAAATCCTATGGTAACAGACATGCTACAGGCTGAAATAAAATTAGTCCAAATTATGTAAGGACATCAGAAGGGCCCCAGAAGACTGGCCTAAGGAAGAAAATGAATACTGTCCTCAGAAACCTGTGTTGTATTAGGATGGAGGTTGTATACAAAGAGGGGTGGAGGAAAGCAAGTACTTTTTTCCATTATGATTGAGAGAAATGAAAAAGTTTCAGACCTAAAAACCAGAAAAATCAGTTATCTGGCATTATCAGTAGCATGAATTCTTTCCTTGATGGTGATAGGTAAATTAAAATAATAACTTAGAGAATAATTATCATATGTTGCCCTGCCTACAATTTCCTCCTTTCATTTTCTAGTAATGGTCTCCTTGAGCAGCATGTGCTTAATGACATAAAATAATATCTATGTCCAACCACAGTACTTAACTGCACAGCAGATAATGCGTAATAGCAATGTTTGAAATTCAATGAATTCATAAAGAATACTAGGAAGTCAATTATTGTTATAGACTAGAATACAAATTCTATGGTATATAGTAATAAAATGGGAATAAAGATATTAATCAGGGCTCAGTAAGAGCAGCAGTAAGTCACATACAAATATAGCTGGGCATGTGTACATTATGTACATATTATATATAATTTATTAAGGAACTAGCTAAGCAAGGCAAAAGTCCAGAGGGCAAGGCAGGGAAGAGGGAAGGTTATAAATAGTCTGAAAACCAGTAAGCATGAACTCAAATTTGGAATCTTTCCAGTCTTTGCATAACCATCACACCGTCATTGACTATCTTTGCCATATCCTATTAATTAGAAAAGAACCATAGTTTTGTTACAGTTTTTAAAGTGAAACACCCAGTTAAATATAAACTCATTTAAATTATTATTTTTAAAGAGATTTCTTTATTTTAGAATATATGTACTGTATCTCTTATCTCTGTAATTTAAAGCAGAGAAAGAGATGATTAAATGATGGAAACTACCAGTACAATTACTGATACTGAAAAATATGCACCATAAAAGTGTAGAAATCTAATTTTCCTATTGGAACATCTCCTTAGCAGGCACTCACTCCTAATCAGCCTCAAGTTGTAATGAATAGAATAATGAGCACTATTAGAATAATTCACTATTCATCAAGAATAATAAACCACTTAGTATAACAAGGATCGAATAATAAGCCAATGCTTAAATCATGAAAAAGGAATGGCGGGAACAAAGGGAGATTCTCAGAGGAGTTGAGATTATTGCTGCTGTGAGCCACTGAGCTCCCTTGATGTACTGGATTCTGTATTGACCTACTCAGCAACCCATCCTGCTCAGTGTGGTTTGTAGACCACCGGTATCAGACTCACCTAGAGTGCTTGTTAAGATAGACAGAGGGAGGAGATTTCCAAGGCTCCAATCTAACAGGAATGATTCTTATTTCAATATATATCTCCTATTCCTCCTTGATGTCATTTGCTTCCACTGGCCTTTCCACCTAGAATGAGCTGGATTTCTAACTTCATTTGTTAAAAATCTGCTCATCCTTTAAGGCTCAGATCAATAGCTATTTTCTTCTTTACACTCCTGCATCTAATTCCCCTCCTGCTTACCCACCCCAGCCAAAGTGGAAGTAGAATTCAGAGTATGTTAGTAACAAGAGATTTTAAAGATTAGTTAGATGAATTCCTTGTTTTACAGGTGAGGAATATAGAAGAGAGAAGCTTAACATCTTCACTTAAAGGAAAATCTCCCTTCCCAAAGAAGTAATATTGAAGTTGCTTTTAATAAGAGAATTAAATGCACTTATAAGAGGATGACTTATGTTACTATTATAAAGATAGAATAAAAATGTCACTTTAAATAAGAGATATACAGATATAAAATAGATCCAGTGACACAGAAGCATGGAACTGATTTACGAATCTCAGAGGGAAGGTGGGGATGGGCCAGATTAACCAAAGAATTTATATGCATAAATGTATAACCCATGGACACAGATAATAGTGTGGTGAAGGCCTGGGGCAGAGGGTGGGTGGGGGATAGAAGGGGTCAATGGGGGGAAAAAGGGGGACATCTGTAATACTTTCAACAATAAAGATATATTAAAAAAAAAAAAAATATATATATATATATATATAATTACATATGTTTATATGCTATGTGATAAAGGAGTAGGAGCACTAGGAAGATGCTGAAAATAGACAAAGGGATTTTAGATTCTCTTCTAAACCTCCTGAACATCTATGAATAGATAATTTTCAGCTTTAGGATTATTCCCCTTTCAGCAACTGTGCAAATCAGTTGACTTCTCTGTGGTCCTCTTTTTTTCTCCCTATATGTATAGTGACTGAATGAGAATTTGCATAAATTAAAGGAAGTGACTTCAGCAGTATATCTTGAATATGTGTTCTGAATTACTGTGCACAAATATTAAAATTAGTAAAATTAGCCTCCTCTTTCTCCTCAAATACTTGAGTTTAAACATAACAGTGTAGTGAAATTACCAACATTAATTAGGTAAAGAATTTTTGCCTCCTTTTAATTATACCATGTTTGTATTCCTGAAAGGATGTGTTTTATATTTACCATAAGTATTTATATAACATTTGGTAACTTTGCATTTATATAATACTTGAGAACTGATTATATTTTTATTTAAAGGAAACTTATAGATAATTTTACCCAATGAAAAATTTGACTCTCTAAGAAGGAAGTTTTCAATATTTTGCATATGGCTCAATATGTAGTGATGAAGTCATTTACCAGACTGTCCTTTGACAGGAAAAGCAGACAGGTTCCCTAAGCAGACTTAATCAATGAAGCAGGACTAATCTCTGCACAGTTTAACACAACATGGACTATATTTTAAATGAAAGGTAGCAAAGGAAGAAGTTTTAGTAGATTTAAATTAGGAGATTTCCCATACTTGAAACTGTTTCAAGTATGTCTTTTTGCAAATTCTTGTCTACCCCTTTTTTTCTATTTTTGGTACCTTCATCCATTAATGTGTCAGGGGGGAAAAAAGTGTGTTTCCAAAATATTGTAGTGTGCGCATGGACTCCAGAAAGATTTAGAAACCGTGGAAATGAAATGAAAACTTTTTTGCAAACACTGCAATTAGATATCAAATAACAAATACTATCATTATCGGATGTCAGCATCTAATATGGCCTAAAATGAGAAACAAATATACTTGCATAGAAAATAGGTTGTGTTTTATTTTGTTCTCAACAAAAGTATGTTTAATTAAAGAAGTTTATTGGCTATAGCTCTGGGCAAAATTCCTACGAAGCTCATAGCCAATGTAAAACATGAGTCTGTCTCCAGCTACTCATTGTAGGAATCCAGTTTTAACCAAACAAGTCATTGTCACAATGTGAAACTATGCCCTGTATGAAATTCATCACTCTGGCCTCCAAATTTTTAAGTAGTGCCTTTCATCACTATTAGCAAATACAGAAAATTCATAAGAAGATGATTTTGGAAAGTAAAACACCCAAACTATTTGGATGTATCTATAAATAGAGATAAGAATAGGTGCTCAACCAATCTACCTTCCTTCTTTCCTCCTTCCCTCCCTCCCTACTTTAGTAAGAATACTATATGTGTATTCTAAATGCAGTCAGAGGAAAGAGGAGAGCCCTAAGTAATAAAAGCCAGACCTCTAGCCACCCACCACCTTGAGGATAGCAGGAATTTGAAGGAGAGTTACTGAAACAGAGTCCATTTTGGATTGTCTGCTAGGCTCAACTTCTTTTTTTTTTTAAATTTATCTTTATAATTGAACATATTACAGATGTGCCCTTTTTTCCCCACTGACCCCTCCCACCCCACACCCACTCCCATCCCCAGGCCTTCAGCACACTATTGCCTGTGTCTATTTGTTATACATACATGCATATAAATTCTTTGGTTAATCTCTCCCCACCCACCCACCCACCCCCACCTTCCCTCTGAGATTCGTCAATCTCTTCCATGCTTCCATGTCACCAAATCTATTTTGTTTATCAGTTTATTATGGTCTTTAGATTTCACATATAAGTGAGATCATGTGATGTTTGTCTTTCTCTGCCTGGCTTATTTCACTTAGCATAATATTCTCCAGGTCCATCCATACTGCCCCAAAAGGTACGAGATCCTTCTTCTTTATGGCTGCATAGTATTCCATGGTGTAAATATCCCACAGCTTTTTTATCCACTCACCTACTGATGGGTACTGGGGCTGTTTCCAGCTCTTAGCTATTGTAAATAGTGCTGCTATCAACTCAGGGATGCATATATTCTTTCTGATTAGTGTTTCAGGATTCTTAAGATATATTCCTAGAAGTGGGATCACTGGGTCAAAAGGCAGTTCCATTTTTAATTTTCTGAGGAACCTCCACACTATTTCCCATAGTGGCTGCACTATTCTTCATTCCTCCAGCAGTGTATCAGAGTTCCCCTTTCACTGAGATCAACTTCTTTGAGAACTATTTTGTCCATTCAAAGATAAAGCTGTATGGGAGATATAAGTTATATCTATCTGGAGTTAGAAGTTCACAAGACAGGGGATTTAAGCTGGGTTTAGACAGATCAGTAGGAATTTGATTTAAAGAAAAAGGTAAGGAATCTTATATCGAGAAAACATTTTCAAATGCAAGGAAGAGAAGAGCAGTTCTCTATAAAATTCAGTGTGGTTGAGTTCTTGGATGTGTAGTACTGAGTGGCGGCAGATGAGATGGCATCCAATCGAAAAGGACTTGGTATGTCAAGATGAAGAGTTTGGCCCTTATTCTGTAAGTGATGCAGAGCACTTACACATTTTTGAGGAAGAAATTAATGAGTCCAGAATAAATATATTTTTGTCAGTCTCTGCAATTCCCTCACATGTAACAATTGGAGAAATCAGTACTGCTACCACCTCTTAATCATTAAAAAATCCTTAATTTCTTCTTACTGTACTTTAGGTTTTGTCATAAATATTCAGCATATAATGCCATGATGATTCCTGACATATAGTAGAGGAGACCTGAGAAGAATGATGTACTGAGCGTAGGTGCCAAGAGTTGCTCTGGGTGCTACTATAGCACATAGGAGGGAATTTAACATGGTCCTGTGGGGCTGGGGAAAGCTTCTAAGAAGTTTCATACACTCTGAAACTTCAGGATTGGCGTTGTTTGTAATTGTCTAATTATATATGTAGAGTTTTTTAATCTCATAGGGTATATTTAATCACTCTATTTTTAAAAAATATATCTTTATTGTTGAAATTATTACAGATGCCCCCCTTTTTCTCCCATATGATCCCTCCACCCCACCCCACTCGCACCCCATCCAGACCTTCTCCACACCATTGTCTGTGTCCATGGGTTATGCATATAAGTTATATGGTTAATCACTCTTAATACTCTCCTTTAAGAGAAATATTTTTACATCCCAAATAAAAGGAAGGAACTCTTTAAGACTTGGTATAGATAAACATATGGACAGTTGGTATTTTCTTTTTTTTAAAATATATCTTTATTGATTTCAGTGAGAGGAAGAGGAAGGGAGAGGGAGAGAGAAAGATAGAAACATAAATGATGAGAGAGTCGTCATTGATTGGCTGCCTCCTACACACTCCTGTCCAGGTATCGAGCCTGCAACCCGGGCTTGTGCCCTGACTGGGAATCGAACCAAGATCTTCTGGATCCTAGATCGATGCTCAACTTCTGAGCCATGCCGGGCCAGGCCTGGACAGTTGGTCTTTATAGTTAAGATTACACTGCTTACTTTTACTGAATGAGATAATTAGTACCTCTTAAAAAAAAAAAGAATCTTATGAGGGTCAGCCCCACCTGAGTTACCAACAGCTTGCAGTTTTTTTCTTTCTTCTACAAGATGCCTGCTTGTTTGTAATTTTTATAAAAGGAGAGCATTGTCTAAAGGAAAAGCATACTCCTCCCATGTGTCTACTCTCAGTACTCTACAATAGCACTACTTCACTTCACTTCTCACACTTTTGGCCACCAAATGTATGGGAGGAGGGTTTACCCACACCAAGCAGATCTGTGGCATCAGCTGGGTGTCCAACAATTCAATTCAAATCTGACTTTCTCTACCTGGAGAGAGTGTCAGATCCCACAGGTTGACAGCCTAGCCCCAGAAGACCCCCCTGCCCGTATATACATACACACCTCAGACACCAATTACAAGTCCAGGCTGTAATCCATGCTTCTGACCTAACATATATCGATCAAAAGTTCCTTGAATTTGATTAATTTGCTAGAAAATCTCAGAGAACTCAAGAAAACACTTTACTTACTAGATTACTGATTTATTATAAAAGGATATAACTCAAGCTTCTAGTTATAAGATTAAGTTCTGGGGACTATAGTTTATAATACTGTATTGTACACTTGAAATTTGCTAAAAGAGTAGATCTAAAGCATTCTCACCACACACACACATACACACAATGGGTAATTATGTGAGGTGATAGATATAATTTACCCTATAGTAGTAATCATCGCAAAAAGGATATGTCTATCAAATCATCATGTACACTTGAAATATATACAATTGTATATGTCAATCATCCCTCAATAAAGCTAGAGAGAAAAAATATTTTAATTAAAAAAATTATATATATATATATATAATTTGACATATATATATATATATATGTCAAAGAGTAGTCATATAGAAGGGCTAGGTATATGGGAAGGGGCACCAAACTTCCATGCCCTCTCCAGGCGCTCCACTCTCCCTGCATCTCCACATGTTTACCAACCTGGAAACTCTCTGAACCCCATCCTTTGGGGGTTTTATGGAGGTTTCATTACATAGGCATGCTTGATGAATCACTGGCCATTGGGGATTGATTCAACCTCCAGCTTCTCTCTTCCTCAGAGTTCAAGGAGTAGAACTGAAAGTTCCATCCCTCTAATCACAGTTGGTTCCCCTGACAACCAGCCCCAATTTAAGGGGTTTTCCTAAAACACTCATTAATATAAACTTAGGCATAATTAAAAGGGGCTGGTTATGAATAATAAAATAT
This sequence comes from Miniopterus natalensis, assembly GCF_054644295.1. Taxonomy (NCBI): domain Eukaryota; kingdom Metazoa; phylum Chordata; class Mammalia; order Chiroptera; family Miniopteridae; genus Miniopterus; species Miniopterus natalensis. The sequence goes on along the minus strand of NC_142081.1, from coordinate 103,473,862 downwards.
ACCTTTATTGATCCCATCCTTAGGAAATTCCAAGGGTTTCAGGAGCTTTGTGTCAAGAACCAAGACAAAGACCAAGTATATATTTCCTTTTATAAATCACAATATCACACATTGCCTTTTGCCCTCTCTCCCTAGGAAAGTTACTAAAAGACAGTATTGCCTTGGCTGGTGTGTATCAGTGGTTAGAGCGTCGGCCCACGCACCAGAGGGTCATGGGTTTAATTCCCCGTCAAAGGCACTTACCTGGGTTGCAGGTTAAATCCCCGCCCCCATCAGGGCTCCCGTGGAAGGCAACACCAATGTTTCTCTCTTTCTCCCTCTCCTTCTCTCCCCTTCCTCCTCCCTTCCACTGTCTCTAAAAATCAATTTTTAAAAAATATCCTCAGGTGAGGATTAAAAAATAAAAAAGTCAGAGTATTGTTCTTTCTTTTCTTCTTCCAGAATTAATTGTATTTTAACAATCAAAACACTATTTCTAAGGAACTAACTGACTCAAACATACTTTGATGACTCAAATGATGGGATAATGCAGCATCCGTAAGAATAGGTAAGATGTAATGCTTCTTTACTAAAGCAACCTTGCTAAAATTATTTTTTTCCCCTGCCCAATTCTTTCTTCATTGTTCAGCTAAGCATGATATAAAAGGAGAATGCTCAGATTCACTCCAGATTAGCAGCAAATGATTAAAATCTCCAGAATTAAAAATAGCAATATGTTCTTGTTTTTGTAACTTTGACTCAGCTGCCATCATAAGTAATGACAGTGCCTGAAATGGCAGAAACACAAGAGCCTGTGTGGAGTTCTAATCTCTGTCTAGCACCAGTGGTCTGTTGAAGGTGAGGAGACTCAGGCTACCTTAATCACCAATGACTGTGAAGAGAAGAACAGATTGGTATGTGGACCTCTGTTTCAGTAACAAATAGAATTAACTTCAGAGAGTTCAAGTGAGGAGACTATGAAAAGGACTATTTATAGAAGAATGGGCAAGAACTGATGTTGAGAAATTATAATGCCAAGAGCTGAAAACGCAGAGTGAGAAAATAGCATTGTCAGAGTTCAGTGAGAGTGGAAGTTATGGGGGAGCCACTGTCTGGTAAGAGTTGTAGCCCCGAAGGGTTGCTGCTATGGCCAAAGACATGGGCTGAAGATAGGAGGAAAATGCCCAGGCTGTGCTCCCCTACTGCCCTCAAATCTCTTGCAGATGCCTCTGTGTTTTCTCTGTCCATCAGGAAGCCAGCTCACAAGATAGTCCAAAGAGCATAATTTGCATTGTCACTCTCTTAACACCAGGGACAGAGAAATGTCCTCTGTCTTTGGTTCCTCTTTTCTTCTCAAACTACACTCTCTTCCAAGATGATATCACTTATGCTTTGACAGCTAGATCATTTCTGGAAATGATTTTTAGTGCAGATCTACAGATAAGTCCTCTTCTATGAGCTACAAACCTATATATGGTAGAAGCAGGATATTATATACAGTGGTACCTCGGTTTTCAAACATCTCCATTGATGAACATTTCTGTTTATGAAGGCCATAAACCCAGAAGTAAATGCTTTGGTTTCTGAACATGCCTTTGAAGTCGAACATGCCACAAGGCTTCCCCTGGGGGCAAGATCCTGAGGCCTAGCTGTCAGCTATTGATCCTTCGGTTTTTGAATGTTTCAGAACTCAGAAAGTCTTCCAGAACGAGTTACATTCAAAAACCGAGGTACCACTGTACTTCATATTGCATTTGGAACAGTTCTCAGCTCTCCTTTATTTTTTTGAACAATTGTCAACAAAAGAATCTCAGAAAGACAAGTAGAAAATGTTGGTTTTCCTTACCACTACAGAAAAACAGACTCTATTTTGTGTCATAAAACTAATTATGATAAAGTCGTAAATTGAGATTATTCAATTCTGGGATCAATAGATTAATCTACTTGCACTATTCAGTGTAGGAGTGTATGTAAAATGTGAAACTTATATTCCATTTTCTCTAAATTTTGTCCTTGTAAATCATATTGGTCAAAGGGAAATATTTTTAGACATCAGAAATAATTTCTCTGTCCTATATAAGAACTTTAAAAACTCTGTTTTTCACCCGTTTCTGTACTTGATAAAATCTTGCCCAAAAAGTAGTATTTAAACCAACATCTGTGATTTTTCTGAAAGTCTAAGCTTTTGAAAGTTTTGTAAAGAAAAAAATAAAATTTTATTCTTTTTCTTGTAGTTGCAAGTACATAACATATACATTAGGAGTATGCTGAATGCCCTCTTTTAGCAAAGGGATTAAGAAACTTCTCATTTAAGTCAACAGTTTCTATTAGCCATAAATAAAAGAAAATTTTGCCATTTGCAACAACATGGGTGAGCCTTGACCACATTATACTACGTGAAATAAATCAGAGGGGAAAAAAATACCATATAATCTCACTTATAAGTAGAATCTAACCCCCCAAAACTCCCCCTTCCTTCCTCCAAATGCTCATAGATAGATATTGGTGGTTGTCAGAGGAAGGGGGATAAGGGGTGGGTAAAATGGGTGAAGGAAATTAAAGGTACAAACTTCCAGTCTAAAAAGTCATGGGGATGTAATATACAGCATAGTGACCATAGTTAATAATATTATATTATGTATTTGAAAGTTTCTAATAGAGTAGATCTTAAAAGTTTTCATCATAAGAAAAAAAATTGTACCTGTGTGGTGATGGATTTAAGTACACTTATTGTGGCAATCATTTCACAATATATACAAATATAGAATCACGTGGTACACCTGAGACTAATATAGTGCTATATGTCAATTATATCTCAATATTTTTAAATGAACAGTTTCTAGCCATAGTCAGTTTGGCTCATTAGTTAGAGTATCGACCTCTGGACTGAAGCGTCTCAAGTTCTATTTCTGTCAAGGGCACATACCTTGGTTGAAGGCTCCATCTCTGGCCCGAGTTGGGGCAGGAGGCAACCAATCAATGTGTCTCTCCGACATCAATGTTTCTCTCTCTCTCTCTCTCTCTCTCTCTCTTCCACTCTCTGAAAAGCAACGGAAAAAATATCCTCGAATGAGGATTCAAAAAAAGAACAGTTTCTAGTTGTCCACTTCACATCTCCACTGTAAGTCTAAATCAGAGCTTAGTGGCAATGCTCCAAAAGTGAATCCATCATCTTTTCCACAAGCATATCCTTCTCAAAACTTTTAAAAATGGTTTTCTACTGCTCTTAAAATTAAAAACAAAAATACTCACATTGCCATGTCATCTCTCAAGTTTCATCTTCTAGTCATAAACATTCCTAAATTTTTCAGCAATATTGTATACTTTCATTGTTCAAGCTCACCCCATTTCCTGTAGCTTCAGGAATAAGCTTTGTCAAAGCTGTTCCCTTAGTCTCCTTTCCCTGTCCTCCACCTATTGGCTTAGTGAATTTGTATTAATCCTTCAGATGTCTGCTCAAAATGTATTTTCTCCTTATTTCTCTAAAACGTCAATTCTAAATCAAATACTTCTGTGTTTTCTTCCATGACAATTATCAGTTTTAATTAAATATTTGTCTGATAATGTTTTTTTCTCTCTTAAAATATAATCTCCAAGAAGGCCATTCCTGTATTAAATCTCGGTAAACTTGTACAGTTATTAGCAGTTAACAAAAATATTGAATGCTTTAAAAAATTCATGAATAATGTGTATTACTGACTCAAAACTTCCTGACACAGCTAGTATCCCAAGCAAAGTTCTGGTCTTTGCAAGAATTGTTTTCCTCATTCGTTTTTTACTTGTTACGAACACCTAAAATTATTTCAAAATAGTTGTTTTCTGAGATTCTGATTCCATTAGTTCAAAATATGATGAATTTCTTAATCATTATCTTGCTAAACAATATATAGTACAATCGTATATTTATTTATTTGCAAGTAGTCAACTCAGGTTAGGCAGATGAATGAGAACCCTTGCCTGTATAATTATGTATAGTAGTCCCTTCTTATCTGCAGTTTCACTTTCTGTAGTTTCAGTTACCTGAGGTCAACTATGGTCCAAAAATATTAAGTGAAAAAATCCAAAAATAAACAATTCATAAGTTTTAAATTGCACATAATTCTAAGTAGGGTGATGAAGTCTCAGGCCCATCCTGCTCAGTTCCACCAGGACATGAATCGTCTTTTTCTCATGTGTCCATGCTGTATGCTCTACCCATGCGTCAGTCACTTAGTAGCTATCTTGTCTGTCAAATTAGTTATCAGTTATCAGGTATTTTGAGAGAGAGAGAGATAGCATTCACATAACTTTTACTATAGTATATTGCTATGATTGTTCTATTTTATTAGTAATTATTGTTAAATTCTTTTTTTCAAATCCTCTGACCACTGAGTCAAACTGGCCAGGGCTATTGTTAAATTCTTACCATGCCTAATTTATAAATTAAACTTTATCATAAGTAAGGATGTATAGGAAAAAACACTATAAATATATATGTGCGTGTGTATATATACACACACACACTGCCACATATATATATATATGGTTCCACACTATTTGCAGTTGAAAGCATCCACTTGGGGGTCTTGGAATGTGTCCCCCACAAATAAAGGGGAACTACTGTATATTGATCATTGAATTCATCTATCTAGTTTTTATGAGCAAATAAATTAAAATGGAGAGATGTCTCCTTATAAGTCTAATATGGTCTAACGTTTTGCTTATATATAAACCACCACTCAATAAACTGCAGAGTGAAAGGGCTTATTATAAAGTATGCAATTAAATTGTAAACTAAATCTCCATCCCCCTATGTGAAACAATGGATTTGGAAATATTTTTCATATAACCCATAAATCAGTAAACTTTGGGTTGGAAGGCATATTATAGATGAGTAGCCTAACTGTTGTCTTATAGATGAGGAATATGAGCTTTGTGAGCAGTTAAATGCCTTGCCCAAAGTCACAACTGTTTAATAATAAATGTCTAGATCCAAGACTTCTAATTCTTAGTCTTTTGCACTTTCTACTGGATATTATCTTTTACCTAAAATTTTAATTGTGCCAGGACACCATGTATACTTTCCTTAATTGACTTTACCAGTTCATTAAGTCATGATTGCCATTCTTATGTCTAGAGTCTAGATTTAACTATTGAGCATACAAAATTGTAATAGACAACTCTTATATACATCTTCATTTGAGACCTATTATTAAGTTATTTTATAAAAATAATTAATTGATCTATCAATTTTTAGCATACCATTATAGGAGAGTCAAGGAGGGGGGCAAAGAGAGGGAGTGGGGGATATCTGTAATACTGACAACAATAAAAAAATGTGGATCTAGTATTTAATGAGAGAGTAAACATAAGTTTTCAGTCTCAAGAACAGAATTCCTGAGAGACCTGAGTGTCAGCTATGTTTAAGCTAATAAGATAATGGCAGGCTATTAGACATGAAAGGTATGGAATGGGTATAGGCGAGAGAAGAATAGAATGGGATAAAAATTACAGAAGGGTGTAGAATGAGAAAAGAAATCAAGATAAATAAAAAAGCAACACAGTTTTATGATTTTGACAATAAAATTACTATAACAACAATTTATCTTCTTGCAGCCAGTTTGCTTTACCTGTGTAATGAACTGGATCTCAGCAGGTTCCATTTAGAGCCTCTCTTTTCTTTAAACTTCTGTTTTCTTCTTTTCATGCATATTTTTAAGTTGATGGTAGGGTATCTGACAGACTGGAAATAGGTCGGAAATTCAAGAATGAGAATTTAATAATAGCTTTAAAATATTTTTATTTTTACTTAGTCTTTTATAGCACTGTCATATAATTAAACCACTAAATGCAATGACTATGGCATTATTTAGCTACAGAGAAATGTCTGGTGATTGGATTATATTGCACTATAGTTTATTTATTTGGCAATAATAAAAACAGTAGGCATGAGGTTGTTGAGCTATACCACACGGTGATTAAGGAGACAGTGGTACTCATAAAGAAAGAAAACAAGTGTATTTTCTGCTTCCTACAGGTAAAAACCAATAGCAGGTAATTCAATGCTAACAGATACCTTTTTCCCTAAGCCTTCTTAGATACTCAGTAACGCACAGCTGAATTTTCTGAGTAACAGGCAACAAGACTAAAACAGCAAGTGCTTCACTTGTTTTCTAGCCTGAGTCGAAACTAAGCAGATTCATGCTGGCACAGCTTTGCAGAAAAACCTGTAACTTATATTGCTTCCCAAGGAATTCAGGACTCCCTATGGATTACTGGGTTTCTGACATATAGAGAAAGGCCTCGTCATCTAAGCTGGAGAGTCAAGTCTCCATTCCATACATCAAATAAATATTTTAGGGTTTTCTTGAGAAATACATAAAATGCTAGGCATTTCCAAAATATACTGTAATTTTACATTAGGAAGAGCTTTACGATGTTTTCTCAGCTATTCCACATACTCCTTTTCTTTGCAGGCAATCTTATAGGCTCACTGTGTGTGTGTGTTTGTGTGTGTGTGTGTTTTCAGTCTCAAGATGTGTAGATATAGACAGATAGATGATATAGAGAGAGAGCTAGAAATGTGGAGGGGCTCACACAGGATTTGGAATTTGACTTTATGTGGTAATGGTTTAACATTCCCTTTGTCTCTTGCAATATCTGTGTCTATGTTGGATCTCAGACTCCCAGTGCCATCTGCCTGGCTCAGGCATTTGGGGAGGTGAGCTCAGTGAAATCATAGAAGGTATCACTCAAACAGGGCAGGTACTGACTTCTTGATTCTGAAGTGTGCTTCATCATTTCTGTGTGTGTGATCATGGGCAAGTTGTTTAACTTTTTTTGCCTCAGTTTCTTCAGACTCCAGGCTAAGTAACTATGCCCTAGGAGAGAGAGAACAATGTGATATATGAAAGTCTTTGTTGGTGGGTGACAGGAAATAGTTCCTATGTAATAGACTCCATAAGAATACATTCCTAAGTGTTCAAAGACAAGTAGCTCAAAAATACCAGAAGCTAAACATTCCTCATGTACAATTGGGATTTCAAATCCAAATAGAGAGCAATTGAGTGTTTATTATAGAAAATCTTGAGACAGCAGTTTCTGTACACCTCCCATCATACTGACCAGGATTCCTTCATCCAGTTCTAGAGTGACCACAAGGAAGAAGCACCTACCACACATCCTGTCAGACTGAGAGCTGACAGCTGTACTCCATCTCTGTTAATGCACGTGAGACTTGGTCAGGTCTATTTATTGCTGCTTTTTCCTCACAGGATTCAGACTCAGCCCCTATTCAAATAGAAGACAGTAATGCAGTAAAACTCATCTTCTTGTCTTATGCTCCAGTTATTTAATTAAGTTATTTTCTCTTTTGATTTTTGTCTACTTTCTTGCTCCCACCTCACTGACAGCAAAGTTGCCATAGACAGTTGTATGGGTTGTTCACTGCACAAAGGGACCTACCCAAGGGAGCAGCAGAGGACGAAATCAACCTGCATTCTTCTTACCCAGGAATGTTCCTGGGAGGGGAGAGATGTTTTTCAAAACTGCACAATTAAATGAAGTAGAAACAGCTCATGAGGCAAGCTAAGTATCTTTTTACATAGTGGTACAAGAGAATAACCAATAAATAAGGTTTTTAAATGAAAATTAAAAAGAAATCCTAAAATTCCAAAGGATCAAAAGGGCTATTTGTGTGATTGTGTATACATATATATGTTACATATGGATAGGGATATATATATATACATATGTTTATGTAGTTTTCCATTCCATAGAATTATAGATCTTCAGTCTCCATTATCCCATTCTCTCTTTCCCATAAAAAAAAATAAAAATAAAAAAATTGAGGCCTAGGGAAAGGCCAAAGCTCACAGGCTTATTTTAGCTAAAACCCAATCTCTTGCTGATTCTGCAAAATGTTGCTTTTTTATGCATGTCCAGTGTTTGACAGACAGCAGTGATGCTTTTTCTTGTCAGACCTATGTATATGCTATAATGAAAGTAAAATATTTAAATCTTTAGTTGTGGCAAGTTCTCTTCTTAAATTAACTGGTAGGAATCCCATAAAGATATTTCACATAACCATCAAAAGGTGAAAAGTAGGCTTGGGCCATTTGATATTCTGAAATGGGGTATTTGGCTTGCAAATAAGATCCTTTTAATTCAAGTCATGAAACCTCTTACATAGAGTCAAAGACTAATATCTGAAGTTTCTTATCTTTGGCTGCATTTTTAGATTTTTTGGGAGCTGCAGAGGAAAGCATTTCAAGACTATCAGCTCTAAGAAGAAGGAATCATCATTTCTCCCTCATGCCTTTGTTTATAAGAGGGCACTTTCCAACAACTGCAACTGGAAAAAGGGATTTTAACCACAAAACATTAAAGGTCAGACTCCAGTGCTCAGATTCGTATCAATTTAATAAATATTGTCTCCTCATGCATTGCTACCACCTTCTCGGTTCTCATGCAGTGTCTTCAGAAAGAATGGGTTGCACTGATGAAAGAAATACACTGGAGAAGTTACAGGGACCCTTCCTCTTTATTTCATAACCACTGATTGATTTATAATTTGTTCAAAGCAGAGACTGCCCTTTTAGCTTGGAGACTGCATTTTTTTTTTATCCTTTGTTGTTGTTTTTATCTTCATTTTTTCCAGTTTTATTCAGAAATAATTGGGATACATCACTGTATAAGTTCAAGGCATGATGGTTTGGTTTACATATATTGTAAAATGGTTACTGCGATAGGTTCAGCTAACACCCATCTTCTCATATAGATACAATAAAAAGAAAGGAAAACAGGAAAATAATTCTTGTTATTAGAACTATTAGTACATATTTATCTTTTATTTATTTATTATTTTAAAAATTTTAATGTTGACATTATTGCAGGTGCTCCCCTTCTCCCCCCTTTGCTTATCTCCATGAACCCCCACCTCCCTCTCTCTTGGCCTTCACCCAACTATTGTCCATGTCCATGGGTAGCATATATGTTCTTTAGTTAATCCCTTCACCTTCTTTATCAGTTCACCCCACTCCTCTCTCCTCAAACACTGGCCAATCTGTTCCATGCTTCTGGGTCCATTTTGTTCATCAGTTTTATTTTGTTCATTAGATTCCACATATAAGTGAGATCACATGATATTTGTCTTTTTCTGACTGGCTTATTTTGCTTAGCATAATATCTCTGGGTCCATCCATGCTGTTGCAAAGGGTAAGAGTTCTTTCTTTTTTACAGCCATGTAATCTTCTATTGTGTAAATGTGCCACAAATTTTTTAGCAATATTGACATTATCTGCCATTTAACATGGCATTGTAAGACCTAAAGTTATCAAAGACTAAGGCAATGACTACGGCACAATGCTAGACACTGAAATATTAGATGATTTACACTTAGCTTCAAAATTGAGACAACTAAGTAGGTAATGCATCCAAATATTTTAAAGAAAAGTTACCTTTGTAAGATAAGAGGAGAAACCTCTCACTAGTCATCTACTATAAACCCCTCATTATACTATTGTGCCAAACCTTATATTCTTTAACATTGGTACTATTAATCACAGATTGTACTGCCAGTATAGCATGCAGACACATTTCACGCATGTAAAGAAAAACATTTACACTTTTATTGGCATATTCCTGAAAACTGAAAATTAAAAACTAAAAATATCTGGAATGGTTTTGACTTTTTCATGTTTTTTTTCAGAGGAAGATAATGGATACTGTCAGAGAATCATTCACATGGGTGCTATTTTATAAAAGGTACACATTGTTTTAGTTTTCTACATTTGGAATTGTCAAATAATTGGGATTGGGTATTTCCCCAAATCATTATTTTATGAAAGAAATAAATGCTTTACATTTTTATAAAAAGTGTTTTAATATTAATATTTGTATTTATTTAAAAACATTGTAATATTAATACTGTGAAGCAAATATGTGTTCAATTACGAACAGATCTTTTATTAATGGCTGTTGCACTACCATTTACCCCCAGAAATCTGCTCTAATCCTTTAAAAATTCTTGAGTTGTGAGTAAATATAAAACTGATGATAAAGATACACGGTACAGAAGAAAAGGAAATGCAGTAAAGCTATCAGAGTAGCCAAGGTCCACAGTACTATATAAAATACACTGAACTTACTTTATTGCTACCTATTATGTGCAGTGCTCTCTTACTGAAGGATTTTATGTAAAAAGTCATCTCTCTAAATTATAAAATTTCCATGAGTTTGTAATAAATTTTCCAAGTTTTGTGGAATACACTTTCTGACAGATTAAGGAGAGAGCAATTCAGTTATACAAGGGACACTGTCTGATCAACCCTATTATTCCCTGGTACAAAGATGGAATGTGTGGTCCATGAGCTTCCTTTGAAACAGAATATCTCCAATTCTATAATTAAACTAGAATATCCTGATTACTATCTATTTTCAAAGCTTTTGTGGACACAATTTAGGATTAAAATGTTAAAATTTCAACCAAGCTATTTAAGAAGGGGAAACTAAAATATTACTATATATCCACCTATGAACTGACTTAAATATTTAAATCTGGTAGGTCAAAAATAAAAGGCAAATTTAGTTAATGATAATAGCCTGAGTAAATTACTCCCACACATACACAGCATGAATAAGAAGTCATGAAATAACAGATTCACATAAATACAATCCACCAATTAATTTAAATTTCTGTTGAACAAATATCTGGTAAGTGCTATCTTCTTAGAAGATTTGAAGGTTCAGAAAAAAGAACAAAACAAAATCCAACTCTGATAAAATTTGAGTTTTATTTATGATGTTGGAAGTTTGAGGAGGTATTTCTGAATTGTTTGCAGACATATATGGTAATTAAGCACTGTCAAAGTCAGTGTTGGTCACCACAGAAATCATGATTTCCTGCTGGAGACATTCAAGGCATTGAATTCTAAGAATACTGGCTCCTTAAAATGTAGTAGAACAAATGTGTTGTCTATGTTTTAGTGAATGGAGTAGACTAGTTTACACATTGTTTCAGAAATTATCATCCATTGTGTGATAATTTTATGTCTCAATTTGACAGGCCACTGAGTGCTCAAGTTAAGCATTATTTCTGGTATGTTGGTGGGTGTGACCCCAGATAAGATTAACATTAGAATCAGTAGACTGAGTAAAGTAGATTTTCCTCCTCAATTGGACCTTATCCAATCCATTGTGCGTTTGAATAGAGCAAAAGGTAGAGGGAGGATAAATGTGCCTCTTTTTTTCTGCCACGCTAATTGGGCTGGAGAGCCGCGCCTCCTGCCTCCAGCTTCATCTCTTGAACTGGGTTTTACACCATTGGCTGCCCTGATTCTCAGGTCTTCAGATTCAGATTGAGTTACACCACTGGCTTTCCTGGAACTCCTGCTCATAATAAATAAATTCTTCACTCATAATCAATCAATCAATCAATCAATCAATCAATATCTCTCTTCTCGCCTCTCTCTCTAAAGATATATACGGATGTAATTATAAATATAGACATAGATATAGATCTTCCACTGGTTCAGTTTCTCAGGAGAACACTGACTAATACACATTGTTTATGCTGAAACTCATCAGTTGAAACTGGGCCCAACATTTCATGCTTTTTTTCTTCCAAAAAGCCCATATTGGACCCTCCTGAATGAATCCCAACTGTAAAATATCACAGCTAATATTTATTGTCTTTCCTAATTTACTTAGCTACTTTTTCTTTTAAAACAAGGTGGAATATCATACAGATTTTTCCTGGGATGTCCATAAGTGAGAGAAATGGTGTTCAGGCTCAGACAGCACCTAGTCTAGAGACTATATATATATATATATATATATATATATATATATATATATATATATAAAAGACCAACACTTTTTACTTCCCTGTCCAAATTAGGCTCACCAAGGAATTTCGTTAATGAGATTTCGGAGGACAATTTCAAGGGAACAGGGTGATAGTTACAATGTGAGCTACATCCTTGACCTTGTGTCTAAACATGTGTTTAATTTTCTGTGTGCTTTTCTCCCTCGCTTCCTTTCTCCCTTCTCTCTTCCTTTTTCCGCCGTTTCATTGGCTGGGCATGTTCTTCCCCTTGCTTTTCTCTCTTCCTTCTTCTTATCCTTTCTGGATGGGTAGACACTTCGTGATTAGTTTTATATATAGAATAATAAAGAGGTAAATCTCTTTGGGATTTAAATTCTTGTCCAGTGTGTTTCCATTCTTAAAAATGGCTTAAAGTTCATTACTTCCAGGATTTTTCTTCCCGCAACATTTCATTTTGGAACCATCATAAATTGGAACTTAAGTATATATTACAATATTCTTTATTTGGAGAGGTCACCTCTTTCTTATCCATATTACAGGCTTATTGTAAAAGTCAAAATGAGAAAGTATTTGTGCTAGTACTTTGTAAAGTATAAAGGACTGTACCCCCATGCTGTGTAATTATTTTCTTGTAATTATTTTTATAGCATAGGTTGCATTTGTGGTAAGATACCCTTCAACTATGTGATAAAAATAATAGAGACTTGCTAGAGTTGTTTGATACACTTAGCAGTCTCTTTTTGAGTGTTTGCCTTTCTTTATTAGTTTCCTTGGAAAATAGTTTACAGATCATTTGCATTAGGTTGTGAAAATGGAGTTGCCAGGGTTTGACCCAGAGTTTTGACTTACTTTACCTAGAGCATGAAGGCAGCTGTCTGTGTATGAAACAAACACACACTTTAGGTTGGTTTCAGTGTACTCTTACTGCTGAAACAGAACTTTTGTGAGTTCATGAGCACTTAGACCTGTCTCTGAAATTCCCTGAGGGAATACCCCATACAGACCCAGGATTGTTCCTTGCCTTGCTGTAGACTCACTGGATGAATTGGTCAAGTCTGGGCATGTGCCTGTATTCTTCCACTCAAAACAAAACACAGTCATCTAAATATTGATGACTAAGTAATTAAACATGGGACCATTTTCAGATATTAAGGAGCTCTGTAAAACAAATGGTATGTTAAGAAACATTTGAAAAATTAAAGGCTTTAAAAGATTTTTTTTTTTTTTTTTCACACCATAGAAGTTTATAAGAAGCAAAAGCTGCAGTCCTCTTTGCAGGAAAAAAGATGTTTTGTAGCTGCCTCTTCCTGCTGACTTGTGGTTGTTAAAGTTTCAGGAATTTTATGATCCAATGGTAAAGTAGTTTGTAGCTTGAAATTTTTCATGAAGGCAGTATTTTCACCATATAATCTTGCAAACACTATCCATCAGGGCTTTCATTTTTTTTCCTTTTTTGGTGAGGGAGGGGGTTATTTTCTTTTTTGTTTTCTATGTTTCCAGCAACTTGGTTATTAAACATTTACCAGCAAACTACTGGATTTAATATATCTCTAAAATAATAGTTTCTTGATATCTAAAATAGACTTCTACATACAACTGATACTCATTGGATGTTTTCTAAGTGCTTGGCAAGACCAATTGTCCTTCATTTCATTCTACTTATCTATCATCATCTATCATCTATCTATCTGTCTATCATCTATCTATCATCTATCTATCTAATCTATCATCTATCATCTATCTATCTATCTATCTATCTATCTATCTATCTATCATCTATCATCTATATCTATCATCTATCATCTATCTATCATCTATCTATCTAATCTATCATCTATCATCTATCTATCTATATCTATCATCTATCTATCTATCATTTATCTATATCTATCATCTATCTATCATCTATCTATCTATATCTATCATCTATCTATCATCTATCTATATCTATCATCTATCATCTATCTATCATCCATCTATCTATATCTATCTATCTATAATTTTCTTTTTAAATAAACAGGATGACTTATTTTATAGAATACTTTAGTAAAAGAAAAACGTCAGCTTTCAGGGACAGGGCAAGATAGGAGAGAGATTTGTAGGCAAAAGCTGCTGCTTTGAAAGCTGTATCTCTGTCCTGCTTACTGAAGGTAACATTAGCTTATTGAATTACATGGCTTAAATCCCACACTTTTCTATATTTAAGGATATTTTGTTTTCTTTCTTTATATTGTTCTTGGTTTTCTAGTTCAATTTATTGTGTCCTTAGCAATATATTGTGATAGAGAAATGCAACATATTCTGTGCCCCAAATAAACTCATAATCTACCAGAGACATCAAATGCACTCAGAATTGCTTATTTATATGCAGGGATGATGTTTGCATATATATACAACTGACTTTATGCATGATTATCCCACCATGTTATAAAAACTTAGGTAAGATTGTTTAAGGTGACTGTACCTATTCTACAGCTATAATACAAAGAAAATACTATAAGACACATAAATTTGTTATTATTATTAGGATGATAAGAGTAACTGATAATAAATTACAAAAAGGGCATAAACATGTGGTTCTGGCACTAGGTCCATGTAACAGCTAAAGGTCCACATTCCACAGAGATCTAGGCAATTTTTTTTTTTCTGCTTTGCTCTTCGTAACACATGGTTTTCATTTAAGGGTTTAGATGGCTGCTTGAACTCTGATCTGTATTATTATTCTGCTCAGTTCGAAAGAGAAATGGAAAGGAAGGTGCACTTCCCCTTCCTCATAAGGAAACTTCTCACAAATTCCTTTACATATATCTCATTAATAAGAACTTAGTCATGTGGCTCATTAAGAAAGAAGTCAAAGAAGTGCAGAATTTTAGTTAATGGCAATGTATAAATTGATTTTAAAATAGACTTCTGTTGTGAAAGGAAAAGAGAATGGATATATAGTGGTTTCTGGGGATTTACTCTATGTGGGAATGCCACCACAAGGCCCAAGGGGCTGGTTACATAAGGAAATCAAAATGCTGTAGCACATGAAGCAGGGACCTTTAGTCATAGAGCAGCCTACCCTGAAAGGAATAGGAGAAAGGAGTGATTTCTGTCAGTTCCTGAGAAAACACAGTTGTCCAGGACAGTGAACCAACAGCATTTGAGGACCCTCTTGGCTATAAGAACAGATCGAGTCCTGCTTTACTTGCAAACAAGCAATGTAGGGAAGTCAGAGTGTCTCAGGTAAGCATTTGGGAGACAAGTTAAGGGAAGGGTGGGACTTTTGTCATTTGGCAGCTAAGGACTCGGGGTGAGATAAGTTGGGTTATCAAAGTAAGTGTGACTTTGCTTATAACTGAATTCGTGAAAACTGGACATGTTAATTGCAGTATGTTAGAAACTCCAAATTCTTGAGAACATCAAAGGATTATGTCCTTTTTTCCTACCCTCTCTTAATTTTTCTCTTTTTTTATGTTCACATTATAAGTTGAAAATATTATAAATTGAAATTGAGAGGTGAATCTGGTCCTTGTATAAACATCAATGGAAATACAAGAATTCCAGATTATATCATTTATCTTCTCATTTAATAAGATGTTCCACAAATATTATAAACTTTAGAGAAATAATTTAAGTTTCCTAATGTTTCTTCAAATAGAAAATCTTGTTACAAAAATCAATTGTCTGGTCTGAATATAAAATCAGCCTTCCATATACTATTGTACTGAAATTCAAAGCACAGTAGAATATATTATGATATTCTATATAGATACATGTATAGCCCAGTGGTTAGCTTTGAGGGAAAACAGTCCTAATTTTGAATTCCAACTTTTACATTCATGATTAGAGGCATGCTGGCTTGTCTTTTCTGTTTCCATGTCTATAAATGAGACTTAAACTAGTTGTAGTCTTTTTAGTAATAATCTTGGGTATGAATTCATTCATTTGCTCACTCAAAAGCACTTATTAGGAGCCCTCTATATTCAACACAGTCTTCTAGGTTTCAAGGATACCCTAGAAAACAGCAGAGCACCAAACACCTGGCCCTATGAAGCCTACTATCTAGGTGATTAGCCGAGATAATATGTTTAAAGCACTTAGCATATTTCCTGGAATATAGTAAATATTCTCTAAGAAAAGTAGCTACCATTTTCCTTTTATCTGTGAAATAACTAGATGACTCAGAATGTCACTTCATTAGAGTCCTGCAGTAGACATATTATATTTGTTCTGGAGCAATGGCTGTTCTCCAGAAAACACAATACTACTTAATAAAAATGTGAGATACATTAGAATTAATTCACTCAAAGTTTATTATTATTTGTTCCCTTATTTTTATATTTGGGATAAATACAAATATGTAGTACAGATTTTAATTTTTCAGCTGAAGGTAATATTGAAAGGTTTGAGTGTCACGTACTTTCCCCTTCAGAACTAATTTGTACTAATACTGAACTCAAGTGCCCTACTGCATGATATAGATTAAGGAGACATTTCTAATTCATGTTTCAATTAGCAGAAATTATATACTTTATTACTTCTATACTATTTTTATTTATTATCAGGATTAGATTGTACATTTTTAACTCAAGTAATTTTATGTTAAGTCAATGATCTAAGTATGTAGAGTATATTAAAATTATACTAGATCACATGAACTACCTTGGATTTTTTATTTAAAAAGATATTGCTAATGTTCATTTAATTTAATCTCTCTTTTTTTGAGATTTAGGAATTAATATTTGTTTTGCTATGTATATGGATCCAATTTTACTTTACGTGTTAAAAATGATATATCTGGTTTGTAACATAGTCTAATATCCAGATAAAGCTTGTAGGAGAAAACAAAGAATAGAAACAAATATTTTATGGCCTTTATTATCTGCTGTTTAGAAAACTGTTTCATTAGGAAATAATTGATAATATCTTTGTATATAACCACACAAAATAGAATCATAGTATATAGGTCTCTTCATGTGTGTGAAAAAATATAGATGGCTAAATTTTGTTGCTTAATACATTTGTGCAATTCTTCGTACTTATGATACACCTTACTTTAAATTGAATATGTAACTGATTTTTTTATACACCAATAATAAACTATGAGAAAGGTAAACTAAAAAAACAATCCCATTCACAATTGTTTCAAAAAGAATAAAATGCCTGGGAATAAATTTGTCCAAGGATATAAAAGACCTGTACTCAGAAAATTATAAGACCGAAAAAGAATTTGAAGAAGATACAAAAAGTGAAAGCATATACCATGTTCATGGGTAGAAAGAATTAACATCATTAAAATGTCTATACTACCCAAAGCAATCTATAGATTCAATGCAGTTACTAACAAGATACCAATGGAATTTTCAGAGAACTAGAACAAATATTTAAAAAATTTATATGGAACCACAAAAGACTCTAAATAGCAACAGCGATCTTGAGAAAGAAGACCAAAGTTGGAGGAACCATGCTACTTATTACCTTTTGCAATGGCGTGGATGGGCCTGGAGAGCATTATGCTAAGTGAAATAAGCCAGTCAGAGAAAGACAAGTACGATATGATTTCAACAAACAAAATTAACTAACAAGAAAAATAGTGACAGACTCATAGAGAACAGCCTGACAGCTGTCAGAGAAGGGAAGGCTGAAGGGAGGGGTGTTGGTGTGGAGAAATTGAGCAAAAAAATTTTTAAAAACTCATGGACTAGGACAATAGTGAGGTGATTTCTGGAGGGGAGGGAGGAGGGCAAATAAAGGAGGGTACAATGGGGATAAATGGTGATGGACAGAGACTTGATTTGGGGTGGTGAACACACAATACAATATACAGATGATTTGTTATGGAATTATGCACCTGAAACCTGTAAAATTTTGTTAACCAGTGTCACCTCAATAAATTCAATAAAAAGGAAAGATAAATCAATGAAGAAATACACCAGAAATTAAGTTGAATATGCAAATATGAATATCATTTTATATTATGGTACATTTACACAATGGAATACTACTCAGCCATAAGAAGGAGGACAATTTTACCCTTTGCAACTGCATGGATGAACCTGGAGGACACTGTGCTAAGTGATAAAGCCAGTCAGAGAAAGGCAAGTACCACACAATTTCACTCATATGTGGAATCTAATGAACAAACTGAACTAACAAGCAAAATAGAGACAGACACATAGAGAGTAGGCAGAAAGTTCTGGTGGTGGGGTGGGTTTTGGGGGGGGGAGGGAATGAAGAGATTGAGCAAAAAAGAAAAAGAACTCATAGACATGGAAAACAGTGTGGTGACTGCAGGTGGGAGGGGAGTGGGTGGAGGTTGAAGAGGCCATATGTTGGATAAATGGTGATAAAAATAAAATAAAACAAAAGGAAAAAAATAAAAGAAATTCAAAATGTTTCATTTGGCAAATTGAAATAAGACTGCCTTTTACCTCTTAATTCAGTACATAGCTAACTGGGCCAGTGGCTGGCCTAGAGTGATTAATGCTAAGAAGTGCCACCATAGTCTGGGTACTTGTGTGTTGGCACTCTTTATTTTTTTGGACTTTGAAATACAGAAGTGCTTTAAAATATTTCACTGAGTGCAACATGAATAAAATTTAATCAGATATTATAAAGTACTAAGTTTTAGTCTCATTTATCCACCATTATTCTCACAGAAATGTTAGAATACAGAAATGTTAACTACATAAATGTTAATAGCTTATGAGCTATTAATAGCTCCAAAGCCATTGGAGCTCAATAGCATATTGGAGAATCTATTAATGGCATCTGACAGCACTTGCTATTTTCACTTTAGGTAACTTCAAATTAACTCCACCTGCATGAAATTATTTTATTAAGAAAGTAGAAATTAAGGAATCAATTAGGGAAAAGAGAGTATACAATTTGTAATATTTATTGATGTATTGAGCTATTTGATAGATGCAAAACTGATTGTTTGTAGTTATTTGAAGATTTTGTTTAATCACCAATCTTGCCTTATGAAGGAATTGGAAAATCATTATAGACATCAGCAAACTGAAAGGAAATCAGAGCCCTGGCCCCAGTCTGAAATAGCTCTCATTTTATAGTTTTCTAGGTTTCATATTTGTTTTTTTCTGTTGAATCACCTTTTCTAGGCAGTTAAGTTTCTATGCTAGACAAAAGGATCCCCTTGGAGACTAGCAGCATTTACTTAAGTAATTTGATAATGTAATTTTTTTTCCAAATGTACTACTCTAAAAGTGTATTTCTGTTGCTCTTATGTTTTTGGCAGCAAACTTTTCCCTGTGTTTCACACATTTATTCTAACTGCTTTTAGATATGATGACTCATAAATAACCCAAACCCCAAAGATCAAATATCAAGTTGGATTTTGTTTTATAATCTTTTAAATCTAGGTGACTTCTTAAAACATAGCATTAATAAAAAGAAAATATAAATTTAAAAGGAAGAGCAACTGTAATATATCTGAGCCAAAGAATGTTTTTTTATGTGTGAGTGAGAATAAAAGTCCAAAATATAGTAAGAATTATAATGATAGGTGAGAATACATCATAAAGGTCAAGAAGTAGCTAGGCTTGCTATAGGAAATAATTATATCAGATAATTAAACACTGGAAACTTAGAGAAAATTATGCCTAACAATATCCAGTGGTGTGGTGGAGGAGGTTCATGTTGTGGAAGTGGGTTTACAAGAGCCTATTATGCACAACTCTTTTCAATTCTATATTCAGTAACCTTATATTTGTTGCTTGAAATAAGCTATGGTGAGAATATTTACCACAGAAATCAGCAAATACCTCAAATCACGGCTTTCTCTTCCCTGAAGAGCTACTTAGTAAATTTACTAGATTACTGATAATCTAAGAAATGAAGATTGGAATATATAACTTTTTAAAGACAATTTTTTTTTAGTATTATTTATTTAAAGAAAGCACACTGTTCTTGTGAGAATCAATTACTGTACTTCTGCATTTTTAGTGTTAAAAACTGTGGCTGATGATCTTCCTGAGTCTTCCTTCCAACCTGCCATCAGTTTGACATTTCCATCTATTCCAACCTGATTTCAGGGTATCCTGGACACCAGAGGAAGTAAATTCAAATAACTATTATCCAGTCAGGCCTACAAGGATCAAAACCCTTGGTAGTGAAAACCCATATTTTCCTGTAATTGCCTCAGATCCTTTTTAAATGGTTGGTTGGATGAGAATCTTAGGAAAATTAAAGGTCTACTAAAGCATGCTATCAAAACCATGAGCTCCTGAATGCTGCCTCTTTTTTTTTTTGTCGTCGTTGTTTTTACGATTTCAGAGAGAGGACAGGAGACAGAAACATCAATGATGAGAGTCATTGGTTGGCTGCCTCCTGCACAGCCCCTGCTGGCGATGGAGCCTGAAACCCTGGCATGTGGCCTGACCGGGAATTGACCACGACCTCCTGGTTCATGGGTCGATGCTCACCCACTGACCCACACTGGCTAGGCGGAATGCTGCCTCTTAACACTGACAGTTATATCAGGCAGTATGCAGGAAAGAGTTAACTCAACAGGGTGCTCACTGTGCACTAATGAATTCAGAGGAAATAGGTTGCTTGAACTCTGTACATTCCAAAGAAAGGACTGGCCCTTGATCAGCTCCTGGGAGAGACTCTCTAAACCATAGAACTATCCTGCCTAATAAAAGTGCCTTTGTATACCTGGTCTGTGAGCCATGCCAGAGAGTTTATATTAACAGTGTCATTTATTATGGGGACCTTGAGTTATGCTATGTTAGTTTGATCTCTGGAGAGCCTAGAGATCCAGTAACTCAGGTCAGTCATGCTCATACCCCATGACTAACTTGCCTCGCTCCTGAAAATATCTATGCACCACAGCTCAGGTTAGCTTTCCTTTTTGGCAGTACTCATAGAGGTTGTCACATGTCACTGCTGAAAGAATTAAACACTGTCTATATGACTTATCTAGGAAAGACAACTGAAAGCTCACAGCTGTTCTCTCCCGGACTGCACCTTATTTTCCATTTTCTTTGCTGAGTTTAATTTATATCCTTTCACTGTAATCAACTGTTACTGTGGTTATATGAGTTGTGAAGATCTTTTAGTGAATCATTGAATCTGAGGGTGGTCTTGGGGACTCTGAAGGTGGTGATGTTCAGGGAAGAGTACAGACCTGAAAGTCAGGAGTCCTTGAGTCTATTCTGCCCTCTGCCAGAATATAACTCTGTGACCTGAGGCTATCTGCTCCCTTTGCTAGATTCCAGTCTCCTTATCCATATGTTTAACCTATGTGATTTCTATGTTCAATTAATTCCATGTCTAATATTCTGTGATTCTAAATATGAAATTTACATGTTATGTTTCTGTCTAAGACTTCAAAGACAGTACCACACTCAAGACCTGGCTCTTTGAACAGAAGTGGTGAGAATACTTTAGTGCTAATGGTAGGTTGGTTTGTTTGGTCTCCCTCTTATTGTCTGCTATCAAAGGTGGCACTACTTAAAACATCAACAAAATAATTGGAATCTCCCATAAGGATAACAATGTGTTAGGCACTGTGGGCAATGGGAATTTTTACATGAAATCATAACTATATTCTTCATTGTCATTACTGGGAACCATAAATTTTAAAATATTAAATTATTTTCCCCAAACATAAAGACTATAAAGCTTTTATAAAGAAATGGAAAATATCTTCTAGGAGAACTGAAAAATCTCAAAAATGTTTATTAGAATATCTAATGGATACCCATGGATACTATATGGATAGTAAATAATATACTTAGACTATAGTGTCTGTTTTCTAGGTTTCCCTATTAACTGATTCTTACAATCTACATTAAGGTAGTAGCAGGAACTTGCTTGTTACATAGCCATCATAAGATTTGTTAATAATTATTAACTTTTCACCTAAAGAGGTTATTGAGATTCAGAGGAGCAGAACCAGTTTCAACTCCAAGTGGAAAGAAACAATATGACAACATAGAAAGATTAAACAAACATAATTATCTAAATCCTTAAATGTAATGTTTTTTAAATTTTTCAGTTGTATCAAAGAAAGGTAAGAATAAATAAGAACATCAAAAGTTAAAACAGGCAGCTAATTCTACCCATTGTTCTTATTATAATAAGGTCATACATTTTAAAAACCAAAATTTCTTGGAGCTTCAATGATTTAATTATTTTTTAAATTTTTTTTTTGAGTCGTGAATAATGAGAGTAAGCTATTTCTGATTTTTTTTTGGTATTTTTATGTGAAATTAATAAGGATTTCATTTAACTCTTGGATAATATGTATATTTTTTTAATCCTCACCCAAGGATATGTTTTACTGATTTTAGAGAAAGGGGGAGGGAGAGAGAGAGAGGAAAAAAACATAGATGTATGAGAGAAACATTGATTGGTTGCCTTCCCCACCGGTGATCGAACCCGCAAACCAGGTATGTGCCCTGACTGGGAATTGAACCGGCAACCTTTTGGTGCATGGGATGACGCTCCAACCAACTGAAGCACACCAGCCAGGGCTCTCTGGGTAATCTTAATCAAAATTAGCAATTTAGATTTTGACCAAGAAGCCTAGGATGAATTGAGGCCTTTGACCAGTATGAACTATACCATTTGGCCTTTAAATGTGTATTTCTCATCCTTAGGGAGACTTACGATGGATACCAAAAAAGACTTCCAAGAACCCCTTTTTTGAAGATAAGGAAATAAGGAAATATTTCCTTGTTTTACAGAAACAGGAAGAAGAAACAAGGGAAAATACTGTTTTAATTTATTTTATTTTATTTTGGAAAGAATACAACATGAAATCTACCCTCTTAACAAAATTTTAAGTGTACAGTACATTATTATTGACAATAGATATGTTTTACACCAGATTTGTAGAGCTTGTTCATCTTGCTTGATTTCCACTTTATGCCCCTTAATTAGTATTATTTTCCCAACCCCCAACTACTGGCAACCACCAGTCCACTCTGATTCTTTGAATTTGATTACACTTTTCCAGATAGATAAGTTTGATTCATTATTTTTTCTCCCTTTGACTCCAGTTGCCTAACCTAGATCTGCCTCCAGATTTGGCTGAAAGGGGCATCCATTTTCATATTCCTATGGAACTTGCTCACCTCTAGGCAGGTAAAGAAGTACTCCAGAGCCTTAAATGAAATTGAGTCTTCATAGGCCTTGGATAGCAATGGATGAGGAAGTTCCCATGGATATCAAAGATATTTTTTTAAGTAATTTGTAAATATATGTATATTTGAAGTTGTGCTAAAAATATTTAGATATTGGATAAAACACACATAGAAACTACTTATTTTAAGCATCTGTAGTTAAGTGTTTGAAAAATATTTGTATATAAATATAGAAGTTAAACTAAGCTTTCCTCAAATCAAAAATATTAAAAATTATATAAGAGCAAAATATGACAAAGTTCAGTTATGTATCCTTGTATGCACCTAAAAACAAATGTACTAGATAAATCACATGTATTTCCAGAAGGTTTCCATTGGGTGGATATTTCATGAATCCTTTTTAGCCCCAATTTATAGGAAAATGGTCTTATGATTAGAACTATTCAAAAATAAAATATGCCACTTTGAGGTTTTATTTTTATTTTTATAATTGTTTTTGTTTCTTACCTTTCATGTGCATACTTATGTCTAATTTCCAGAGATCTTGTACATGAGGTTTCTCTTTGGGTGATTCATTAGGCTAGAAAAGATCTTAAAGTCCCTCCTAAGTGTAATAATATTCTGTAGATTTAAAACCAGACCTAAAGTTATAAAATATCATACTAGAGTTAGTTTTGAATAAGCAAAACAGATGAATTTGACTATTTTAGATAGCTCATATAAGTGGAATCATGTAGTATTTGTCTTTCTTCTTCTTAGCTAATTTAGCAGAATGTCATTAAATTTCGCCCGTATAGTTGTATTTGCAAAATTTCTTTTTTTAAAGGACTAAATAGTATTCCAGTGCATGTATATACCCACATTTTTATCCATTCATCCTTCAATGGACATTTAGGTTGTTTTCACAGATTGGCCATTCTGAATAAAGCTGCAAAGAACATGGGACAGCAGATGTCTCTTTGAGATCCAAATTTCAATTCTTTTGGATAAATACCCAGAAGTGGAATTGCTGTATCATATGGTATTTCTATTTTTAATTTTTTGAGGAATGTCTTTACTGTTTTCCATGTGATTACGCTATCTTACCTTTGCACCAACAGTGTCAAAGGCTTCCATTCTCTTCACATTCTCTCAACATTTGTATCTTTTGTATTTTTTTATAATAACCATATTGATAGTTTAACATGATGTCTCATTATGGTTTTGATTTGTACTTCTGATTATTAGTACATTGAGTATTTTTTAAAAATACATTTTTATTGACTTCAGAGAGAGGAAGGGAGAGGGAGAGAGAGAAACATCAATGAGGAAAAAGAACCATTGATCTGCCGCCTCCTGCACGCCTCCTGCTGCGGATCCAGCTCTCCACACGGGTATGTGGCCTCACCAGGAATCGAACCGAGATCTCCTGGATCATAGGTTGGTGCTCAACTGCTAAGCCACACCAGCCGGGCGACATTGAGCATTAGGTTTATTTATGTTCGTCATTTGTATATTTTCTTTGGGGAAATATCTATTTATACTCTCAGCCTACTTCAGGTTATTTTTTAAACTATTAAGTTATCCAGATTCCTGATGTATTTTTAATATTAACCCCTTTTCAGATATGTGGTTTGCAAACATTTTTCCTCTTCTGTATTTTGACTTTTCATTTTGCTGATTATTTCCTTTGCTGTGCAGCTTTTCAGTTTCACGTAGTCTTACTTGTTTATTTTTGTTTTTATCACTTGTGCTTTTGGTGTCACAACCACTACATCTTTGCCAAGTCTTATGTTTTCCCTATGTTCCCTAACTTATCCCTATGTTTTCTCGAGAAGATTTACAGTTCTAGGTCTCATGTTTTAAGGCTTCAATCCATTTTGACTTGATTTTTGTGTAAATTATAAGATAAGGGTAGAATTTCTTTTTTTAATTGTAATATCCAGTTT
The DNA here is from genome assembly GCF_054644295.1 of Miniopterus natalensis. NCBI lineage: Eukaryota > Metazoa > Chordata > Mammalia > Chiroptera > Miniopteridae > Miniopterus > Miniopterus natalensis. The sequence goes on along the minus strand of NC_142081.1, from coordinate 103,449,050 downwards.
TTCCAGCATCATTTGCTAAATGCTTTCATTTCTCCATTGTGTATGTTGCGATACATTCCCAGGCTGTTGAGAGTTTTATCATGAAAGGATGTTGAATTTTATCAAATGTGTTTTATGCATCTAATGAAATGATCATTTTTTTTATCCTTTATTTTGTTAATGTGGTGTATCACATTGATTGTTTTGCAGATGTGAAATCATCCTCCCATCCCTGGAATACATCTCATTTAACTATTATATATAATCCATTTAATTTACTATTATAATCCGTTTGCTAATATTTTGTTGAGGATTTTTGCATTCATGTTAATCAGGGATATTGACATGTAATTTTCTTTTCTTGTAGTGTTCCTATCTGGTTCTGGTACCAGGGTAATGCTGGCCCAGTAAAATGAGTTTGGAAGTATTCCTTCCTCTTTTATTTTTTGAAAGAGTGTGAGGAAGATTGGTATTAATTCTTCTTTAATGTTGGTAGAATTCACCAATGAAGCTTTCTGGACCAGCACCTTTCTTTGTGGCAGGTTTTTTGTTTTTTTAATTTATTTTTATTGTTGAAACTATTACAGATAGTTTCCCCCCATTGACCACCTCCACCCCAATCTCACCCACCCACAGGCCTTCACTGCACTACTCTCTGTTTCCATGGATTATGCACATATGCATATAAGTTCTTTGATTAACCTCATCCCACTCCCACCCTCTTCCCTCTGAGATTTGTCAGTCTGTTCCATGCTTCCATATTTCTGGATCTATTTTGTTCATCAGTTTATTTTGTTTGTTACATTCTACATATAAATGTAGATCATGTGATATTTATCTTTCTTTGACTGGCTTATTTCGCTTATTATAATACTCTCCAGGTCCCTCCGTGCTATCACCAAGGTTAAAAGATCCTTCTTCTTTACAGCTGCATAGTATTCCATGCTGTAAATGTCCCACAGCTTTTTTATCTACTCATCTACTGATGGGCACTTGGGCTGTTTCTAGATCTTAGCTATTGTAAATGGTGCTGCTATCAACATAGGGGTGCATATATTCTTTATGATTAGTGTTTCAGGATTCTTAGGATATAGTCCTAGAAGTGTAATCACTGGGTTAAAAGGCAGCTCCATTTTTAATTTTTGAGGAAACTCCATATTGTTTTCCACAGTGGCTGCTCCAGTCTGCATTCCCACCAGCAGTGTACCAGGGTTCCCCTTTCTCCACACCCTCGCCAGCCCATGTCGTTTGTTGATTTGCTGATGGTAACCATTCTGACAGGTGTGAAGTGATACTTCATTGTGGTTTTAATTTGCATCTTTCTGATGATTAGTGACATTGAGCATTTTTTCATGTATCTCTTGGCCATCTGTATGTCCTCTTTGGAGAAGTGTCTATTCAGGTTTTTTGCCCATTTTTTAATTGGATTGCCTGTCTTCCTCTTGTTGAGTTTTATGAGTTCTTTGGGAAATTAGCCCCTTATCAGATATGTCCTTGACAAATAAGTTCCCCCATACCATGGGGTTCCTTTGTATTTTGAGGCTGTTTTCTTTTGCTTTGCAAAAGCATTTTAGTTTGATGTAGTCACATTTGTTTATTTTTCTTTTCTTTCTCTTGCCCTAGGAGATGTGTTGGGGAAAATTCCACTACGTGAGATGTCTGTGACTTTATTGCCTATGTTTTCTTCCAGGATTTTTACGGTTTGGTGACTTACATTTAAGTCTTTTATCCATTTTGAGTTTATTCTTGTGTATGGAGTAAGTTGGTGGTCTAGTTTCATTTTTTTGCATGTATCTGTCCAATGTTCCTGGCACCACTTATTGAAGAGACTGTCTTTACTCCAATGTATGCTCTTGCCTCCTCTGTCAAATATTAACTGACCAAAATGTCATGGGTCTACTTCTGGGGTCTCTGTTCTCTTCCACTGATCTATATGTCTGTTGTTGTAGCAATACCAAGCTGTTTTTATTACAATGACTTTGTAGTATAGTTTGATATCTGGTAAATTGATCCCTCCCACTCTGTTCTTCTTTCTCAAGATGGCTGCGGCTATTCAGGGCCTTTTTTGGTTGCATATAAATTTTTGTAATATTCGTACTAGCTCTATTGATTTTCAGAGAGAGTGGAAGAGAGAGAGATAGAGAAACATTGATGTAAGACAGACACATCGATTGTTTTCCTCCCACACTCCCTCTGACCAGGGCTAAGGCCAATGGTGATACATTCTGAGAAATGCATTATTAGGTGATTTCATTATTGTGTAAACATAGAGTGCACTTACAAAAACCTAGATGATATAGCCTACTACCCACCTAGGCTATATGGGGTAGCCTATTCTCCTAGGCTACAAATCTGTGCAGCATGTTGCTGTAATAAATACTGTAGTCAATTGTAGCACTATGGTAAGTATGTATATGACCCAGCTGGAGTGGCTCAGTTGGTTGAGCACTGTCTTGTGCACTGAAAGGTTGACGGTTCAATTCCCGGTCATGGCATATAATGGGATTGTGGGTATGATCTTCAGTCAGACATGTACCAAAGGCAACCATTTGGTGTTTCTCTCTCTTTCTCTCTCTTTCCCTTCCTCTCTCTGTGTCCTCGGGTGAGGATTTTAAAAAATTAATATAGTTAATTAAGACAATCTATATTTTATATATTATATATACTGTATAATTATTACATATGATAAATTAATATACATTAGATGTTAAGTTAAAATTAAAATGTGTATGTTATGTACCTATTACTTTTTATGATTTGGTTTTAAATCAACTAGCCAACAGAATTTCTCTTGTCTCTATATGTTTCATTTCATGACTAAATAAGTGTATAAATAATATTCCTATGTGTGCCAAAGATACCTTATTGGTGATAGCTAGAAATGTGTTTAAGATGTGTCCCTATCATTTTTACTTTTCTAAACCACAAAAGTCTCATGGGCATAATTTTTCAATACCCCATCAAATGTGTACTAGAATGACAAAAACCCCAAAACATTGCTTGACCATAGAATTATATTCTGGGCTTCTTAATTTACTAAATATTCTATTCAATTTTCCTTATCAATTCAAATAATAATAATAATAATACAAAAAATAACAATAATAATAATAAACTTTTTAGTGGGCCTGTTTACCTAGAAATGTATTTTCAATTTTCTCAAATAGCATAAATAGCATTAGCAGTCAACCTTCTTAAATAGAGTAGATCCTCGAGTAACATCATTTCATTCAACATCATTTCATTATAACATTGATGGGATGCCTTAGGACCTGGTGCTTGTTTATATCAATTAGCCTATGGTAGAACTGGTTTTGTTATACGTCATTTCGCTCAAAGTCTTAGGACCTATCAATGTGAAGTGAGAAATTACTATATAAGAAATTAAGTTAATTGACAGGCAAGTACTTTTCTCCTACAGTCATGTATTAATCAAATACTGGGCCTTTGTCAGGTGGAATGAGAGTTTTGTCTACATTCTTCCTGAGGCAGCAATGGAAATATTTAATCAGGATCAGGACTCAGACTGCATGGCTTGTGTCTTGAAGACGGGTGTTGGGCTGATGGGGTGAGTGTTACAGAACTACGACCTTGGTGCTGGATTGAGCCTGCTCCAAGGAAGGAAAGTTAGTCTTTTGTGTTTGTTTGTTTGTTTGTTTTCTAATTCTTACAAAGGGGATTGATGAGTTAGCAGTGTCCTACAGGAGACAATGATTTCATTATTTCTCGGAGATTGGAAATCAATTTGGACTGCTTATAATTATAATCATCTCAGTAGTATAATTATTTGTCAGTGAAATGCAAGTCCTTGGGTTTCTTCTTCATCCCTACTACAACATATTGCTCATGTGCCCTTGTATGACAATGTCTTTTAAATTTGTATTTCTCAGGGAATACAATTTTAAATTCTAGAGGGAAAAGACAATCATTTATTTTTCATTGCATTTATTCTTCTAAGCTCTTATATCGAAGTACTCTTTTAGAACTTGGCTAGCAAACAGAACTGCATCTTAGCATTTGCCCTCACATTGTTTATTGTCTAGAGAGATACCTTCTAACTATGGATACATTTAACTGACAGATATTTGCAAGATCTAATTCTCAATTTTTCCTGAGTCGGGAATAGATCAGATGACAGATTACTCTAGCCATCTTTCTGACCTTTCCAAAACCTATATCTTTTGTTTATTTTGGTTCTTATTTATTGTTTTACTGTGTACAATTTTGATCTTTACTTGAAACTCTTGGTTCCCAATTGCCTATATTTTAAAGTTCTCATACAAACAGAAATAAAAATCACACTAGAGTGGCAAAAATTCTGCAAGGGTCATAAGGCAAAATATATTTCTCTAAAAAGGGAAATGGACTCTGTATGCAGGCGATGCTTTGCCTGATGATCTGTTCTGCCAGGATCTGATTTAAGTTGTATGTTCCTCAGAAGGCCAGTTTTCTCCTTCTTCTTTTACCTCTCTGGTTTTCTTTTTCACTTTGTTAGTCCTTCAAAGTTTCTAAAATTTATTTGAACTTTATGGCTCTTAATCTCTTGATATTCCAATTTACCAGGTTTATGAAGAAAGATTAAAATCCACACATACACACAAGTGCATGTGGACTCACTAGGGAGGCCTTGCTTGCAGCTTGTGTAGTCATCTTTGCTTCAGAGAGGCTTTTTGTCAGAGCCCAAATGGGACGGCAGCCCCAGCATCTCAATGTTCTTCCCAGATCAGCCCAGACCTAAGCAGAGAACATAACTGAGCATGCAGCAAGTCTCTCAAATAATTAAGGTGCTTACTGGTGCTAAAAATCTTTGAAATTCAATAATTATATTTGTCACTGGGAGTATGAGTCCTCTTATAAGTACAGGAAGAACTAACATCTTTTTTAATCTTGACTCTTTAGGCCTTTTCATTATTGTATTTTTTTTCTTTTCTTAATATTTTTAATTTTTCAATTATAGTTGACATCCATTATTATGTTAGTTTCAGATATACAGCATAGTGGCTAGGCATTTATATAACTCACCCAGCGAACCTCCCATACTTAGTTACTACAGTATTACTGACTATATTCCTTATGCTGTACTTTATGTCCCTATGACTATTTTCTCTCTACCAGTATGTGCTTCCTTTTTTGTAATCTTTATTGTTGAGAGTATTACAGATGTCCCACCCATTTTTCCCCCTTGCTTATTGTATTTTTTAATGACTTTCTATTGTGGAGGATTGTCTATTCTAAGTCACTCTTCAAGGATGATTTTGTAGGACACTTGGTTTTCTGAGTGGTTTCTTTAAGGATTTTGTGGGTATACATTTCTATATACAAAGCATACAAAGAATTTGGGTTCTGGTTCTAGAAAGGTATCAATTAGAAAACAGTGAACAGAGACAGCTTTTGTTTTCAATAATCCTATGTCAACGGTAATTCTGTTGAAGATGTTTGGTATTCTTACCCCCTTCAGAGTTATATATTTACTAGACTAGAGGTTCAGTCTTCAGAAGAGACAGCAAGCCTAAGAAATATAATGAATTCCGTTATCCAATAAATGTTTACTGAGTATCCATTCTGCATTTACTGTGAAAACACTGGAAAGACAATTGAGAGCTGTTGGGAGCCAGTGACGTGTCTGGACATGGTCCACACCACCTGAGGATCTGGAGTCAGGGACTCGACCCTTCCCACAATTACCCTTGATATTGAGAGCCCGCTACGTATGTGGACATGGTCCACGTAGCCTGAGGGCCTGGAGCCAAGGATTCAATCCTCCCCACAAGTTCCCGTTAGGAGCCGAAATAAAGATAATTACCAAGGTCTGTGCTCATGCAGGAGGCGGGGTGTTTACTCTGAAAGAGCGTTCATGCAGCCTTGAAAGAACTACTTTGTATCACCCTCACCTAATTACTAATTGTTTGTTACTCACTATATAATAAAGGCATTGAAGCCCTTTGGTGCTGTACCTCATTGGAGGGAAGCCCTCCTGATCCTATGGCTTTGTCTCTTTAATTCCTACCACTCAAACTCAGGTTTGTTCATCTTTCAGGCTGGTTCCTGACAGACAGCAAACTCTGAGTTGTTACCATTATGAGATTAGAATCCAGTGGAAGATTTACACTTTAATCAATACTGACAATATCTAATCATTGACTTGATGAAGTAAATGATTTCCATGGAGGTGAGAGTGCTGACTAGTCTAAGGTCAGGAAAGTATTTCTGAGGAATTAGAAGGAGAAGGAATTTACAGTTGGTGGGGTGGGAGGCCCATTCTAGGCCTAGAGAAGAATATATGCAAAGCCTCTGATGTGGGAAGAATGTGGCTTCTTATGAGGAAGAAAAAAAATAGAATGATATAATCCAAAAAGTTACCCAAAGAAATGACTTTTTTCCTGATTCCAAGACCAAGTTGGAAGAAGTTAAATATAGAAAAAAATCATGAGAGGAAGAAACTTGTTAATTTTCATAAACTTTCAGTCATAGAGTCAGATAGATATCCATCCATAAGAGTCTTGTAAATTTTGATTTGTTCAAATGTTGCATCAGCTTGATTTAGTATACTTTCTGTTTCAACAGACTTGGTTGTGTTGACTTTCCTAATTGTTAAAGTGCATCCCAACTCCCACATTTAGCAATCTAAAGCTGTCACTCTTAACAGCTTGTCATACACTTCAATCTATTACAAACTAAAAGCTAAATCAATTTTATTCAATCTATTTGTTCAAGAATTTACAGTCAAAATAAGGTGGGAAAGCTCTGTCTCCATATCTTCTCATGTGTTATTTCTTTCTCTTTCATTATATTCTACTAAATATTCTCATCTATCAACATTGCTTTCAGTTTTCACATGACGTTTCTATTAGTGACTCTATTTTGTCAAGTCTGCTACTTATTTATGACTATGTTCTATTAACTTCTCATATCATCCTGGAGGAAAGTAATGTTTTCAACTCACGTTGTTGTCCCTGCTGCATAGCACAGTACCTGGAGCATGTTAGATGTTTAATAAATACACATATTTTTTCCAGAAATGTCAATGAGAACTCTTCCTTCTTCCTATTTTCTTTTGGGAAGAGTATTTAAAGAAGGCTCCATGAAGGCAGGGATTTTTTCATTTTAGTTTCTGCATTATACATACTCATACTAGTATCTGGCATATGGTAGGCATTAAACAAATACACACTGCATTAATTATTTAATTAATTTAATGCTAATATTTTTTAAAGCATTGTATATTAATTTAGAAAACTTGAATATTGATAGTAATGCAATAAATGCAATAAAATTCTATCAAAAATTTTAAGACAAAAGCTAAAATGACACTCACTTTACTTTCAAATATTTTCCTATAATTTAGTAAACTCTATGTACTATGCAACTTATCAGTATTGCTATACAAATCTTATATAGTGGAGGTTAGTGTTGAGTCATTAAAATATACCTGAGTAAATAATATTTTAATTCAAGATTAGACTGCTAAGAGATCCTTAAGTGACTACATTTACTGATGATGTTGGCTATGGTCCAAATGCAAAATATCAGGACTATTAAGTATATTAACATTTAATTTGCTAATTATTGTTTAAAGAAAAAGTCCTTGACATTTCAAGAGTTATTTCTAATCATTGCTGTAAGGTGTTCTTTTACTTGCCATAGATAAATAAATAAATATCACATAATGCTATGACAGCAGAAATTGAATAAAACATTATCGTTTAAATAGAATAACTTCCTATGGAATAGCAGCCCATGGTGGTAAAAGGCAGCTCAAGAACCCCTATGTCATGAGAACCACTATTACTTTATGTAGGGGGTTCTGCACTCTTATAGGTAATGAAATCAGGATGATCACCATAGTGTATGAAGGATGGATTGATTAGTAAGAAGTACTAGGCTATTTAGTTCAAGCTCTCATCTATAAACCAGTAAAAAATGAGTCCTTGCAAAACTCAGACTCTGATATCTCAATTTTCAAGTTTTAGAAATTTAACATATAGCAATAAAAATACTCTTAAGGTAATATTAATAAATTGCAAACCTAAAGAATTTTTTCTGTATTTTGCCAAGTAAAAAATACTATAAAAATAAGACAACTGGGACAACATGAACACTGAGTAGGTTTGTTTGATATTAAGAATATATAAATGTGATAACAATCTTGCTATGTTTTTAAATGGTTCATTTGTTTAGTAATTCACACTGACATATTTACAAATAAGATCGTATGATATTTGAAGTTGGTTTCACAGTAATACGGTAAGGGAGTGGGAGAGTAGGTACTAGTATGAATGAAACAAGATCGGTGTTGAGGCATCACCATTAAGACTAGCTGATGGGTCCATGAGGTTCGAGTATTTTTTTCTCCTTTTGTAGGTATTTACTTCTCTACAGTAATAATTTAAAACAAAAAATAGAAACAACATTCTCTTATGTATGAAAGAGAGACTGAGTAAAAAGAAAAGTATGTCCTTCACAAGCAAAGAAAAATTAAATCAACCTACATTGAGATTTCTCTTCTCAACCTATGTTGCATATAGTAAGAAAACTACTACTTTGAGGCAAATATTTTTATATTTCTTCTGTAATTTTTTCTGCCAACTACTTTTAGTTAATTGAAGGAAGCTGCTTGCTTTTAAAATGAATGATTTGTATCTTCTACATTCAATATGTAAAAGCAAAAACCATATACTTAGTATTTTAAAAGTAATGTTTAATTTATTAATTTTTTTAAATATAAAAAGTAAAGTAAAATATAAATTTCTATTTTCTCTTGCCATAGTATTCAAATTAAAACCCAGGACAATGTCAGTGGATGAATACATTAAGCAGATGAAAACTCAGGAAGGATTTTATTTTAGCAAATTACCCCAAACAAGTGTGTGTGTGTGTGTGTGTGTGTGTGTGTGTGTGTGTGTGTACATCTATGATCACATTTTCTGAATTCACTCATCCATTGATGGACACTTAGGTTGTTTCCATGCCTCGACTATTGTGAATAATGCTGTAATGAACATGAGAGCACATATAGAACTCTCTTTGAGATAATGGTTGCATTTCCTTTGATAAAGTCCAAGAAGTGGGACTGATGGACCATATAGTAGTTTTGTTTTTGATTTCTTGAGGAACCTCCATACTGTTTTTCATAGTGACTACATCAGTTTAAATTTTAATCAACAGTGTGTAATAGTTTACTTTTATCTATATTCTCACTAGCATTTTTATCCTTTGTCCATTTAATAAGAAGTATCCTAATGGGTATAAGGTGATATCTCTCACTGTGATATTGGTTTGCCTTTCCCTGATGATTAGTGAGTGGTGTTGAGCAACTTTTTGTGTACCTGTTTGCCATTTATATGCCTTCTTTGAACAAATATTCATTCAGGTTTTTTATTATTTTTTAAGTGGGTTATTTTCTTTACCATTAAGTATATGAGTTCCTTGTATATGTTAAATATTTACCCCTTATTTTATATGTGGTTTGAAACTATTTTCTCCCATTCCAAAGGTTGCCTTTTCTCAAAATTTTTTTTAAAAATCATGGCAAAAAAATGTGAAGGAGGTTATCCCCTATATTTTCTTCTGGGAATTTTACAGTTTCAGGTCCTACATTTAAGTCTAATCTATTTTTAGTTAATTTTTGTGTATGGTGTAATATTGGGGTCCAGTTTCATTGTTTTGCATGTGGCTGTCCAGGTTTCCCAGCACCATTTATTGAAGAGACTATTCTTTCCCCATTGTATATCTTGGCTCTTTTTTCAAAAATCAATTTATGACACATGTATGGGAAAATATCTGGGCTCTTCATTCTGTTCCACTGATCTGTGTGTCTGTTTTTATGCCAATACAGCACTATATTGATTACTGTAGCTTTGTATTATAGTAAAAATCAGGAAGTGTGATTCCTCCAGCTTTTTTCTTTCTCAAGATTATTTACCTATCAAATTTCACATAACTAATAGGTGTAGGAGTGAGGATCAATACTGTATCCTCAAAACAAATGACATTCTCTTTTCCCTTTTGTGTTTGTTATTTTTTCTCTGAAGGTGTCTCAACTGTCCATCTGCTGCACGCTAACATGTGCACATGGTTTGTCTTCCTTTCTTCTGTGTCAGCCTTGGGTGAGAGAGGCAAGAGGAGCAAAGCTGAAAAGTAGACCCAGCCATAGAGGGCCACACAAGCAAAAACATTCTTCAATAGTGGTGGTTCTACTTAGTGCTTCATTATTGGTGGGATCATTGTTATTCAGCTATGAAGACATGGCAAAAAACACTGTTCCTTTCTGTTTGCTTTTCTGTAAAATGAGTGACCTTCGAGCTTTGGATTTTTTGAATCTGTACTATTTCCTACAACTCCTTGTGTCAAGCCTAGTCAGGTAATTTAAATATGTGTTTGGTGTGTCTCTTACCTATCAGATTTTGAAAACTAGAAACAAGCCCTCTATTCAAATAAAGTGGTAATAATGACTAATTTAGCATTTTACAGGATAGCCTACATCACAATAATTCAGTTTTCCTCTAAAGACACACCTCCTGAAGGGGAACATATACTAGTATATGAAAAGTAGGTAGGAAGTAGTTCTTTGTGGTAATAGCATGTGCTTTCTCCTGGCCTGGCTGATATAATGATAATATGTGAAATCAGTGAGATACATCAGGTCACCTCTTTGCTCCTCTTTGATATATAACTGGTGTATCTGAACAATTTGTTGGGGAGAAGAACAGCAATGAAAAAGGTAAGGGAGGAGAAAGGGGGAGATGATTTTTGAAACTGTAAAACTTGACTACACCTTAGAGTCAACTAAGTAGCTTTAAAAACCTTGATGCCCAGGAACTACCCCAGGTCAATTATATTAGAATTTTTTAGAGTGGAACTCGGCCACCTTGTGCAGTCAAGTCTGAGAAAAATGACATAGAATAAATAGCCCATTCATTACCTGGTGTTTCTACTTCTCAGTAAGCTTCAAGTAGTATATCTGGGTCAACTAAAATACTATGCTTGTTATTTGTTCCCTTACCACCACTTAGTATCTATATGAACTTAGTCAGTTCATCTCTCCATTCTGAGCATTAGTTTCCCTGTCTGGAAACTAATTGAGATGATGCCATGTTTCCTCAGGGTAGCCTTGGGCATGAAATGAGTTAATGTACACATTGCGCGTATCACATTATCCAGAACTTGCTAATCACCAATAAATATAAATGAATGAATTAACTTCTATGCATGTAGAATTGTCCAGTTTGCACCTTAGGAATATTGAGAAATGGTCTCTTAAATAATTTTAATATTTAATATCCTGTGTTCAGGTAAAGAATCCAGGTTGAAAAATACTGTTATAGATACTTTCTCCAGACAGCCCTAGATCTACTAGCTTTGTGTCCTTGAAATAGTTACGTATTTTTCTGAGCTTTAGTTAGTTCATCTATAAGCTGGAGATGATAAGACTCACAGGGTTGCTGTAAGAAATAAGTGGATGATAAGTACATAACATAGTACATAACTTATAGCAAATTTTTTTTTTTAAAATATATCTTTATTGATTTCAGAGAGAAGAAAGGAGAGGGGGAGAGAGAGAAACATCAATGATGAGAGAGTCATTGATCAGCTGCCTCCTGCACCCCCCCGACTGGGGATTGAGCCTGCAACCCGGACATGTGCCCTGACCGGGAATTGAACTGCGATCTCCTGGGTCCTAGGCCGACGCTCAACTTCTGAGCCACGCCCGGCCAGGCGCAAGTTCTTTGACATGATAAGTATTATTATTTTTTAATTATTATTGTTTGTATACTTTAAAAAAGTGTTTGGCCAACTAATTAAGTTAGTGGTATAGTATTGAAAGAAATTTGGCAAAAGCATAGAGGAGTACAAGAAAAGAATGATAGTACAAGTTGTGGCATTTTATTTTTTAACACTAATCATTTTGGGATTCTTATCATTTTTGTAAGTAAAGGTAGTTTGAATTAGAAGATTAATAAATCAGACCAAAAATATCTAACACCATTATAAATATTGAAGAATACAGATCATTAAAGAGATTATCCACTCCATAATAACAATGAATACATACTCCAGAGCTGACATGTATATAGACATGAAAGTATTCGTAATAGATATATACATGACCAGTTATTTTTAATTTTTAAATTTTACTTAGACATTTTCCTTTTTGAGTACTAAAGTGTTTTTTCTTCCATTGAAGCTCAATCTAGTTGTTTTGAACATAAAAGGGTTAATTACAAGCTATTAAGAGCTTCTCTAATTTTTAATTATGGTTTATTTTTCCCACCCATATTATTCATTATATATTACATATTACATAGTACACATTACACATTACATATTATATATTATATGATATCTATTACATGATATATATTACATAATTATAATTTGTTATATTATATATTATGATATATTATAATTTGTTATATCATAATTTGTTCTATTAAAAATCACTTGCAAATAATTGTTGCTTTTAGAAATAAAAGATTTGCAGAATTTGTTAATTATTCATTGCTTAATACATTATTTCCAAATTTGAAAATCAAATATGATAACTTCTCATTTCCAGAAATGTAACTGCATTTTCATTTGTCACAAGATTGAGTAAAATGTTTCCTGTTGTAGTAGTAGGAGCTAAGAGTTATATAGTTATGAAAGGTTCTATTAAATGAACTTTAAAATTTTTTATTTTTCAATTACGGTAGACATAAAATGTTATATTAATTTTAGGTGTACAACATAGCAATTAGACATTTATACACATTACAAAATGATCACTCCATTAAGTCTAGTATGCACCTGACAGCATACCTACTTGTTACAGTGTTACTGACTATGCTCCCCATGCTGTACTTTATCCCACATGACTATTTTAGTAATTGACAATTTATACTTCTTAATCCCTTCCAACTTTTTCATCCATTTCTCCTCCCATTTGACAGCTATTAATTTGTTCTCATTTCAGTTTTCTTTGTTCATTTATTTTGTTTTGTATATTTCATATGTAAGTGAAACCAGATAGTATTTGTCTTTCTCTATTTGGCTCATTTCACTTAGTGTAATACACTCTCAGTCCATCCAAGTTGTCTCAAATGGCAAGATTTTATTCTTTTTTATGGCTGAGTAATATTCCACTTGTATATATGTACCTTATAGCCTTGCCAAAAGTTGTGCTTTTAAATGTTGCCAATCTGATTAGGGAGAGTAAAAGGAAATCTTTCATTAGAATAGTCTCAAATTTTACTTCTCTGGTATAATATTACAGAAATTCAGACTATTTTCAGACATCAAATGCCTGAAATATAATTTGATATTTAATGAGTGAAATATTTAAAAGCAACTTTACCAACAATTATGTATTATTTTCTACTTTAAAAAGTCAAACCATAGGCCTGTTATATTCTATCTACCCTCCACCTGGATAATATTTCATCTCTTATATGTGGCTTCTTCTTTGAGTTTTCTAATGATTTATTTCTTTGTGAACATTTGTATTCTATGTTAATAACTCTGTCTGGAAAAATTCATTCTTAGTTTCATAGAGCACTATTAAGGCTATGTTGGGAAAGACCACCACTTGTGTTTTTGATGTATTCTTTAAATCATAAACAGCATATAACCCTGGCCCTTTTCTGGGTTTTAGAGTTAAGGAGAGAACCAGGGTGTTTCCTGTTTATCACCTATACTCTTGTCCAAATTTGTAAATTAATTTAGAAAATATGATAGTTAACTTTTAATACTTAATTGCTATATAAATTCTTTATGTTCAGGATCTCATTTAAATTCTTACCATCATTCTATAAAGTAGTATACCTCTTTAAAAATAGACTATATTTATTTTTTGAGGATCAGAGAAGAAAATACCCATCTAGGGTGACATAACTATTAAGAGTCCTAGTTGAGATTCCAACAGAACTCTTTCTTACTTGGTAATGAAGGATTAAACACTGACTATACCATTAAGCAGTTGTGTAAACCCATATTTGTTGTTTGGGAGCAGTTAGTCTATTTAAAACAGCAATAAACTTAAAGTTAGCTGAAGGATCTTTGTTTTAAAATCTCATTGTTAATGACAATAAACTCTTCAGGGATAAAAAAGTAATAAAACCCCAGTCACACATGTTTGAGTGATGTTGGTAAACCAAAATCATAGAAAGTAAAAGCCAAAATAATAAAAAATCAAAATAGACCCAGAGGCATTGGAGCATGCAAGAGACTGATGTATATCAGAGGGAAGGGGGTGCGGGAAGAAGTTGACCATAGAACTTGCATGGATACATGCATAACCCACGGTCAGAGACAATAGTGAGGCGAAAGCCTGGGAGGGAGTGGGAAGTGGGTGGAGGGGGTAAGTGGTGGGGGGGAGGGGACATCTGTAATACTTTCAACAATAAAGATAAATTAAATAAATAAATAAATAAATAAATAAATAAATAATAAATAAATAAATAAAATAGAAAAAAGGAAAAGCTGAACTAGAAAAGATAAAAGTATATATTTAAATTTATTCTATCAATTTTGAAAACGATAGCAGCACACTCCTGGTTATTTCTCTTGACTCATAAACATTTGAAAAATAAAAAGAAGAAGAAAGAAAGAGAGAGGGAGGGAGGGAGGGAGGAAGGAAGGAAGGAAGGAAGGAAGGAAGGAAGGAAGGAAGGAAGGAAGGAAGGAAGGAAGGAAGGAAGGAAGGAAGGAAGGAAAAGAAAGAAGAAAAAGAAAGAAGAAAGAAAGAAAGAAAGAAAGAAAGAAAGAAAGAAAGAAAGAAAGAAAGAAAGAAAGAAAGAAAGAAAGAAAGAAAGAAAGAAAGAAAGGAAGGAAGGAAGGAAGGAAGGAAGGAAGGAAGGAAGGAAGGAAGGAAGAAAGAAAGAAAGAAAGAAAGAAAGAAAGAAAGAAAGAAAGAAAGAAAGAAAGAAAGAAAGAAAGAAAGAAAGAAAGGGAAAGAAAGAAAAAGGAAGGGAGGGAGGGAGAGAGAGAGAAAGGAAAGAAAAACTCAAAGACTTTCCCACAAAACTGTAGAGTATAGGCCTGGTGAACCCAATGCACAGGACTCTTTTCTCTTCTCCAGGCTGTGCTTGGGTTAACTGCATATAATATATGTATATTAGGCTTCATATTTATAAACAGGTCATTCGAGAATCATGCTGCAAGTATTGTAAGAGTGAAATTATAAGCCTTAAGAATAGTTCTATTAGCGAATAGATAGCACCTGTGCTACAGCACTATCACAGTGAAGTAAATGTGCCTCTGAATCACCCTCCATGATTGATGCTGCTGCTCTTCAATGGAGCTGAAATCTTTCACATGGCTGTCTTCACAGGTTTGTCAAGTATTCTCAAATTTTAGATTCATCAGTCCAAATCTCTTTTGCAGTAGTTGTTCATTTTAGGCCTTATAAGCTAACAGAAATGTGCCTGTCACAAATATGAATGGATGTTACTTTTATTTTCTATCTTTTTCCCCCATTGCAGCTGTTGTTTCTGAAAACTTGATGCAGTGAGGATATGTACTGCACTGACTCACTTTCTACAAAAGCTGGTTTCATGCATGAAAAAGCAAAAGGCTTTGTTAAAATATAAGCAGGATGAAATATAAAGTAGATATATCTGTCTTGCATCTCAAAAAAAAAACACCCTAATCTCCTCTTTTTGTCTTTAAACAATACAAATTGCTCATGAAACATGAAAGGCAGGAGAAAAATGCAATCTTACTTCTATAGAATAAAATTAAAAGGAGAATATTTTTATAGTGGATTTTGTAGCCATGTAAGTCACCACAGACACCTTTTTTGGACATTTAATTTAAATTTTCATTGTCATTGTTTTTAAGCCTCTTTATGTAGAAAATGATAATCTTGCAAATCCTATAATAAGAGATAAATTACTAACATTTATGAAAGAAAATTCAGAGACTATTCATTCTCAAGTATAGTTGGAATTCTGTGTTACCTAAACATTTAATACCATACCATTAATGTGGTTGAGAATCAAAGGATTTTGAATTTTCTTAATATCAACAAATACTTATTGAAAATCTACTTAGTGTATGAATGGTCTCATAATGATTTATATACAGGGAGAGGTAAAAGTAAGATTATAGTTGTCAGTACGTGAAAGTTTATTTTTGTATTATTATTTATTAATTATTGCATTATTTCCCACATGAACAACTATAAACTTACTTTTACCCCACCCTGTGTTTGCTGTACACAGATTTATTTTATATAAGCATTATTTTATTATTTTAGAAACATAAAAACTCTCAAAGTGATATCTACCTCATTTTGTCTTAGGTAAGCAGAAGATACAGATTTCTCCTTCGTAACTGATGGAGAGATTTCCATGAGGTTAGAGCTTGGTTAGTGAGTAAAACATTGATATGGGGAGTCACAAGTTAGAAAAAAATATAAAATAAATGAAGTACTTACTTTTGGCTTTCATTAAAATACAGACATATACAGAACATTCCTTACAAAAGAAATATAATGCACATTCTTCTCAAGTGCACATGAAATATTATCCAGGATAGATCATATTTTAGACCATAAAGCAAGTCTTAATGAATTTAAGATTGACATCATATCAAGCATCTTTTCTGACCACAATGGTATGAAACTAGAAATCAGTTACAATAAGAAAACTGGAAAATTTACAAATATGTTGTTATAAACAACATCTACTGAACAACAAATGGCTCAAAGAGTAAATCAAAGAACAAATCAAAAAATACCTTGACACAAATAAAAATGGAAAACCAACATACCAAAACTTATGGGACTTAATAAGAGCAGTTCTAAAAGGAAAAAGTTCATAGCAATAAATGCCTACATCAGAAAACAAACAAACAAAAAATTTCAAACACACAATCTAACTTTACAACTCAAGGAAGTAGAAGAAGAACAAATAAAGCTCAAAGTTAGTACAAGGAAGGAAATAAAAATCAGAGTGAAAATAAATGAAATAGAGGCTGAAAAAACAATAGACAACAACTAAGAGTTGGTTGTTTGAAAAGATAAACAAAATTGATAAACCTTTAGCTACACTCACCAAGAAAAAAAGAGAGAGAGCTCAAATGAATAAAATTGTAAATGAAAGAGAAGACATTACAGCAGATATCACAGATATACAAGAGATCGTAAGAGACTACTATGAAAAATTATACACCAACAAATTGGAAAACCTCTAAATGGATAAATTCCTAGAATCATGAAACCTACTAAGACTGAATCATGAAGAAAGAGAAAATCTAAACAGACTTATGACTAGTGAAAAGCTTGAATCATTCTTCAAAAACCTCCCAACAAACAAAAGTTTAAGACCAGGTGGCTTTACTGCAACTTCTACCAAACATTTAAAGAAGAATTAATATCAAATTCTTCTCAAACTCTTCCAAGAAATAGAAGAGGAGGGAGCATTTCCAATCTTATTTTACGAGGACAACATTAACCTGGTACCAAAACCAGACAAGAACACAATAAAAAAAGAAAATTACAGTATTCCTGATGAACGTAGGTGCAAAGACCCTCAACTAAATGCTAGCAAACCACATTCAAGATGTTAACAGAATTATACACCATGATTAGGTGGCACTTTTTCCAAGATCAAAGAATGATTTGACAGACACAAATTGATCAATGTCATATAAGACATTAACAAAATGAAGGACTAAAATTATATGATCATCTAAATAGATTCATAAAAAGCATTTGGCAAAATTCAACACCCATTTATGATAAAAATGCAAAACCAATCTAAGTAGAGGAAATAAAAGTTCTCTCTGTATGCAACCAAGGAGTCACCTTTGCTTTGGCAACTTATCTTTCAACTGATTAATTAGTCCTAGCTTCCTAAAAAATAGTTTTTCAAAATATCAATTGTGTTTAACAGTAACTACCACTTTGTTTTTCTTATTGTTAAATTTTTCTCCATATTTCTTAAAATTTTTTCTCCATATTTCTTAAAGTTCAGATGTATGTTACCAGCAAAAGCATTCCCTTCTACCAGAATACCACTGCAGTTCAAGATCTGTGAAAGTTTAGCAGCTGAACTGCTATCATGTATAATCCATTTGGTCTTCATCTACCTCTTATACCAAGGATGGCTGTCCTCACTGTCAGATGGGTGGCTGATGATCCAGCTCCAAAATTCCATCCCTAGGGCTACTTTCTTGGACCACTCCTGGCACCAAATGTTACAGGTTAGGTTTTTTGGAAGTAGACACTGAGCTGGAGATGGCCATGTAGCAGATATGTTGAGGAGTGCTCCTGGGATCAGCAAAACTGGTCAAAAAAAAAAAGCCAAAAAAGAAGCAAAACTGGTCAGAGAAAAGTAGAGATTTAATGCAGATGCCTGAGCCTAATTCTTAGGGGAGTTCTGAAAATGATGTGATTCTTTGAATCTTTTCCAAGTGAGGATAAGGCTATCAGGCCTTTAAGTCCCTAAATGGGTCAGTTAAATGTAAAAAACTCCAGAGTGATCTCTGAAGCAGGCTGGCAACTAAAAGCTATCTACAGCTCTCTCAGCAGCTGTGGTACTAAATCCTCATTTCTGAAAAGAAATTTGAGTGGCACATCACAGCGTCTACCACAGTGATATATCAGAAACAAGCAACAAACACAATCAGGAAGGATATAAATAATTGAAATAATTAATACTATGGATTTAATTGATATCAATAGGTGACTGTACCTAACAACTGCAGAATAAACTTTTATTCCAATTCCTTTCAGAATATTTATCCATATTTATTAAACTATTTATATTGTTTAAATACTGATCAATGAGGCACATTTCTATACATTTTAAAAGACCGAAATTATTGAATATGTTCTCTGGTGACAGTAGAATTAGCTAGAAATTAAAAACAAAACTATGACCAAAAAAGTCCATATTTGCTAGGCTAATATGCATCTAAATAACCCCAAAAGTCAAAGAATAAGTTATATAAAAAGTGGAAATTGGTCATATTTTGAAATGAATATAGTAAAAATATGACCTATCCCAACCAGTACAATGCTGTTAAAATCATTCTTATGGGGAAATGTTCAATCTTAAATGTTAATATTAGAAAAGCAGTCTGACAAAAGACCCATCTCAAGAAGTTAAAAAAGAGCAAACTAAACTTATTTTTAGAAATGATAACATTGTTGTTATGTTAAAAGTAGCCTTGTCTTTTAGAGATATGTACTGAAATATTTGAAAAAATATGATTCCTTGGATTTGCTTTAAAATAACTCTTAGGGATAGGAAAGTATTTTTATTAGAAATATGCATAGGGAGATATAGATGATATATGACGGGCCATATTTATTAAGTTGTTTGATAGGTACATGTAACTTATTATACTGTTCTCTATACTATGTTTGAAATTTTTCATAATATAAAGGTTAAACAAATAGTACAAATCCAATTTTTAAATTCAAATAAGAAAAAGCTAAACATATTAATAGGAAATTGGCAAAGGGCACAAGTATGTAGTTGAATTACAAGGGAAAGTAAAGAGCAATAAAAATCATATTTGACATGAAATATTGTTAACAGATCTGGTTATAAATTAAATGCATTTTGTCAGAAACTATCTATACAACAATTTCACTGGAGCTAATAGGAACTGTAATAAGTAGTTCATGGTAGACATTATTTTTGCTTTGAACATATGCTCATGTTCTATGGAACATGACATCCTGAAGCTTGTTAGTGCTCATGCTTCTTGAGCATGTGTTGAAGATCCATGTGTTATATTTGACTCAAGTATGTACAGATTGGAAACAAACTAGACTACCTAATACAATAGTGTATGCCCAGTTTCTTTTAATGCCGTGCTAGAATTTATATTCAGAACAATCAGTAGAAAAGGTTTAAGAAAGTTCCAGGAAATAAATACATCATTACAGTCATGGGCTGCCTCACAACATTTTGATCAACAATGGACCACATATATGGCAGAGGTCCCATAAGATGATAGTGGAGCTGAAAAACTCCTATCAACTAGTGATGTTGTAATGTCATAGTACAAGGCAGTACATGTTTGTGGCGATCCTGGTGTACAGTGTTTATAAAGTCTACAGTAGTATACGGAAATGTCCTAGCCCTTCACATTCACTCGCTTACTGACTCACCCAGCGCAATGGAGTGCTGCACACTCCATTCATGATAAGCGCCCTGTAGGGCTGTACCACCTTTCTTATGGCTGAGTAGTATCCCATTGTGTCCAGGTAGCATAAACGCCTTCTCTCTCTGGTCTTTGACATAAATCCCCTTTTATATTTGTAATAAGCTTTTCAGGAAACCAAGTAAAACAATTAAAAAATAGATCTAAGTATACTGATTACACATGTAGATAATGTCTAATGCCTTTTGAACTGTATGTAAAGAAGGATCAAGTCCTTCATAAAATAAGATTAAAGAGTAAAAACAAATATACCAGGCAGAACAATATAAAACTCCCAAGATCTGATCACTTTTTATTTGCAAAACTATCTTATATGATTCAACTTAATATTAGACAACAAGAGTAACATATTAATCACTCTTATATGTTTGATATACCTATAAAATGTTAATTTTTCAGTTGAGGTTAAGAAGTAGATAGATCAAGTAAATAATCTAACATTACACCTAAAGGAACTAGAAAAAGAATAAACAAAGCCCAAAGTGAGTAGGTGGAAAGAAATAATTAAGACTAAAGTAAAAATTAAAAAAAACAGAGGCTAAAATAACTATAGAATAGATTAATAAAACTAAGAGGTAATTATTTAAAAAGACAACCAAAATTTTTAAATCCTTAGCCAGACTCATCAACAACAAAAAAGAGAGAGCCCAAATAAATAAAATCAGAAATGAAAGAGAAGGGACTACTGACACCACAGAATTATAAAGGATTTTAAGAAAATACTATAAACAAATATATGCCAACAAACTGAACAGCTTGCCAAGAACGGATAAATTCCTAGAAACATAATCTTTTAAAAATGAATCAGAGAGAAACAGAAAATCTGAACAGACCTGTAACTATTAACTAAATCAAATCAGTAATCAAAAAACAAAAGTCCTAGACCAGATGGCTTCACAAGTGAATTTTACCAAACATTCAAAGAAAAATTAATAACTATCCTTCTCAAACTAGTTCAAAGAATTGAAGAGGAGTGAAGGCTTTCAAAGTTATTTTATGAAGTCAGCATTGCCGTGATACCAAAACTAGGCATGGATGTTACAAAAATCATATTATAAGGCAATATCTCTGATGAAAATAGCTGCAAAAACTATCAACAAAACATTTGCAAACCAAATCCAGCAATAAATTTCTAATGTCATACATTATGATCAAGTTGTATTTAATCCTGGGATGCAAAGTTGGTTTAATATACACAAATCAATTAACTTGATACACCAATAAACAAAGATAAAAATCATATGATCACATCAATACATGCAGAAAAAGCACTTGCCAAAATCCAACATACATTTATGATACAACTCTCAGCAAGTAGGGATAGAGCAAACATATTTCCACATAATAAAGATCATATATAACTAACGTACAGCTAACACCACACTCAAAGGTGAAAATCTGAAAGCTTTTCCTTTAAAATCAGAAACAAGACAAGGATGTTCATTTGCATGTTTTTATTGAACATAGTATTTATTGGAAATCCTAGCCACAGCAATCAAACAAGAAAAAAAAGATATCGAAATGAGAAAAGAAGTAAAGCTATCATTATTTTCAGATAACATGATACTATAGAGAACCCAAAAGATTTCAACAAGAAACTATTAGAATTAATAACTAAATTCAGTAAAGTAGCAGGGTACAAATTAATATTTAGAAATCAGATTTTTACGCACCAATAACAAACTCTCAGAAACAAAGTAAAACCACAATCTCATTTACAATTGCACCAATGAGAATAAAATACCTAGGAATAAAATGTTAACCAAGGAGATAAAAGACCTATACTCAGAAAACCATAAGACACTGAAGAAAAAAAATTAATGCATAAATAAATGGAAAAATATAGTGCACTTATGGGTAGGAAAAATTAACATTGTTAAATGTCCACACTACCCAAATAAATCTACAGATTCAATGCAATCCCTATCAAAATACCAACAGCATTTTTCACAGTTCTAGAACAAATAATCTTAAAATTTCTATGGAACCATAAAAGATCCCAAACAGCCAAAACAATTTTGAGAGAAAAGAACAAAGTTTTCATTATCACACTACCTGATATCAAACTATACTACAAGGCTATAGTAATCAAAACAGAATGGTACTGGCATAAAAACAGGCAAACAGATCAATGGGACAGAATAGAGAGCCAGAAATAAAGCCATGCCTAAATGGTCAATTAATCTATGACAAAAGAGATAAGAATACACAATGAAATAAAAACAGTCTCTTTAATAAATAGAGTTGGGAAAACTGAACAGATATATGCAAAAGAATGAAACTGGATAACTTTCCTACACCATATATAAAAACAAACTCAAAATAAATTAAAAAAAAATAAGACTTAAATGCTAGACCTGAAACTATAAAACTACTAGAAGAGAACATAAGCAGTAAACTCTTTCACAATAGTGTTAGCAATATATTTTTGAACATATCTCCTCAAGCAAAGGAAACAAAAAATAAACAAGTGGGACTACATCAAAGTAAAAAGTTTTATACAACAAATGATACTATCAGCAAAATGAAAAGACACCCTACTGAATAGGATAAGATATTGACCAATAAATGGGTCAGTATCCAAAATATATAAAGAACTCATACAAATCAACACCAAGACACTTAATAATCTGATTAAAAAATAGGCAGAGGACCTGAATAGACATTTCTCCCAAGAGTGCATACAGATGGCCAACAGACATATGAAAAGATGCTCAATATTACAAATGATCAGGAAATACAAATTAAAACCAAAATAAGATATTACCTCACCCATGTCAGAATGGCTGTCATCGATAAATCAACAAACATGGTGGTGTGGATGTGGAGAAAAGAGAATCTTTGTATGCTATTGGTGGGATTGTGAATTAGTGCTGCCACTATGGAAAATAGTCCCTCAAAAAATTAAAAGTTCAAAATATAACTACCATACAACCCAATAATTTCACTTCTGGATATTTATCTGAAGAAATCCAAAACACTAATTCAAAAGATATATTCACCTTTACATTCATTGCAGCATTATTTACAATAGCCAAGATATAGAAGCAACCTAAGTGTCCATCAGTAGATGAATGGAAAAGAATATGTGCTACATATAAACAATGGAATGTTAATCAACATAAAAAAGAATGAAATCTTGCCATTTACAACAACATTGATGTAACTAGAGGGCATTATGCTAATTGAAATAAGCCTGACAGAGAAAGACAAATGCCATGTGATTTCACTTATACGTTGAATCTAAAGAACCAAATAAACAAAGAAAACAGGAACAAACTCATAGCTAACGGAGAACAAATTGATTTTGCCATTTGGGAAAAAGATTAGGGAGGGGATGGTTGAAAAGGGTGAAAGGGATTAAAAAGTATAAATTTCTAGCTATAAAAAAAGTTGCAGATATGTAAAGTACAAGCATAATATTATAATAACAATGTATGATGTTGAATGGGTACTAGATTTATTAGGGTGATCACTTTGTAAGGTATACAAATGTCTAATCACTATGTTGTACACCTGAAACTAATATAATATTGTATGTCAACCATCACTGAAAGTAAATTATTTTTTTTAAGTATTTGTAATCTAAATTTTGTAAATAAGTCTTTAAACAGCCACAAACTCCATATGTGTCTTTTAACTTTATTGATTCACTTTTAAAAAATCATGTAGAAAATATAAGAAATTTTTATATTAAGATGAAGAACTTGAACAATTCAATTCTGTCTCATTCTTATGTAAGAAACAACAGTTTATAACTATTTAAACATTTTATGTCTATTTTTAAAAGTATGTTCTACTTTCATCTAACCACATCTTCAGAACTTTCCAAAACCCAATTGTCACCTCAGAAGCTTCACATTAAATGTCAGACCATCTACAGCTTACCACACTGGCTTTTTTATACAAGCTTGATATGATCTAATTAGTGAGAAAATTTTCTTACGGCAAAGGAAATTGTGTAAAAGCATAGTTCTTTATTTTAAAGCTGCTGCCTAATAAGTCTTCAGTCTCAAGGAACTTGTTTTTCGTTTGTTTGTTCATTTGTTTTGCTTTCTTTACTGAATTTTTTGGGGTGACACTGATTAATAAAATGATATGTTTCAGGTGTACAATTCTATAATGCATCATCTGTATATTGTATTCTGTGCTCTCCACATCAAGTCAAAGGAAGCCATCATCCTATTGCTTGATTATATCTTCTTACTTTGCGAGTGTCCCATCTATGATTTTGGGAGATGAGAAGAAGCTATGTACAGTGAGATCAGCAATTGTGGACAAACAAGAATAAGTAAATAGTCAGCAGCTTCAGTCTGATCTTTCTCCTTTTAGATTTGCATACATTAAATATGAAGTATGCGCAGATTCAACATTAAGGCTAAGCAAAAAGAAGAGAGCTGGGACGTATTTAACGATGCTACCTCCACAAATTCTCTACTTATACATTAGTAGTTTAGGTTGCATGTGTTTTCTATCCTTTACTTATCTCACACATGTCAAAAACCCTTGACCCAAAATATATAAGAAACATGCCAATTTACATATAAAGGGTTGTTTTTTGTTCACTAATATTTAATCAGAAAAATCTCTGAGAGTGTAATTCTATAACTAATGTATACCTGGCCATAACAGTTCATTATCATTTCAAAGCAAAACAGGGCTTCTTCAGAAGTGGATAATGATTTTCTGTTTATTAAAATGCTCTATATGGGATTTCATTTTACTATTAGTAGCATCTAAGGTACTTAAAATTTCACTCTACTGTTGAAGAAAAGGGAGCCTAAATGAATTAGGTTTGCCCAAGTTGACAAAGCAAGTAACAGAAATAAAACAAAAATTATTTTATCTGACTACACACATCTCTTTCACTTACATCATGGAATATTTTAATAAGGTATGCTAAATATATTATGGGATATACAAAAAGGTCCTCAATAAAGCTTAGACATGATTTGTATTATGCTGTCTTTTATTCCTTGACTGGCCACAGTCAATTTCTGTCACTATTTGATGTTTTATCACTTACAATCATGGTCACTTAAGAACCAATGACATCTCTGAACTCGTATTATCGGTCTAGTAACTCTTAGTTGTATTTAAATCCTAGGAGAGGAACTTGGAGAGTCCTCTGAGTGTAACAAAACCAAACCAACCAACAAAACATAAAATGAAAATAAAATAACATGTAAAATAAGATAAAACCAAAAATGAAGGAAAAGCCAAAGTTAAATAACCAGAAGGAAACAAAACAAAAATCTGCCCAAGAAATCCACTTTCGCATAGCTACTCTAATCTGTATATGTGTATCACATTGTTCTGTGCCCCATGCTCTTCCAATCAAAGGAGTACTTATTTGGAGGAAAAAATATAACACCAAGTTAATTATTTCTTTAATATTTTTCTTCTACCAATGTAAGAGAGAATAATTCTTTTTTAAAAAATATATTTTTATTCATTTTAGAGAGAGAGGAAGGGAGAGGGAGAGAGAAATAGAAACATCATTGATCGGCTGCCTCCTACAAGTCCCCTGCTGGGGATCAAGCCAGCAAACCGGGGCATTTGCCCTGACCAGGAATCAAACCGTCATCTCCTGGATCATAAGTCGATACTCAAACTCTGAGTCACTCTGGCTGGACAGAGAGAATAATTATTTAGCTTTAAAAGTTGTTAACAAATTTTGGTGGTAATTTAAGAAAATATATAAAGGTTAAAAATATAAAGACCTTGGATATTTTGTATTTTCACAAGCTACTGCTTGCATTCGTAATATGATCCTTAGAAAACTTAGCCCTGAAAACCTAATTCTTTTAAGATTTCTTTACCAGCTTTATCAGTAGTTGCAATTCTGTTTAAGCATGTTTTGAGAAAACTCTCACCATTAATGACTTAGCTAATTTTGCTAAATGTTTTTTGGTGTGTTTTTTATAGCAATATACTGGTAGCATTAGGAATTCAATGCACTTTTTTTTAAGGCAATGAAATTATTATTTTTTTTTTTAGTTTTTTTATCTTTATTGTTGAGAATATTACAGATGTCCCCTTATTATCCCCATTGATCCCTTCCACCCCACATCCATCCCTCCCCCAGGCTTTCCGCATATGAATGTCTGTGTCCATGGGTTATGCTTATAAACATATAAGTTCTTTGATTAATCTCTCCCCATCACACACCCCTCCCTGCCTTCCCTCTGAGATCCCTCAGTCTATTCCATGCTTCTATGTCTCTGGTTCTACTTGGTTCATCAATTTATTTTGTTTATTATATTCCACATATAAGTGAGATCATGTGGTACTTGTCTTTCTCTAACTGCCTTATTTCTAGTTCGCTCCATGCTGTGCCAAAGGATAAAAGATCCTTCCTCTTTACAGCTGCATAGTATTCCATGGTGTAAATGTGCCACAGCTTTTTTAGCCATTCATCCACTTATGGGCACTTGGGCTGTTTCCAGATCTTAGCTATTGTAAATTGCACTGCTATGAACATAGGGGTGCATAAGTTCTTTGTGAAAATACTTAAATGTAAGACATGAGACCATAAAAATCCTAGAGAAAAACATGGACAGCAAAATCTCGGACATCTCTTGTAACAATATGTTTGCTGATACATCTCCTAGGGCAAGAGAAACTAAGGAGAAAAACAAGTGGGACTGCATCAAAATAAAAGAAAACAAAAAGGGAGCCCACAGTATGGGAGAACATACTTGCCAATGACACTTCTGATAAAGGGTTAATATCCAGAATATATAAGAAACTCATACAACTTAACAAAAGGAAGACAAATAATCCAATTAAAAAATGGGCAAAGTACCTAAATAGACACTTCTCCAAAGAGGACATACAAATGGCCAAGAGACATATGAAAAAATGCTCATGTCGCTAATCATTAGAGAGACAGAAATTAAAACCACAATGAGGTATCACTTCACACCTGTCAGAATGGCTACATCAACAAATCAACAAACAACAAATGCTGGTGAGGGTGTGAAGAAAAGGGGACCCTAGTACACTGCTGGTGGGAATGCAGACTGGTGCAGCCACTATGGAAAGCAGTAGGGAGTTTCCTCAAAAGATTAAAAATTGACCTGCCATTCGACCCAGTGATCCCACTTCTAGGAATATATCATGAAGAACCCAAAACACCAATCTCAATGCACTTTTAAATTATTTTGGGGTAGGAGAAAACAGATATAAATTTCAATCAAATAAATTGTTGTTACTGGTGTGTGTGTGTGTGTGTGTGTGTGTGTGTGTGTATGACAGTTATCACCAAATAAAGATGTTAGTCCATGCATGGAATCAGTAATAGAAGAAATTAGTCAGCTGTAATGTGTGGGGTCAATTAATTTAGTTTTCCTACTATGAAGACATTTGCAAAAAATTCCAAGAATATTAAAACTTCAGATCTCAGAAAGAAAATGTGGTGCTAAAGATGTAGAAGTTGATATTGTTGAAGCAGTGTACCACTTAGACTTCATGGGGAAGACAAGGATATTGTTGTGCAGTGGATGGAAGAGAATTTGAATTAGTTCAGTCAATTAAGTCATGATTAATTTATGTTAGATTCTGCTCTCCTGAGTCTATAAAAGCCAAGACTTTAGTTAACTGGCAGTATTTAGTTTAATAAAAGTAAAGTCTTTAAAAATGAATTCTAGACAGAGAAAAATTCTACTGACACAATCAATAGACAACAAGATTCCCATTTTAATTTGTGTCAATGGAAGGTAAAATAAATTTAGAAACTAATAAGATTGCTCCTTTCAAACGGATAACCAAATTTCCCAGAAAGTTATCAGCATGGCTTGTACAGCAGCTCTGCCCAGATGTGTGACAAATCGTATGTGTGCACAAGAACAAAGGCTTTCATTGCAGAGATTGCTGCCACTAGTGTTAAGTTCATGTTCTCTCTGGGTCTAAAGAGAAACATTAAGTTGCTAATACCTTCAGTCAAAACTGATTCTGCAGAGGCTGTGAGTAGATTTTTATTATTCTAATTATCTATCTGAACATAGTATATGAGCCTAATGGGCCTTTGTGTATTTAGGGCGTATTAACAGAGCATGTAGTTATAGAACTAGCTGGGTTCCTAAACCTCAGAGAAAATAAGAGACTTTCTCAAGGTGTTCAAGGAAAAAAGCAAATACAAATCTCAAGAAAAAGCCTTACTTAGCTCCATTCACACAGAGGCTCATATAGTCTAAAATCAAACCACGTGACTGGAGACAGGAGTAGCACTTAAGATAAACCTTTCTTTAATGAAACCAATGAGGGAGATGAAGAAAAAGTATGTAGCTGATTTGACTCACTTTGTTTTCTGAAATGTGAATGTATAATCTTAGTTCTAGAAAAATCATGAATAATGTCATCATATGGGATTGACTTTGATAGAGCAATTATCAAGTTTGATGCAATGAATGTGTTCTACAAGTTCAAAATTATACACCCAAGAACACTCTGTGGATATTGCTAGACCAAAGTACAAAATGATTAAGAACAGAGGATCTGGAATCAGTCATAGATCTACCTGGGTTTCAGTTCTGACTCTGTCATTACTAGTTGTGCAATCTTGAACGATGTGTTTAACTTCTTTGACTTCAATTTTTTTTATATTATAATAGAGATAATAATAGTCTTTACTATGTAGGCTATCATGAGGATGAAATGAAATATGTATATAACACCCATAGCACTTTGCCTGACATGTAGTAGAAATTCAGGAAATATTAGCTCTAATTATTATACTATGTTGCTTTAGTGTCACTTAATACCTTACTTGCAGAATTTATGAGGTGGTATCTGAGGAGAGGCATAATCGCTATCTAGGTTAGAACATATAGTTCCACGGTTCTAAGCCCTTTTGTTCTCAAAAGAAGAAAAAGCAGAATGTGATTAATCTGAGTCATGTGTTTACCTAACCAAGAGGCATCTGGTGCTCTAATCTTCTCTCCTCCTCTGAGGCACAGTGCAGGGAAAACAATAGCATCTCATGGGGGAAAAAACACTGTTAAACAGAGAAGTTTTTCCAATATGCTCTTCTATATCTCCTGAAACTAAACAATATTTTTAAAATATATCAATACAATGCCATTGTATTATGTGTACTTAAAATCACAGTTAGTGTGTTATACACATTGTCCATTTTCATTCATTTACACTTTTTATTTTTTTATTTTTTTCATTTTTTAACTATATCTTTGGTCTCAGAGAGAGGAAAGGAGAGGGAGAGAGAGAGAGATAGAAACATCAATGATGAGAGAGTCATTGATCGAGCCTGCAACCCGGGCATGTGCCCTGACCGGGAATCGAACCCCCATCGCCTGGATCCTAGGTCAATGCTCAACCTCTGAGCCACACCCAGCAGGGCTACACTTTTTATTTTTAAACATATCTTCCAGAGGAGAGGATCAGACTTGAGTTGGTTTTTTAACTGAATATTTTGTATGTGTTTCTAAGAATGCTTGCTAAGGGTGTCATGTTATATACAAAGTAGCTGTTCAAAACAATGACCAGGAGACAGATACACTCTCCGTGACTGTAAACACCAAAGTGCTCACATTGTCCTTTGTGAACCACACGCTTCAATTAGTGATCAAGGACAGCCATCCGTCCTTCTCACAGGGTGGCACCAAGTACAAAGGGTCTCATCTTTGTGACAGGCCATGTTTCACTGCCAGCATGAGAGGTGTTTTATTTTGTTTTTGGGGTGTGTTTTTTTTCCATAGGCAGCCAGTAGATAATGATATAGTAGTTCAAATGTGTCATTTTTTAGCAGTAACTTTCATAGTTCCTATTGCACTAGAAAATCATCAATGGCTTGTTCACATTGGCAGAAGCATTAACTGCACAATGGAAAGAAGGTGTTTTGAAAACAATGGCACTTGTATTAGGGTCTTGAAAATAAAACCAAGGGAGAAGGGTATGAAAAGTGTCCTATTCCTGTAGTGAATATGAAGATGCCCTTGTGTAATGATAAACTGATGTCTTTAAAAAGGAAACTTAAAAAGTGAACTGCTTTCTAGGTCTGACAAAGAATAGATCACTAAAAATAACTTAAGGTGGTGGGCACACAATACAATACACAAATGATATATCATAGAATTATACATGCAAAATCTATATAATCTTATTAACCAATGTAACACTAATAAATTTATTTTTTTAAAAATTCCGTGACTATAACAAGAAAGATTACTTGTAATTTTTTTTTGAAAAGAAGGTAAAGGATATGAGGGATGACAAAAAAAAAAATGTTAAAAATAAAACAAAAGAGAAACACAGCCTGGCCAGGCATGGTTCAGCGGTTGAACATCAACCAAGGATCCAGAAGATCAAGGTTCGATTCCTGGTCAGGGTGGATGCCCGGGTTGTGGGCTCAGGGGCATGCAGGAGGCAGCCGATCAATGACGACTCTCTCATCACTGATGTTTCTTTTTATCTCTCTCTCTTCCTCTCCCTTTCCCTCTCTGAAATCAATAAAGATACATTAAAAAAAAAAAAAAAGAAAGAAACACAGAAACCTCATATATCTATTCAAAAGTCAGGTACTTTTGCAAATTGGAAAAAATGGTAAAAACAATAATTACCTATGTGTCTAGTTACTCAAAAGCTTCATCTAAGAAGTTAACAAATCTATCTCCTTATAAAGGAGCACCTGTTCATTGTAAGCAACTGGGACAACACAGACAGCAGAGAGAGGGTCGTTTAAACAATCCATTATCCCACTAACAACCCACAGGCCATTCTCTACAGAGCAACTACTGTGATTTTTCCAAACCGTTGATTTGCTCAGTGCCCTCTAATGGCTCCCTGCTACACCTAAAATAAAGTCTAAATTACTTTCCATGCCTACACAGCCCCAAATGACCTGGTCCCAGGCTCTTTCTCTTTCTCCCTAACCCCCCACTGCTCTCCTGCTCATGTTGCTTCAGCACAGCCTTGAGTTGGGATTTCCCAAACATGCCAAGCACATTCCTACCACAGGGAATTTCTAGCTGTCCCTCAATTGGGATGTTTTTCACCCAGATACTCTCAGCTTTTCTGTGCACTTCCTTCAGTTCTCTGCTCAAACATCACCTCCTCAAAGAGACACTCCCTGACAACCCCAACCACAACACCCTTCCCACGGCCCTCCTCCTTTACCCTGCCATTGTTAACCTCTATAACACTTATCACTACCTAACTTTATATTATTTTCATTTGTTATATCCAAGTTGTATCAACTTATTTAACCATCATAAGGTTAAAGAGAAAGGGTATTATCTTTTCCCTATCTTATGAATGAGGAAATTGAGGCACAGGGATGGTGAATAACTTGCCCAAGGTAGAGTTAGGAAATGATGGAACTAGAATACGAAATCAAGCAATCTGGCCTCAGAGCCAAACTCTCAATCATGAGTTCATTCTCTCATCTCTCTCTCTCTCTCTCTCTCTCTCTCTCATATACTCACATTCACAAATATGTACACACACTCATACTTAACATAGTGTTTTGGCTACACTTTCCACACAATTAAATATCCTTTGACATCATTTTATTCCTGCACCATATTTCACTCTATGAGTTTGCCAGAGCGGTTTTTAAACCATTCTCATAGGATGGATATATACAGATTTTTTTCCTTTTACTACTATTTTAATTAATGTTTATTTTATTATTTATTTATTTATTTATTTATTTTTCAAACTAAATTTATTGGGGTTACATTGGTTAAAGTTTCAAGTGTACAATTCTATAATACACCATCTGTGTGTTTATCGCCCATAGTCCCATCTCCTTCCGTCACGGTATATTTGACGCCCTTTACCCTTTACGACCTCGCCCCATTCCCCCTTCCCTCTGGTAACCACCATGATGCTGTCTGTGTCTATAAGTTTTGTTTGTTGATAAACAAGATGCATGTTCTGAAGGCCTTTAAAAAATTTATATTACTAAGTTGTTCTCCAGAAAATTAACTTAATATCTATTACTTCATATCCTTACAAACCTAGGTAAATATATTTTAAATTTTAGTCATTTTGCTCTAACGAGCATGGCTCAGCGGTTGAGCATTGACCTAAGATCCAGGAGATTAGGGTTCAATTCCCGGTCAGGGCACATGCCCAGGTTTCGGGCTGCAGTCAATCAATGACTCTCTCATCATTGATGTTTCTATCTCTCTCTCTCCCTCTCCCTTCCTTTCTCTGAAATCAATAAAGATATATTTTTAATAAATAAATAAATAAATATAAATTTTAGTCATTTTGATAAAATTTATTAGTGGAATTTTGATTATTATTTAACTTTTTCTTTCTAGTGGGATTGAATATTTTTTATAAATGTATTTATCCATTTTTAACTTCCTCATTTTATTTAGTAAAATTTAAAATGTTTGTACTAGAGAATTCTAGTACTCATGTATTAAGAATAGTAATATATTTTGAAATATTTTTCTAGATTATAATTTTTGTGAAACTTTTTTGATGTTGACTGATGACAAAAAGAAATTTTAGTTATATAATCTGTGTATAATAATATGTGTATGTGTGTGTCTTTTATTCTGTTGTTGCCAACTATTTTTATAGGTTATTAAACAAATTCCCTAATGCATACCATATCCAAGGTACTTCTCAGTCCTTGGTTTTATTCACATACTTTTATTCGAGAACTGAAACCAGGTTTGCAAGCTCTGTGTTTTGACAAATGTTTACCTGTGATATTAACCCAGTCATTGGGCACACCTGATATTTCTCTTAAAATTGAAGAATTAGCCAAAAGGAAGCAAATAAAAATAGGCTAGCGTTTTGGTCTGCAGTTCACCTACCAATTAACCTGGCCTCCTGTCTCTGGGATTACCAAAGGAAAACGAAGACATAGGTAAAGGCATGTGTGTAAAAGAGAAAAGACGCCAGAATCCCTTTGTGGTTTTACATTTTACCTTTACCTATCTGGCTACTGAGTAATTTATTGCAAAACTGCACCAAGTCAAAAAAGAAGAGACATTTTTTTTTGCAATGGGATAATGAGATCAGTTAGAGTTAACTTGTGCCAGGCTCTCTATGCTAAGTGATTTACACACACACACACACACACGCACACCACATATTGCATATATACAGACAACATATATATATATATATATATATTGTGTGTATATATTACAAATATATTAATAAATCAGTCAGCCAATCACAAAGCTATTCTTTTCTTTCTCATCCATAATTTTTAATAGTGTTTTAAGAAGACATTTAAGTTATCTCTGAGCTTCCTGGTGGTATTCTGCATTGTGTCTTTACTTTCTTTTGTTCTTTTGTATCTTGGAAAAATGCCCCTGAGATTTTTAAGTAGAATGTGATTCTTCGTTCATAAAATAAAAATAAATTTAAAAACTAAAAATACAAACAAACTTAGGAGCAGAAATTCACTTAAAATATTTTGAAGACTGAACTTTGAACGCCTGTAAGAAATGCAGAACTCTTCACATCCACAGTAATATCAAGAAGTCAACAAAGCATCAATCAATGCAACACTGACTATCAAAGGTCACTAAAGCAACCTGGAGAAAGACACAGAATCAGATGACCAAAGAAGAAGTTGTCTAGACCAGACCAAGGACAGACTCTTTCAAGGCCTCTCCTGAAGAAGAGAAAAGGGATAGAGCCAAACTGGACCCATAACTACAGAAAATATGCAATTATACTGCATTGTGGATTAGCATTTTAAGAATAACTTTTTGGTAAAATACAGGCAGTATGCTCCAAAGTGTAACTCTTTTCTTTTATCGTCCCATGTTAAAAGAACCCGTTTAGGTGCTAGAAAAAATCCAATAGGCATTAGAATAAATCATGTTAGTTCTAGGTTGGCTAGTACAGCTGGGTTCCAGCTCTTTTAGAATGTCACTGTTACCCAAATCACCATCATCTCTGACCTAGAACACAGCAGTGACTTCCTTCCTGATGGGCTTTCCTGAGTCCACACTTAGTGTCCCCTGTACTTTACTTTCCACACAGCAGCCAAAGTTTAAGTAGGGTTTCCTTCTATTAAAAAGAGTGATGCAGCTATTCATACTAATGCCTTTGTAATGGATGATTCAGGCACCTTCAAGAGAAAGAATTTATTATTTACATAGCAAAGTGTAGAAACAAGCACCATTCCTCTTCATGTCTCTCCGTGAACCCAAGACACAAGGTCCAGGTACACAAAATCTACTCTCTGCTTCTATCAGCAAAGCTTTTTTTTTTTTTTTTTCTGTATTTCAGGAAGAGATTATTACACCAACCAATATTAATCATTTGATTTCAAGTTATGATGAAACTTGATTCTTCTTATCTCACTGGCCAGTGCTAGATTTCATTGATCATTTCTACTCCTTTTCTCAATTTTGGAGTAGTTCTAGACAGAATTACCATTCTCTAATGTTCCATTCTGAAATTATACCATCACTGAACTCACCCAGCCCAATGGATTTATATCGCATTTTCACACTGATGAACTGAAAATGTGTATCTACAGTTGGCCTCTTCCTTAAATGATCTTTTATAAATGCAACCACATTCACATCTCTTTTTAAATGTTGAATGGACAACTCAAACGTAACAACTCTGAAACAGAACTTTTTAAAAATATATCTTTATTGATTTCAGAGAGAGGAAAGGACAGGAAGAGAGAGAGAAACATCAATGATGAGAGAGTCATTGATTGAACCCCCAACTTGGCCATGTGCCCTGACCAGAATCGAAGCCTGATTGCCTGGATCTCATGTCGACACTCAACCACTGAGCCACGCCCAGCAGGGCCAGAACTCTTGAATCACTCCTCTTGATACTGTTGTAATTAGTTAGTTATTAATAATAGGAAAGGAGCAAAGGAGGAAGCCTGACATTATAGGCATGCCATTTGAGCAGCTTCAAATGGTATTTCTTTAAAATTTCTCTTTCTGAGAACTCATTGTTGGTGTATAAAAATTCCATCAAATTTCAGATGTTAATTTTGTATGCACCTACCTTGCTAAATTCATTTATCAAATCTAATAGTACTTTAGTGAAGTCTTTAGGGTTTTCTATGTACAGTATCATGTCATCCGCAAATAATGATAGTTTTACTTCTTCCTTTCCAATTTGGATACCTTTTATGATTTCTTCCTGTCTGATGGCTGTGGCAAAGACTTTCAGTACTATGTCGAATAAGTGGTGAAAGCAGATATCCCATCTTGTCCCTATTTTTAAGGGAAATGGTTTTAGTTTTTTACCATTGAGTATGATGTCAGCTGTAGGTTTGTTGTATATGGCCTTTATTATGTTGAAGTATATTCCCTCTATTTCCACTTCGCTAAGAGTTTATATAAAAAATGGGTGCTGGATTTGGACCAATGCTTTTCTGCATCTATTGATATGATCATATGATTTTTGTCCTTCATTTTATTTATATTGCATGTCACATTTATTGATTTGCAAATATTGTACCAGCCTTGCATCCCCAGAATAAATCCCACTTGGCCATGGTGTATCATCTTTTCAGTGTATTTCTGGATCCAGTTTTCTAGTGTTTGGCTGAGGATATTGGCATTTATTTTCATTAGGGATATTGGCCTGTAATTTTTTTTTTTTCTTTGTAGTGTCTTTATCTGGTTTTGGCATTAGAATGTTCCATGTGCACTTGAAATGAGTGTATATTCTGCAGCTTTGGGATGAAGTGTTCTGTAAATGTCAATTAAATCTATTAGAACTACTGTGTCCTTTATGGTATGTGTTTCCCTGTTGATTTTTTGTCTTGACAATCTGTCCAATGATGACAGTGGTGTGTTAAAGTTCCCCACTATGATTGTGTCACTGTCAATCTCCTCCTTAAAGTCCACCAGGAATTTTTTTATATATTTAGGTGTGCCTATATTGGGTGCATAAATGTTTATAAAGGTTATTTCCTCCTGTTGGATCAATCCCTTTAATATTATGTAGCAATCTTTGTCTCTTTTTATGGTCTTTATTTTGAAGTCTATTTTGTGAAAAATGAATATTGCTACTCCAGCTTTTTTTTTCTTTTTCATTTTCATGGAATATTTTTTCCATGCCTTCGCTTTTAGCCTGTGTGAATCTTGTTCTCAGGTGGGTCCCTTGTAGACAACATATATATTGGTCATGTATTCTTATCCATTCTACTAGCTTATGTATTTTAGTTAGAGCATTTAATCAATATACATTTAAGGTTATTTTTGAAATATACATATTTAATGCCATTTTTCCCCTTTATGCTGATGTACCTTTCTCTCATTATATTTCTTCTTCTTAAAGCAGTTCTTTCAGCATTTCTTAGAAGGCTGCATTGGTGGTACTGAACTCTTTTAGCTTTCTTTTGTTTGGGAAGCTCTTTAGTTCACCTTCAGTTTTAAATGATAGCCTTGCTGGATAAAACAGTCTTGGTTGCAGGTTCTAGATTTCATCACTCTGAGAACTTCATGCCACTCCCTTCTGGCTTGAAATGTTTCTGTTAAGAAATCTGCTGTCAGCCTTATGGGGTTCCCTCGTAGGTCACTGCTTGTCTCCCTCTTGCAGCCCTTAATATTCTCTCTTTGTCTTTAACATTTGCCATTTTAATTATGATGTGTCTTGGAGTAGGTATCTCTGGGTCTCTCTTGTTTGGAACCCTCTGTACTTCCTGAACTTGTGTGGCTTTCCCCCTCACCAGCACAGGGAAGTTTTCTGTCATTATTTCTTCCGCCAGGTTCCCTAGACCTTACTGACTTCTCTCCGGCTCTGATACGCCTCTGATGCAAATGTTGTTTCATTTCATGTTGTCCCAAAGCTCCCTTAAACTATTCTCATGCTTTCTCAGTGTTTTTCCTTTTGCTGCTCTGAAAGAGTGTTTTTTCCTACCTTATCTTCTAAGTCACTTATTCCATCTTCTGTTTCATTGAGCCTGCTTTTAATTCCTTCCAGCATGTTCCTGATATCAGATATAGTATTCTTCATTTCTGCCTGGTTCTTATTTATCATATCTATATCTTTTTTCATGCTGATGAAGCATTCACTAATTTACTGGGCTTTCCCATTGTCTTCTGGTTCTCAATAATTTTCTTGAACATCTTTATATCCATTACTCTGAACACTATTTCTGATAACTTGCTTAACTCCATCTCATCAAGGTCTTTTTCTGGTGATATTTTCTTTTCTTTAGTTTGGGGGTTATTTTTTGTCTCCCCTTTTTAGTGAATCTTAGTGTTTGTATCTGTATATTATAAATATTTGCTATCTCCCAGTCTTGTGGGGTGGGATTTTGTAGTGTATGTCCAGTCAAACCCAAAGTTGTGTTTTCCTTATACTTCTGAGCTATATGTTCTATGTGTGTCCCTTTTGTGGGTGTCCCTTTTGTGAATTTTTTGGGTCTCCTGTTGTGATTGGGTCTAGATTGTTGTTGACCCATTCTTGGGAGGATTCTCCTATCAGGTTGGCTAACTATGAGGCTCAGCCACAACCATG
Source organism: Miniopterus natalensis (assembly GCF_054644295.1). Classification (NCBI taxonomy): domain Eukaryota; kingdom Metazoa; phylum Chordata; class Mammalia; order Chiroptera; family Miniopteridae; genus Miniopterus; species Miniopterus natalensis. The sequence continues at coordinate 103,411,469 of NC_142081.1, read as the reverse complement.
TCATGTGAGCTATTGTACAGGTGCTAAAAGGGCAAAACAAAACACAAACAAACTGCCAGGAAGTGAACAGTAACTTACAAAATATTCTGACAATCACAATGCAAACCATCCAAGAGAAAGTAGAATTAGGAGAGCAAAGTGAGAACACAAATGCTAAAGCAAAAAAAGAGAGAAAAGGATATTATTGCTACCAGTAAAAATAAAATGAAACAAAATAATAAAATAAAATAAAAATTTTAAAAATAGAGAAGCTACTGTGAGATAAAGGAGACAGAGAAAAAAATCTGACAAGAAAGAAGGTCGAGCAAAAAAATAAGGGTAGAAAGTAGAAACAGGAAAATGGTTGGGGGAAAAAACAAAAATAAAACAAAAACACAAACAAATAAACAAAAAGGTAGGAAGACAGAATAAAATGGGGAGAAAAAGAAAAAGGGGGGGAAAAAGTTATGCCAGTGGAACAAGAAGAGAGAAGAGGTAAAGCAAATTCAGGGAAGGAGGCCAATAAGAGTTATGGAGGAACAACAGAGAAAAACAGTAAACTTATTGATTATAATGATAATATCTTAGTAATAAAGCAGGCAATATCAAGAAAATCTTGATAATAGAACCAAAAATGAAACAAAAAGACAAGCAAAGTAAGACAAAACAAATCCTTACAAAATTTAATTAAAAAACTACAATGAATTTAAAATGTTTTTAAAAATTGTTTCCTCTTTTTCCTAAATAAAATTTTCAAAAGTCAACCAGATGAGTTTCATCTGGGAAGCTTATATTGTCCAAGACTCCATTTTGTATGCTGATTTCAGGTCTCCTGGGAGGTACTTGAGTGTCAACCAAAATCAGGAATTGTCTAGGTTTGCCTCTGGTGTCCTTATGTAGCTGCTTGGTCTGAGGCTCTCTGTGGACCTCCTCCTCTTGTCAGCTATTTTGCCTCCCCGTTGTCATTGTCTGGTTTTTCTCCAGAGTCTTTTGAAGAGAGTCTAAGGTTCAGGCCGGCTAGTGTAGCTCAGGCTATTGCTCCCCTTATGTAGAGGTTTCCATGTCAGGCACTCACTGTGGGGAAGTGAGTCTCTGCTTCAAAGCCAACTCTCTGTTTCTACCCTATCCTCCAATTCTAGTTCCCCATACAATGACCTGTTGCAGTTTCAGACTGACTTCAGTCTGTTGCCTGTTCTGCATGGGAAGTTTCCATGGTCTGGGCTTAGTTGGTTTGGTCAAAAGAGACTCTGGTGAGCATGTTGCCTACCCGGCCTCCAGAAGGGGTTTTAAGCTTTCCTCCAGTTCCCAAACAGTAGTCCCTGAGAGACTTATTCTTGTATTGCCATCCTGTGAGCTGTTCTCCCTTCCCCCCTCAGAACTGTGCCCTGCGGGATATATCTGGGGCTTCAGTGAGCTGAACCAGCCCCTTTCCTATTGAGGGTGGTGTGCTCCTAGCCTACAGGAGAGGTAAGCATGCTCTTCCCCACTTTTCCCAGTTCTGGTTGGCTGATTTCACAGAGCACTCAGTTCAAACCCTCCGCAATACAGACACAAATCCCGGCTTTTGCTGGTCTGTCTTCCTAATGCAAGCCAGGAAGGTGGATGCCCATTCAGCAATCAAAAACACACAAAGCAACAAAGAGGCAGAGAATCTGCTTTGTGAGGATCTGGGCCCTTGCACCTTAAATCTAAGCAGGAAGGGTCACAAAGCCAGCCCCAGGCAGGTCTCCTGCACAGCTGATCTTAGAAAAACTGGGGCAGCTCCATGCATGCTATCCTGGCTCTCTTCAGAGCAAATCAAAAATCCCTGATTCACCACACCTGCAGCTCTGGTTCCTCTCTCTAGCATCCGGAGTCTCAACGTCAACTCCGGTCCCTCTCTGGTGGTAGGTTGACTCTCTTTCCCTTCCCTGCATCAAACAGTTCAAATGCTTTCTGGGGTTCTACACACTGCCTTACAAGAAAGCAGAGGGTTCCTTTAGGTCACTGTTGAGTATAGTCCTTGGGCCCCTTTCTATTCAGAAGCCACACCCTGGAGACAACCTTTTCTGCAGTCATCACTGGGCACACTGTTCCCTTGGTTCTCTCTGCTTGCTCTGCATGAGCTCTCCTTCCCTTCTCCTCCCCTCTGGATTTGAGAGCCCAGCTTTTGGATGCCAGTCCACACTCCCAAGGAGAGGGAGCTTTGAAACCTCTAACCCTGGGGCCTCACAGCTGAGCATTAGCTTCAGGGAAGACTCTCCATTTCTATGCACACCCTCTATTACCAGACTCTATGATGTTCTTTAGTGCTCCGCTTCGAAATATGTCCTTTCAGGTATATGTCTTTTTTGTTTTTCCAGTAAAATACTGGTTACACAGTATTTTAGCTGTAAATACAGTCCATGGCCGGGAGCAAGGGAGCACTGCTTCTTGTAAGAAAGCCACCATGTTCCTTTCTCAATAAAGATTTCTTAATACAAATAGCAACTTATAGTTTTTTAAAAATAAAGTTTTGAAGTCACATCAGCATCATGACAAATTGAGATGATCCTTTGGCCTCTCCTCTTCAATCTATTACTATTGGGATTTCTATAACCCAACAGAAGTTCCTCTGCTCAGTTCGCAGAGATGCCTGAGAGATCTACACTTTGGTATATCTGAAGGTGAGAATATTGGGATGCATAGGGAGGGCAGAATAGGGAAAGGATAGGGATGGTGCGAGCAGGCACTGAACGCAATAGCAATAGAGGAGTTGGGGTGCCCACACCACAGTTCAGCAAAGGTTAAGAAGAGCAGAACCTAAAAATCCAGCTGCCTTAGTTGTGGCAGTGCTTGTGGCAGTGCTTATACCACTGGAGAGCTCATTAGCAGCACTGGACACTTATCTCTGGCCTCATGAACATAGAACAGCAGTGCCAGCAGACATAGAGAACTAGGTAGTAGTGAAGAAGGCGCAAAAGTCCAACCCCCTTACCTGTCCCAATTTCCCACCACAGTGGTTATGCCCCAACACTCAAGTGACCAAGACACATAGGGGGCACCCATTGCCCAGGCCACCCAGGCAGCAACTTGCATCACTATAGATACACCTACTACCACAAGGACACCAACAGTACAAGGTATCAACAACCATGGATGCACAAATGAACTGGTAAAAGAAAACAAAAACTTGTGCTATACCACCCTCTACTAAGGAAAAGAACGACCTCTAATTATCAAACTGCTGAACTGTTAAAAGCAAAATGATATCTAAATTTTTTAAAAGCTTTCACTACTTCAAATGCACCAACAGAGGGACAAACCATCAAGAACCAATAACAACCAAAGTAACATGATATCAAAAAAATAAGTGACAATTCTCCAGAAACCTAACTCAAAGTCACGGAAAATTGTAATCTAAATAATAGAGAATTCAAAATAGCAATCATAAAAGAACTCAAAGAGATACAAGAAAACTTAAAGAGGCAGTTTAATGAGCTCAAGAATAAAATTAGTGAACAGAAGGGGTACTTTATTAAAGAGCTTGAAAATAACCTAAAAAAAATTCTGGAGCTGGATAACCCAATAGATGAGATGAAGAATGCTTGAAAAGGCATTTGAAATAGAACAGACCATGTGGAAGAGAGAATTAATGAGCTCAAAGATAGAAATATAGAAATGATTCTGGTGAAGAGGAAAGAGGACTAGATTTTTAAAAATGGAATAACTCTGAGAACTGACTCTATTAGGAAAAGCAACAAAAGAATAATGAGTAAGAGATGGAGACGGGAACACAGAGGCTATTCGAAGAAATAATAGATGAAAACATCTCAAACCTGGAGAAGGAACTGGACATATAAATACTATAAGCTAAAAGATGCCTAATTATTTTAACACAATAAGACCCTCTACAAGACATATTATAATAAAACTGTCAAAGGTCAATGATAGAGAAAGAATTCTTAAGACAGTCAAGGGCAAAAAGACAGTAACCTACAAAGGAAACCTAAATAGGCTATCATTAGATTTTTCAGTGGAAACTCTACAGGCCAGCAAAGAGTGTAATGATACATTCAAACTATTGAAAGATTAAAACTACCAGCCAAAAATACTCTACTCCACAAAGTTATCCTTTAGATATAAAGGAGAAATAAATGCTTTTTCATGCAAAGCTGAGGGAATTCACTACCATATGACCTGCATTACCAGAAATATCAAAAGGACCTTTTCTCCCTAAAACAATAAGACAAAAATATACAAAACTCTGAGTACGGTGACAGAGAGACAGAAGTAGAAAATTGAAACTCCATTTCAGAATAAGGTGTAAAACACTCAATTGCAACATAAAGGTTAAACAGAAAAAGGTATTAAAAAATAACAATAGCTACTTTAATTTGGTAACAAACACACAACATAAAAGAGTAACTTGTGACAACAAAATCATAAAAGGAGGTAGGAAAGGACAGAAATTGTTTAGGCAAATGAAGATAAGATGTTATTAGAAAAAAATACAATATAAAGTTGCAAGATACAAAATCAATATACAAAAAGCTGTAACATTTATACCAATAATAAACTATCAGAAAGATAAATTAAGAAAACAATCTCATTTATAATAGCAACAAAACAGAACAAAATACCTATAAATAAACTTAACAAAGTAGATGATAGGCCTGTACATTGAAAACTATAAGACACTGAAAGAAATTGAGAACAGGAAGAAATGAAAAGATATTTTGTGAGCATAGATTGGAAGAATTGGTATTGCTAAAATGTCCACATTACCTAAAGCAATGTACAAATTCAATGCAATCCCTTTCAAAATTCCTATGGCATTTGTCACAGAGATAGGAAAAAATCCTCAAATATGTATGGAAACACAAAGACCACTAATAGTCAAAGCAATCCTGAGAAAAAAGAACAAAGCTGGAGGTATCACACAATCCAATTTCAAACTAGACTGCAAAGCTAAAGTAATAAAAACAGCATGATATTTGGCAGAAAAATGTATACACAGACCAATGAAACAGTTGAGAGCCCAGAAATACACCCACACAAATATGGACAACTAATTTATGACAAAGGAGCCAAGAACATAAAATAGAAGAAAGTCTTCAGTAAATGGTGTTGGGAAAAGTGAACAGCCACATGGAAAAGGATGAAAGTAGACCTCTATTTTACACCATAGACAAAAATTAACTTTAAATGGATTAAAGACTTGAATGTAAGACCTGAAACAATAAAATATATATTTAAAAAAACCATAGGTACTAAACTTCTGGACATTGGTTTTAGTAATGTTTTTGTGAATTTGACTTCAGTGGCAAGGGGGAAAAATATGAAAATCAACAAGTGAGACTACATCAAACTAGAAAGCTTCTGCACATCAAAGGAAACCATCAACAAAATAAAAAGGCAATCAACTGAATGGGGGAAGATATTTGCAAATGATAGTTCTGGTAAGTGATTAATATCTAAAAAATATAAAAAGCTCATACTACTCAACAACAACAACAAAACAAAAAACCCAAAACCGCTATGGAAACAAAGCAGAGGATCTGACTAGACATTTTTCTAAGGAACAAGAAGCACATGAAAAGATGTTTGATATCACCAATCATCAAGCAAATGCAAACCAAATCCACAATTAAATAATACCTCACACCTATTAGAATGGCTACTATCAAAAAGACGAGAAATGACAAGTGTTGGTGAGAATGTGGAGAAAAGGTAACGGTGCTCTATTAGTTAGATTGTAAATTGGTGCACATACTATGAAAAACAGCATGGAGGTTCTCAAAAAAAAATTAAGAAGCCCTGGCCCATTTGGCTCAGTGGTTGGAGTGTTGGCCTGCGGACCAAAGGATCTCAGGTTCGATTCCAAGTCAAGGGCACATACCTCAGTTGTGGTTTAACCCTGACCCTGGTCAGGGAGCGTGCAGGAGGCAACCAATCGATCTGTCTCTCACACTGATGTCTCTCTCTCTCTCGCCCCTCCCCCCTTCCACTCTATCTAGAAATCAACAGAAAAAGCATCTTAGGGTGAAGATTAAAATAAAATTAAGAAAAATCTACTATATGATCAAGCAATTCCTTTTCAGGGTATTTTTTGAAGTAATCCAATTCAAAAAGTACTCCTATGTTTATTACAACATTACTTACAACAGCCAAGATATCCATATCGGGATAACCTAATTGTCCATTGACAGATAAATGGAAAAAGATATATATACACATACAGAATATATATATTGTGACTATGTATGGATGGATTGTGAGCATATTACACTAAGTGAAATAAGCCAGATGAGAAAGGGACAAAAAACATATGATTTCATTCATATTGGAATATTTTTAAAAATAAATAAGACAAAACAAAAACAAACTCATAGTTACATAGAACATACTGGTGGTTACGAGAAGGGGTGGTGGGAGGATGCCAAAATGGGTAAAGGGGGTTAAATATGTGATGTCAGATGGAAACTAGCCTTTTGGTGGTGAGCACACTACAGTGTATACAGATATTGGATTATAATGTTGTATACCTGAAACTTATATAATGTTGTTATCCAATGTTACTTATATAATGTTGTTATCCAATGTTACTTCAATAATAAATGTTTTAATTGTCTAAAAAATGTCTAAAATTTCATTTAAACTCAATATTTGTTAACAATAAATAAAAAGGTTCCTTTAATTATGCATTTATCAAGGTTTGAGAATGCTCAATGATTTAAAAAAATTAATTAAAATGGCTTAAATTTATTTAACATTTCATTTTTTCCCCTCCAGACTTATATTTACTTGTCTTATTTTATACTGTCCATTAAGAGCAAATCACCAACTCTAAAGATGATAATATTTGTATTTAATCACACATTTTCCATAATTCCAGTTTTAAGTTGCCTGAATGTTCCAGATAAACTGGTTTTCTTTATGCACAAGTTATAAGAACTACACTATTTTTAAGTTAAATTAAATATTATTAGGATTATTCATTTGCTGTTCTATCTGTAAAATTTGCTTAAATTTTTGTGAATTTCCAGATGCATTGTGTAAGACTAGAGAACAAAGATGTGGCGATTACTCTTCTTTCCAAGTTGGAACCTTTATCATAACACAGAGCCAATTTAAATGAGATTTAAAACTTTATGCCCAAGGGAAGTGTTTGCTATTAGCTAGCAATGTATACAATTAAACTTAAAGCACAGTCACGGTGTTTTAATCAGGAAAACTAAGAGTCATTTCTGTCCTGTGGGATAATAAATGAAGGCAAAAGCAATTGAACGTGCTTTCTGATGTGCTGAGTGATATATGGGCTCTCCTGAGTCACCAAATTGAAAGGGCCACTGCACAGTCATATTGGGGAAGAGGTGATTAATTTAACAGATGTTACACTTGCAGGGGTTGGGGTAAAATGCACTTGATCTACCACCTCAGTAATTAAAGGAATGTCTTTAAGTGCCTATTATCAAAGATTGACTATAAAAGAGAATACATTTTTATTCTCATTCATTCACTGTAAATGGATTTAGTAATACAATCAACGAAAATGGTTGAAGCTGGCCACTGACTTATACGTAATGACTATGGTGACAGGATAGGAAATCAGACCCTGGGAGACCAGTTAAGGTACTTCTCTCTAGAATTTTCAGGGCTGATTAGAAGAAAACCACATTCAGAGAAAAACAAAACAAAAACATTAAGACTACACCCAGGTGACAAATTTGCTGTTCCTGTAGGCTTTTCTCCTTAAAGGATAAATCTAGAAACATTGTTTCTCTTGCACACAATCTAAGTGCAAAAGACAAAAAGAATTTGTAGCCAAAATTTAGCAACTTTCCATTTCCAGTGTGTATTCCACAACTTCTTGTGTTTGTATATGTGTTAGAATGAACAAGTGATATTTCTGAAATTAAAAGTTTAATGCCTGGCCCTGAGCAGGTGCCTCAGTTGGTTGGAGTATCATCCCATACAACAAAAGGTTGTTAGTTAAACTCCTGGTCAGGGCACATGCCTGGATTGCTCTCTCACCTCCCTTCCCCCCCCCTCCCCCTCTGTGCCTACCTCAAATCAATAAACATATCCTCAGGTTAGGATTTTTTAAAAAAGAGAATGATGCTTATTTTCTGGTGATAAATCTTTTCTGTTCTGAAATTCCAGTCACTGTTTTCAATGCAATACCTATCAAAATTCTAATGGCATCTTTCACAGAAATACAAACAATTCAATTAAAAAATGGACAAAGGACCTAAATAGGCACTTCTCCAAAGACGACATAGAGACAGCCAAGAGACATATGAAAAAGTGCTCAAAGTCACTAATCATCAGAGAGATGCAAATGAAAATGACAATGGGATATCACTTCACAGCTTCCAGATTGGCTACCATCAATAAGTGACAAGTGCTGGCCAGGATGTGGAGAAAAGGGGAACCCTAGTACACTGCTGGTGGGAATGCAGACTGGGGCAGCTGATGTGGAAAGTTGGAGTTTCCTCAAAAAGTTAAAAATCAAACTGCTCTTTGACCCAGTGATCCCACTTCTAGGAATATATCCTAAGAATCCTGAAACACTAATCAGAAAGAATATATGCACCCCTGAGTTCATAGCAGCACAATTTACAATAGCTAAGATCTGGAAACAGCCCAAGTGCCCATCAGTAGATGAGTGGATAAATAAGCTGTGGGACATTTACACCATGGAGTACTATGTGGCTGTAAAAAAAAAAAAAAAGGTTGTCGCACCCTTTGAGACAGCATGCAAGGAACTGGGAGTATTATGCTAAGTGAAATAAGCCAGTACGAGAAAGAGGAGTATCTATCATATGATATAACTCATTTGTGGAACCTAATGAACAAAATAGGTCCAGAGGCATGGATGCATGGAACAGACTGACGGATCTCAAGGGGGACGCAGGGGGCAGTCGAGCAGAGAATAACCAAAGAATTTATATGAATATAATCATAACTCGTGGACACAGACAATAGAGTAGTGAAGGCCTGTGGTGGGGCGGAAACAGGGTGGAAGGGAGGCATGGGGGAAAATAGGAGACATCTGTAATACTCTCAACAATAAAGATAAATAAATTTTAAAAAATAGAACAAACAATTCAAAAGCAATCTTGAAAATGAAGAAGAAAGTTGAATGCATCATGCTTCCTGATATCAAATTCTATTACAAAGCTATAGCGACTCAAACAGTGCAGTATTGTATAAAAACTGACATATTGATCAAAAGAAGATAATGGATAGCCCAGAAATAAATCCATGTATATATTGTCAATTAATTTTTTACAAAGGAGCTGAGAATATATAATGAGGAAAGGACAGTCTGTTCAATAAATGGTGTTGGGAAAACTGGACAGCAACATGTAAAAGGATGAAACTGGACCACTGTCTTACACCACACACAAAAATTAATTCAGACTGGATTACAGATTTGAACTAAAACCTGAAACCAGAAAACTCCCAGAAGAACACATAGGCATTAATTTCCTTGATTTAGTGTGTGATTTTATTTTTATTTTTACTCTATAAACAAAGGCAAAAAAGCAAAAAAATAAAAAACAAAGTGGGGTAACATCTAACTTAAACACCTGTACAGCAAGGGAAACTATCAGCAAAATGAAAATTAAAACTACAGAGGAAGTATTTTCAAATTATATACCTGATAAAGGGTTAATTTCTAAAATATATAAAGAATTCAACTCAATAGAAAAAATACAAAGAAGTTGATTTTTTTAAATGGGCAGAGGATCTGAACAGGTATTTTTCCAAACAAGACGTACAAATGACCATCGGGTACAAGAAAAGGAGCTCAACATCACTGATTATCAGAGAATTGCAAGTCAAAACCACAAGGAGATATTACCTTATATCTGTTAAAATGGCTGTAATCCAAAAGCACAAGAGAGAGAAAATGCTGGTGTGGATTGGAAGAAAGGCAACCCTTGTACACAGTTGGTAAGAATGTAATTGGTACATCCACTGTGGAAAACAGCATGAAGGTTTCTCAAAAAATTAAAAACAGAACTACTATATGATCCATCAATTTCACCTCTGGGTATTTATCCAAAGAAACCCAAAACCCAAATTCAAAAATATATCTGTACCCCCTTATTTGTTGCAGCTTATTTACAACAGCATAACCATGGGAGCAACCTAAGCATCCATTGATAAATAAATGGATAAGGAAGCGTGGTATTTATACGCAATGGAATATTATTCGGTCATAAACAAGAAGAAAATCTTTCCATTTGAGACAGCATGGGTAAACCTTGAAGGCATTATGCTAATGAAGTCAGACAGAGAAATGTATGATATCACTTAAGTGTGAAGTTATCCAGGTGTTAGGGGACATGCAGCTAAAAGCAGATGTATGAAAGTCCGGAGAGATCCATCAAGTTGTTCAGTTTAGAATCTGAAACAAACAAAACACCAAACTGGTAGATATAGAGAACAAATTGGTGGTTACCAGAGGCAGGCAGGGGTTTAGGGGGAGAGTAGACAAAATGAGTAAAGGAAGTCAGAGGTAAAAACTTCCATTTTTAAAAAATCAGTCATGGGGGTGTAATTTACAGCATGTAATAATATTGTATTATATATTTGAAAGTTGTTCAGAAAGTTCTCATCACACACATGCACAAAATTGTAACTGTGTGGCGATGGGTGTTAACTTACAGCTAACTGTGGTGATCATTTCACAACATACACAAATATCAAATCATTATGTTGTATACCTGAAAATAATATAGTGCTATATCTCAATTAATTCAATAATAGTCAATGAATAGTCATTTATCTGTTCTCCTATGTAATTTATTCATTTTGAATATTACATAAATGTCATATAAATGTTTGATTTTTGCATATAGGATGACACCAGTTTTTCATTATTTTTTATTTATTCATTTTCTGGTAAAGTGATTCTTTAAATGCCATAACCTTTTACCTTTTAATAGGTATGTTTGTCCCATTTATATGTATGTGCTAGTGAACATATTTGATTTTCAGTCTACACACTATCTTTTATTTTAAATTTTAATTACTCATTTGTGTTATTGTTATTTCTCTATTGAAACATTGTTTGTATCTTTTTTCTCCTGCTACTAATTGTGATGATTTAAAATCTATTATTAATTTTCACCTGACTTACCTTCATAATTTTAAATAATAAAAAACTTAAAATTTTTCTAAGCTATAATTTACAAAGTATTATTTCCACAGTATAAAAGATTAGATAGACACTTTAAATTACTCTAACAACTCTTCCTCCTAGCTTGTCTTATTACTTTTATATTTTCATATTTATGAACTTATAGTCTAATATGCCTGTAATTTTTTATTCTTACTTCTATAGTTATACGAATCTAAAGTATACAGGCAGTTCTTTCTACTATAGTTTCCCCACTTCCTAGTGTTGTTGTTTTGCTTTGTTTGTAATTTTAACATTTCAGTTGAATGATAAATGGCAAAAATTGTCCCCAGCACATTTCAACTTTATCCCTAAGCAGTGAGTATATGTCATTATCCCTTGGGATGTGCATTGCTTTGACCAGTGGAATGTGGCTGACTGACGCCATGTGGATTCATAGCCAAGACCTCAGGGAGCCTTGTAATTTCTGCCCTTGTGGTACTTTTGCTTTTGGGACCCCTGACACCTACACCTGAAAAAAAATTGGGGTAGTCTTGTGGATGATGAGAGGCATGTCACCCAGTTCTCTTTTGCCCTAGTCAACAGAACATCAGACATTCGAGTGAGGCTGTCCTGTATCATCCAACTACCAGGGGTACACACAGCTAAAAGCAGATGCAGGAGCCCAGAGAGAGCAATCAAGTTGCCCAGATTAGAACACTTGCTCAGCCTACACACAAAATTATGAGCTTAATAAAGGGTTATTGTTTTAAGCCACCAAGTTTTGCAAAGAACAAACTGGTTGATAGAATTAATAATGAAAGTGTTTTTCTTCTATAGCCTGTCATGGGTATTACATTCTCTGAGTCCTTATTTGTTTAAGAATGGGCGTTTCCTCTCGCCTCTATTCCTGGATAAAATGTTAGCTAGTTATTAAATTTTTGGATCACAAGTTGTTAAACTTAGAATTCTGCAGACATGCTGTACTGTCTATTGATGTTGCATCCTGCTATGGAGAATCTGAGTTTAGCTTAATTTTTGCCTCTTGAAGGTAACTTTTTTATGATGGGTGACCACAGTACTCTTTATTTAATCCTGAGTATTAATATTTAGACCATACTACCCCTTAGGGTTGATAATTCTACTTTTTTCTTTGAACATGGTCACAGTGTTCAGCTTGCATTTGTAAAGTCAGTTCTTTAATATATGGAAAGTTGTACTGCTTTTTCTTTGTATTTATTTCAGTCTCTAATTCAGAGACAATAATTACACAAATATTGCATCTCCACTCTATAGTCTTTATGGCTAATTGCTTTCATGGTTTTCTCTATGTAATTTCCTCAAACGTGTGTTTGCTTCCACATTTCCTACTAGTGAGAGTGCAAAACTGAAAAGATTTTGCACATGTGTAATTCTCTACAGTCTGGACTCCTAATGAAGAGATGCAGTTGGGACACGATGTCTGTGTCTCAGTTTCCTCACCTATGGAATGTGCAGAATGGTAATAGCAACTAACGGAGACCTTCTAAGTATCTGATGAGCCTAAAGGAATAAGACCCTCAGAAAAGCCCCTGGTATGTAGTTCGTAAAGATTAGCTTTTGTTAGCATTAAAATTATCACTGGCTCTTTTTCCATCGTGCATTCAACTTCTTATTGCTTTCAATAGGATTTCGGTTTTGTAATGGCTTTATTGTTTTCTTCAATTTCTTTCCTTAGCTTACTCACCTCATTTTTAAATGTATCTTGTTTTCTATTCTCTTTGAACTTTTTTTTAACTTCTTGTCTTGGGTGTCTCATCTTTTTTTTTTTTTTTTTGAGTCCATGCTCTCTTTTATTTCCATATACTTATTAAAGTCAAATTCCACTTTTCTGATGTAAACTGGACTGTCCCATGGGCGTCGCTGTAAACAGTCCAACCTCCATTTTGGAGATCTGCTCACTCTGAAAAGCAAAATTCTAAAATGCAAGTTGAGACAGCCAGCAGTGATTTAGAGTTGATTGCTCAACAACTACAAAACCAGTTTCTGCTTCCCAGCTTTGCTCTTTCTGACTTCACCTCTACTGACCTTTTTGTGTTAGAACTCCAGGTTAGGTTAAGTAATAATCTCATTTTAGGCCAGAGGCCGCCAGCGCCACACAGCCGTCCCCTCTGATTGCAGCGCAGCTCGGGGAGCAGCTCCGCCGGCGGCCCCGCGCCCCCCGCAGCCAGCCCCCCAGCGCCCGCCTCGCTCCGCCCCGGCCTGGCCCCTCCCGGCCTGCGGCCTGCGCCTCTCTCAGCAGGGCCGCTGGAGGCCGCCAGTCAGGCCCCGAGGCACCTGCAGCCGGGGAGATGCCACCCGCAGGTAGATGTTCTGCTCCGGTTCTTCAAGTGGACAATTCTGAGAGGCATTCTGTACCCTTTTGTCCTCTCAAGACGACAAAATTGCTAACACACCTGTGCATTAGCTGTCTCTCCAGCCTGTCTCTCCCTGCCTGATTCCTAAAACTTTTTCTGGAATCACTGTCTAAATAATCTCTCACCAAAGCCATTCTCTGGGGCTGTGCTCTGAAGAAACTCCAGATAAGACACGCATCTCTACAGCCTCGCATTAAGTTCCTCCCCCCATTTCTCTGCAGCAGGAAACTGAACCCCAAGTAATGTCCCCAAACATTCTGGTAGTCTATTCCTGTCTCAAGTTCTAATGATCTATAGTAAAGTATTGCTCCTTTGGCATCTCAGGATTAAATAAGTTCAAATATTCAAATAAATATTCATCTGATTGAGATTTAAAGTTATTATGTGCTTGCCTTATGCAAACAGAAAATTTCCTTTTTTTTTTTTTTTATTGTTTTCATTCACCTGAGAGGATTTTGTTGAGCAGATTTAAGCCAACTGTAAGCCCTAAAGATAAGAAATTATTTTATTTATTATTATTAAACATCCAAACATAAGATGTGATTCTGGCTCTAAGTTTCCTTCTGCAAAATAAAAGGATGGGACTTAACACTAAATTCCCTTTGAAATTTATAATTCTCTTCTTGATTACTAAAGCGTAGTTTCATAGTACGTCAATTAGAAAACACAGAAAGCTTTCTTGTCTGGAAACTTTGGATACTGATTGTAATGAAAGCAGAAGTAGGTGGTCTAAATATTAGATAATCAAAGGAAAAGGGAATTGACCTTTTGTTTCTTATTACCTTGACCTCTACACTCACAGGGTAGGGTTGTATGAGTAGCAACGAATACACATAGGGATAAACCACAGTTTAATAATTAGTCCCAAACTTCATTTTCTTTTCATTTTAACTAGAATTATAAAAAAACAAACACAGCTAGCTGCAAATTTATCTACAGTTGACCCTCAGATAACACATGTTTGAATTGTAGGAGTCGGCTTATATATGCGTTTTTGCCAATATATTGTAAATGTATTTTCCCTTTCTCACAGTTTCCTTAACATTTTCTTTTCTCTAGCTTACCTTGCCATAAGAATACAGTATAAAATACATATAACATACAAAATATGTTTCAACCATTTATGTTATTTGTAAGGCCTGGTTAACAGCAGGCTATTAGTGGTGAACTTTTGGGGGAGTCAAAATTTATGCCTGGCTTTTTGCCTGGGCAGGGGTCAGCACCTCTAACCACCACATTGTTCAAGGGTCAGCTGTACTTTCATTTCCTTTGAAAACGACTTTATTATTGATATATGCATACTTTGTAAAAAGAATTATATGTGGAATCTAATGAACAAAATAAACTGATGAACAAAATAGGTCCAGAAGCAATGGATACATGGAACAGACTGACGGTTGGCAGAGAGGAGAGCCAAAGAACATAAATGCATATATGCATAACCCATGGACACAGACAATAGTGTGCGGAAGGCTGGGGTGGGGCGGGGGCTGGTCGAAGGGGACAAAGCAGGAGAAACTGGGGAACATTTGTAATACTGTCAACAATAAAAAGAAGATATGCTACAATGACAATTTTGCAATATGCTAACTATAGATAGTGATTTAGGAGAGCAAAACATTCTTAACTAATATTTTGTTTTGAGTATTAGCATCACATGATGTTGAAAATATTTAATTTCCTGGCCAAAAAATTTTCTTTTGAAGTTTCTTAAGTTTTTTTAAAAAAACTATTCTACTTCGTTTACCCACTAAATTAGAATTTACTTCTATACAAGTTAGGCCACTACAATTTTAAATGTCTTACTGATTTAACACTGTAGAATCTAGTTATACTTAAAACTAAATTAAAAATAGCATGTTTTAAAGCAATTTTTTTGTTCACTAACAACGTTTTTTTTAATTCCTTCTCTCTCCACACTGTGCTAAGAAGCAGGAAGGAGAGATGAGACCCTTGACCACACAGAGCTGACAATCCAGAGGATTACAGAATGTAAACAGGCGACCCCAGCACAGAGTGGGTAATGCCCTGAAAAGAGAAACAGAGAGCTGTAGGAGCACCCACTGTTCTCTAATCCAGACTTGAGGACAAGAATGACTTTTCAAAAGAAATACTTACTAATTGCCTAATAATTAAAATAAAAGTTTTTCTATTACAAAACTGATTCCCTAAAAGAGATTAAAGGAAGCTATTTACCTGAAAAATTCTATGCAAGTTAGAATTAGTTACTTTGTATTTCCACCTCTTTAAATAGGCAAAGAAAGAGAATGCTTTCAATATAAGTCTGTCTTTGAACAGATTTCTTCTGAAAGTGATTTATTGTCTGTGATTAGTTCTCTGTAAGCATCCTAAAAGAGCAAAATTTTATTACTTGAAATTATTCAGGAGAAAATAACCCAAACACCTTCATTAAATGCATTTTGATAAAGGCAGAACACTGTTGCTAATCCTAATTAAAGCTCTTTATAATGTTTCATAGGACAAAGAACAGAAAACAATGCTCTGAAACAGAGCCACTGTGATTGCCTCAATGCATTATTCTGCATTATTCTGCTTTTTTAGAAGATAAATGTTATATGAAGGTAAATCAATAGTTGGAAGAAAAGTTTTAGCAAACTTAACTGTACTAATATTTAATACTTATTGAGCATTAACAATATATAGGGTACTGTTTAAAATTTCAAGTTTGTCACAGTCTCTGGCAAAAAGTGGTTATTTTATTCCTAGCTGCATTTGGGTCCCAGCCATAATTCTTATAACACCGCACATTCTTTGTTAAAGATCTAAATGTTAATTGTTATAGATTTGTTAAATTCTTTATAGGTGACCTTAGACAAAGCAACTGCTAAGTGCTCAGGGCCCATAAAAGTCAAGCATAGTGATAGATGAAACTATTAGTATAAAATTATTTAAATATATATATATATATAACTAAATGTAATCTATCAAACTATTCACAAGGTTACACAATACAAACCTATATGCAAATATTAATTTAATTTTCATATAACCATAAGCAATTAGAAATTGAAATTTTATAAGACAAGATCATTTACAGTAATCACAAATATTTGACATACTTAGGTCTACATCGGGCACAATATTGCAAGTCTAAACACTACAAAATAGTGCTGAGAGAAATTTAATACTAAATAAATGGACAGATATATCATGTTCACAACTCAGAGTGTAGTGCGATAGTAAGAAGCTAGGAAAATCCCTAGGCAAGTGGAATGGTGAAACTGAGATAAGAAATTAAACAACGCCAAACAGTTTGGGCAGCTTGCAGCCAGCTTGTGAAGTGCAAGACCTTATCTTCCCTAACCCAGGACACTTGAGAGTAAATGGTTTATATACTCCTCCCTAACCAGAGAATACATAGCTTAAAGCATCCTGGCTTGGGGAAATAGAGAACAAAGACCCAATTAATGCCATTTGTGCCAGCTAAACCCAAGGACAGATGAAGCTGGGGAACAAATAACAGAAAAAACCACTAAAGCCAGACAGACCTAAGATAAAAGTAAAACAGTAAAGCAGACCAAAGAATTATCCAAGACTCCCCTATACACTCATTTTAATGCATCAGCATATTAAAAATGCATCTGGAAACCTGGTGAATATTCTACTGAAACCCTTCCCTAAGATTCTTGCCTACAGAGAAAAAAAAAAAAAAAAAAAAAAGGCTAAAAAGCCCTCAGGACAAAGATTCAATGGGGGGTGGTCAATCTAGAGCATGTCCATCCCCTTTCCTGGGCATGAACTTTTTATTTCTTCCTAATTTCTAAGGGCTCCCATGAGACTAGCAGCCAAGGCAGCAGCAGCTCGATCTGGGCTCACCCCCTGATCTTGTCTCCAAGACCCCCTTTTTCTCTGACTTCTCACTGAGCTAAAGCAGCCCAGACTTGGCTCACTTCTTTCCTATAACATTTCTAGAGAGCCAAAGCAGAGCACCGCCTAGGCTCTCCCTTGTTGTTTCTTTTACCCTAATTTCTTCCTTTGTTTCATTGTCCCCAGCATTAATAAACATATCCTCAAACCCATCTGGAGTAGTGTTGTGAAACCTTTCCTACATGAAGTCAAGGACCCACACACTACAGGCCAGCCTGAGGCACACCTCCTCTGGGCTGGTCCCTGTCAGGTAACAAGAGGACTCAATGTTGTTAAGATGTCAATTCTCTCTAATTGATCTATAGATTTAATACAATCTTAATCCAAATCACAGTGGGATTTGGGAAGAAATTAACAAACTGATTCTAAAATCTTCATGAAAATGCGAAGGACCTACAATACCAAAAGAACTTGGAAAAGAGTGAAGATGGAGAACTAACAACATTTGATTTCAAGGCTCCTTATAAATCTAGAGTAATCAAGGTTGAATGGTATTGTTGTAAGGAAATTAAAGTAGCTCAGTGGAACAGAATGAAGAGTTTAAAATACACCCGCATATATATGGATAAATGATTTTTAACAAAGTTACAAAGACAATTCAGTAGAGAAGAGAGAGTCTTTTCAACAACAGTGCTAGAAAAATTCAGTCCATATACAAAAAATAAACTTTAATATATATACTTCCAATCTTACACAAAAATTACTTCAAAATTGATAATAAACAAAAATATAAAGACTACAATTATGAAAAAATTAGAAGAAAATGCAGCAGTAAATCCTTGTGACCTTGGGATATAGGTAAAGGTTTCTAGGTATGGCACCAAAAGGGTAATCCATAAAAGGAAAACTGATAAATTGGACTTCATACAAATTAAATCTGTGTTCTTTGAAAGATACTGTTAAAAAATGAGAAGACAAAACACAAATGTGAGAAAACATTTGCAAATCATACATCTAGTAAAGGAATTGTTTCTAGATATATAATATCTTTCAAATTGTATACTTTAAACATGAGCAGTCTATTACATGTCAGTTATACCACAATAAAGCTGTTTTAAACCTTTATGAAAATATTTCTACTTCATTAGGTAAACTGCATTCTATAATGTTACCTTTTGCTTTTCTAATATGGACTGTTCCCATTATTTCCTAGACTAAGATGAAAAGCAGCTTGCAATATTCATTCTAAGCAGTTTCAGGCAGTCTTCTGGAGTCTGAGAAACTTTTACAAAGAGAAATGAAAATGTCTGTGGCCTTTTAATGAACCTCTTCTGAGGAGCACTTACCCTCAAATGAGCATTAACCTAGGAAAGTACAAAAATCAGACCTAGTTTTTAACCAAGTTCCAGAACTGCTTTCCTTAACTCATTTTTCCTCTCAATTTTACCACCATGCCCTTAAATAAAAATAATTTCCACATATTCAGTCTTTCACTAATCAATACACTTTAAAGATTAGTTTTTCGTAGACTATTGGGACAATTAACAGAGTTTTGTTATTAAACATGTAAACTTCCCTTGTGTCAGCAAAGACAACACACAATACTAAATAAAGACCGTTTCCTTTTAATCCATCACTCTATCTGAACTTCTGCAGCACAGATGAAACAGCACACTGAAAACTCTCCTTAAGTCAACTATGAGAAAGAGGAATGTGTCCACTGAGCACAAGGAATTACTGATCACGTATAATTGCATGTAAATCATGGATACATTTGTAAACCTAATAAAACCAAGCAAAAATTTATGCAGTGACATTGAGAGGCAAACCAGGTAGGAATTGGCTTTAAGTGTCCACGGAGAGAAAAGATTGTTGACAGAATATATAAGATAGAGAGCTTTATTTCAAAATGAATGTGATTGAACCATTCCACATGCCAAACATGGCACTTAAACTCTGAGTGTGTTTACTCAGCATGACTTGCAACACATTTGCAATACCAGTATTGACACCCAGCTGCTGTCTCCACAAAGGATAGTCAAGGAAAAAGGAATAAGAAAGGGAAATTTAATGAGTTTGGTTAGCTAAATGTAGCTAAACTTCTATTTAAAATAAAAATGCCTATAGAATCTACACCTTGTATCATGAAAAATAGATAAAAATACAATGAACTTGTGTTACGCTTTTCTTTTTTTTAGCATACAAACTTTACTTTCAAACAATTTTAGGACCCTGTAGGATTATCAAGTATCAAGATATTGTCTAATTTATTTAAAGTGGCAAGGCATTTTCAGCATTAGACCAGAGGGTTAACATCATCTCAAGAAAAGCCATAATAACTCAAGTACAATTTTTATGTGATACACTCAAAGAAATAATTGTAATGAATGAGACATCACCATAAGAACTAGAGGGCATTTTCAAATGAATAATGGCTTAACATGAAAATAGAATTAAATCCCAGACAAAACGAGTCAAAAATAATTTAACAGCATTGTTAATATATGCTTAGTTCATTTGTTCATTCCATTTCATTTATCATAGGCCACATAGTAAAAATAAGCCTGATGCAATGGCAGCCTTATGATAAGCACAGCTACTCTGATCACCTTCAGCTCATTTCATCTTTTCCCATGGAGACAATAACCCCAAGGCACTTAAATCCTATTTATTGATTACCACAAAGACAAGGTACTATATATGAAAAAAGGCATTGAATGGAAAAGCCTCGCCATAACTATAACCACAGATAAGTTAGATCTTTTCAAATTTCATTTTTTATGTAAAATTAGAATAATCCTGGAGACCAGGTAAAAATATAAATCTAAAATCCTTTATTTAGGTAAGAATTTAACTTATTGGGGTGACACTAGTTAACAAAATTATACAGGTTTCAGGTGCACAATTCAAGAACATATCATCTTTACACTGTATTATGTATTTACTACCCCAAGTCAAACCTCGGCCCATCACTATTTATCCCTCCTGTACTCTCCTCCAACTCCTCCCACCCCATCCCACCCCTGGTAGTTTACTTTCTTAAAGACAAATTTTTAAAAGCCAAAATTTAATCTTTTGCTCTGTAACCACTTTCTCTGCTACCTGGGGCATAGAACAATTTTAATTTTTGATCTAAATAACAGCTTAAACCCCTGCTAATTTATAGTGCAGGGTGGAATTTAATAAATGTCCTTATAAACAAAGGTAAGGTAGGTATTTAGAGTGTGGCATTAATGGTTGAAATTTAAAACAAACTGTCACTAAATCCCCTTATATTCCTAGTGTCTTATTTTTCTACAAATCTTTGAATAATTTTGTTAAACTATATTCAGTACTGAATAAAAATTTTCTTTTGGGTGACAAAAAATATAGAATCCAGTGTCAAAAATCAGAACACTTAGGCCAAGTCCCCAGAAGAGCTTTCCAAATATTCATCTTTATCAATTATCCTTTTAAAAACTGAATGTTAGATTAAGATTTGAAATATCTTAATAAAATATTTATCCTAATAAGTATTTGAAAAATATTATGTAATAACATGCTAATTAAACTATTTTTTATCTTCTTAAAACAACTTTGTTTTAAATACCCTGTCCTAGAGAGCATATGCTTTAGTATTAATTTTAATTGAGAAATAGATATGAATGCGCTCTTTAAATAGCTCCTTGTTAATTTACTATAAAAATTATATACGGTGAAGGAATATTTCAAGCATGAGTTCATTTGCTTCTTTCTACTCTATTGTCCATTTATACTCCATCACCCTTATGCAGCACTCACTGTCTTAGAATGGAGATGTCACAGCAAAAAAAAAAACAAAAAGAACAAATGAGTTAAATTATGGGCTTTAAAATTAATATGCCTGACCTACCCAGTTTGCTCAGTGGTTAGCACATCAGCCCCCAGACTGAAGGGTCCTGGTTTCGATTCCAACCAAGGGCAGGTACCTCGGTTGTAGGCTCAATCCCTGGCCCTGGTCGGAGTGCATGCGGGAGGGACCAATTGATGTGTCTCTCTCACATCAATGTTTCTCTCTTTCCCCCTTCCACTCTCTCTGAAAAGCAAAGGAAAAAATATCCTCTGGTGAGGATTAAAAAAAAAATTAATATACCAGCTTTTTTCATCCACTCATCTACTGATGGAAACTTGGACTGTTTACAGATCTTGGCTATTGTAAATAATGCTGCAATAAACATAGGAGTACATATATTCTTTTGAATTCGTGTTTTGGGATTCTTCAGATAAATCCACAGAAGAGGAATTAAAATAAAGTTAAACTAAAAAAAAAATAATAATAATATAGCAAAATCCAGGTCTGACACAAATAGAACTGGAAGAATACATCCTGAATAGGATTTTTTTTCCATTCAAAAGGATATAGAATTTTCCTGAAAGTGCTGAGGAGGAATGCCATAGAGTTAGGTATTAATGCTGATCTCTAAAGAAGGAAACTTACACCCTGACCCTCTCCTGAGTCAAACATTTGGTGTGGGGATGAAAGAAATGGAGAGCTGTGAATGACAGAACCTCAAATAAGTCTGGAGTTATGAGAGCACAGGGAATAATTTATTTTTTGCCTAGTAAAGGTCCAGGAATTTTTTCAGCCTTGTAGGGAACTCCCATGTCCAGAGGTGAGGAACAATGAATTGGGAATGCCTGCAGGGTTCCAGGAATCTCATCCTGAGGGCAGCCTCACAGAGATCCTGAAGGCTCAGCCCAGAGAGGGAGATGGAAAGGACAGAGGGGATGGAGCAGCAGACACCAGCCTGAACTGATACTGCAGACCAGGCAGGACTGAGAACAAACAACAAAAGCCAGTGTGGAAGGCCTGCTCACTGGAGATAGGAGAGGGAGGAGGATAATGATGCAGCAGTGGGTTTCTAACGGACTGTTGCAAGTGAGTATCTAGTGTTATTTCCTGACCTCTCTCCCAGCCAAGACCTTGACACTATGTTGGTCTATTAGAACTTACATAGAACCTCAAAGATAAGAGGGTGGATTAGTCAGCTATTGAGAGTAGCATATTACCATGAATTTAGGGGACCTAACACCTATTAGTTTGCAATTCTATGGGTAAAGAGTCTAGAGCTCCACACTGAGTTGTCTGATCAGGGTACCACAGGACTGAAATGAAGGTGTCTGCCAGGCTGAGTTGTGTGGAGGCTCAGAAAAAATCTGCTTCCAAGCTCATTTGGGTTGTTAGCAGAATTCAATTCCTTTTGCTATCAGACCGAGAGCCTGGTTTCTGGCCAGCTGTCAGCATGGGCCGCTCTTAGCTCCCAGAGGCCAAATAGGCCCCTCTCAGCTCTTAGAGACTGCTGGCATTCCTTGCCACGTAGCCCCTTCCACCTTTAATGCAATCCACAAAGAATCTCCCTCATAAAATCTTCAGGACCTCCAAATCTCTCTGACTTCTCTGTTTCTGACCTTTAGACACAGATTTAAAGGGCTCATGCAATTAGTTCAGCCTCACACCGATAATCTCCCTTTCTTAAAGTCAACTAATTTAGAACCTAAATTATATCTTCAAAATCCATTTACAACAGTACCTTGATTAGGACTTGGTTGAATAACAGAGAAAGCATGTAAACTCTAAAGGGTAGGAATCCTGGAATCTGTTTGAAATCTGCCTATCACAGAGGAGGAGGAAAGAATTGGCCTAGGAAATATGGGATTAATTTAGAAAGCCTTAACTGAGTATGTTTATGTGGAACTGACCAGAATGAAGTTTCTGCTACCAAGTGGAATATAGGTCAGGATAGAAATTAATCAATATTGAAAATGTTTTCTTTTAAAAACATGCCAGAGTTTGTAACCTATGGAAACTATACCTACGCATGTTATGATTCAAGTAGAATATAGTATCATTATTGAATAATACTTAAGCTTATATGTAAATTTGGCATCACAACAGAAAACTATGTGTCAAAACTCCTTGAAAATTTTATGTGATCCTCACATTAGCAGAACAAACATATATATTTGAAATTATAATACTTGGCCATCAGTCTTTCAGCCTTTTCCATCTTTAGCTAATTCTATTGCTAACTCTTTCTGGCATTATTTACATCCTAAAACTTCTTTCACCTAAATCTGGAGCTATTCAATTTTATCTATTTTCTTTAGCTCATGCCTAAGACCGCTGAGTACCAAGCTGAGACATCAGGAAATGTCCTACTACATAAATTAGAGTCAGAGGGGCTCTGGGATATTAGTCTTCTCTCTCTAACCAACTTCTTTACCACGTGGGTGATGAAACCCAGGTGAGACCCAAGTCTTAGCGTCAGAAGTGCACCTGGGGAAAATTCAGAGAAGCAGCAGAGTCCCTAATATTCTTCAAAAGCTAAGGAAGGATAAGAAAGGCTAGAAGGTGCTTTGAAGAGTATAGTTACTCTTGATTCCACTTCCTGTAAGAGTACTCTGATCCTTATAGACCAAAAGGGTTTCACTGTGAAATTGCTGCTTGAAAGAACCCTCCATTTTGACAGGCAGCTGAGAGCCAGAGTTGCCTGAGAATTACCATTCCCCCCACCCCCTGTGAAAATAAAGCAGAAAAATGTTGAAGACATCTACCCTGAGACTACTTTCCTTAGAAACATAAACACACAATTAATTTCCACTGGAGTTTTAAACGTGAAAGTACAAAGTTACAAATATCATTTGTCTGGTATAGGGCTATTGCTTTTACCTTACAAAACAGAGAATAAATCAGATGTTCAGGAATGTCTTTACTCAGTGATAGTTAAGCCCAACTATTTGTTACTTGTACTTATCTAGCTCTATGCATGATGTCAAGAGCTAGTTCTACGAATGAACCAAGACAGATAACCAGTCTCCTTTAGGGTTGCAGGGGGACTGAAAATTTGAAGACAGACACTCTTCACTCAGCATCAGGCGCACCAAGCAGCTTCTAAATTTATTCAATTCAAATTTTGTTTTTAAAGAAGACTGAGCTATTTACTTCTGTCCTATAGGCAAACTCATAATATAATGGACAAAATGTCAGAGAGAATGAAGAAAAATGATGATTTCCCCCAGCAGAAAAAACTCCTTTTGCAGAAAGAAAGTTACCAGAGTCACTCTAAGCCCCAAGTGATGTGCTGCTGTGAGACACAGAACTGAGCTGAAAGCATTGTTCAAAGAATTTTGGTAAATGAGGACTTATATTTATAATGAAACAGCATCCATAAAGACTGATAATCTTTCAAGAGCAGAGGCTCTAGTTCTCAAATCCCTAGATGTTACCTCAATTTTCCTAAAGGAATTTATATCTTTGGGCCACGTTCCACCGTTGGGGATCTCAGAGGTGCCTTATTGATAGTGTAGATTTGAGCTGTAATATACGGAGACAAATGGCCTTCTCAATGTGCATATAGAGGAACATTTGGAACTTTTGAACGACTTCGACATCTGCCAGAGAATGCAGGAGTTTGTTTGTTTGTTCATTTGTTTGTTTTGGTGAGTGCTGCCTCACATTTAAAACTTCATGCATAGCCAGTTTCAAAAAAAATTATTTGATATTAATCACTTAACAATAGATGAATATTGACTGTCCTGAGTAATATTTACCAGATCCTGCCCACAGACCTCCTCATTGTCCCAAAATTCATCTTAGACCTTCCCACCTCCAGAGCTCTGCTGACACTTTCTCCACAAAATCTTTTACAAGTTGCCTCATGCACCTCAAATCATACTTTCACAAAACTTTATCCCAAAACCTGAATCCAAATGAGTCAGGCTTTTCTCAATTCTAATAGAAGTTTTATCTGCACTATTCAGATAGATGTGGTCCTGCTTCCCCACAAGGCCTGTGTCTCCTTTTTGATAAGTCCCTGCAGTATGTTGCATATGGCCAAAGACAGCAAGTACTAGTCCCAGACATTTGTAAATGTTACCTTATTTGGATAAATGGTCTTTGCAGAGATAATGGAGTTAAGGATTTTGAGAGGAGGAGGTTGCCCTGGATTATCCAGGAAGGCTAAATATGCCCTCACAAGTGTCCTTATAAAAGAGAAGCAAAGGGAGATAGTGCATGCACATAAAAGAGAAAGTAATGTGAAAACAGAGGAAAACACTGGAGTGAGGTAGACACAAAGCAAGAAATGAGAATAGTTAGAGTCACCGAAGGGCGATACAACGCTGCTGACCATGATTTCAGTCTCCTGGCCTCTAGGACTATGAAAGGATATATTATATTTCTGTTGCATTAAGTCCATTAGTTTGTGGTAACTTGTTAGAGTCCATTCATACTAGGAATATGCTTCATTTTATTTCTCCCATATACTTTATGTTGATTTTTTATTTAGCATTATTTCATTGCCCTATATGTTAATTTCTTAATATTTTCATTAATTTTTTAAACCTACCCTAATATTCTTCCCCTGTTCACTAATTTTTCTTCTTTTCTCCTATTTTTTTTTTTTTTTTTTTTTTAAGAAGGTTATTCTGTAGACCATATGTGGGTTGTTCTTGTTTTTTAATTTTGATTTTGTTTAAAATATTACAGATGGCCCAGCCGGGCGAGGCTCAGTGGTTGAGCATTGACCTAGGTTCCAGGGGATCGGGGTTCAATTTGCGGTCAGGGCACATGCCCGGGTTGCGGGCTCGATCCCCAGTTGGGGGGTGTGCAGGAGGCGGCTGATCAATGACTCTCATCATTGATGTTTCTATCTCTCTCTCTCCCTCTCCTTTCCTCTCTCTGAAATCAATAAAGATATATTTTAAAATAGATAAATAAATAAATAAATAAATAAATAAATAAATAAATAAATAAAATATTACAGATGTCCCTTTTTCTCTCCAATGACCTGTTCCACCCTGTCCCATCCCACTCCACACTCCCTCTCCCTACTAATGTCCAGGTCCTTGGGTTGTGCATGTATGCATATAAATTCTTTGGTTAATCTCTCCCCCTCCACCCACCCGCCCTCCTCCAACCTTCTGACATTCATCAGTCTCATCTGTGCTTCCATGTCATTGAACCTATTCTGTTCATCAGTTTATTAAGTTCTTTAGATTCCACGTATAAGCGAGATCATGTGATGTTTGTCTTTCTCTGCCTGGCTTATTTCACTTAGCATAATATTCTCTAGGTCCATCCATACTGTCCCAAAGGATACGACATCCTTCTTCTTTACGGCTGCATAGTATTCCATGGTGTAAATGTCCCACAGCTTTTCCATTTACTCACCTACTGATGGGCACTTGGGCTGTTTCCAGATCTTAGCTATTGGAAACTTCCCTGCTATGAACATAGGGTTGGATACATTCTTTCTGACTGGTGTTTCAAGATTCTTAGGATATATTCCTAGAAGTGGGATCACTCGGTCAAAAGGCAGCTCTATTTTTAATTTTTTGAGGAACCTCCATACTGTTTTCTATAGCGGTTGCACCAGACAGCATTCCCACCAGCAGTGTACTAGGGTTCCCCTTTCAATACATCCAGCAGGAGTTGTTTATTGATTTGTTGATGGTAGCCATTCTGACAGGTGTAAAGTCACACCTCATTGTGGTTGTAATTTGCATCTCTCTGATGATTAGTAATGTTGAGCATTTTCTCATGTGTCTCTTGGCCATCTGTATGTCTTCTTTGGAGAACTGTCTATTCAGGCCCTTTGCCCATTTCTTAATTGGGTTATTTGTCTTCCTCTTGCTGAGTAGTATGAGTTCTTTGTACAGTTTGGAAACTAACCTCTTACAAGATAAATCCTTGGCAAATATGTTTTCCCAAACCTTGGGGTTCCTTTGTATTTTGAGGCTGTTTTCTTCTGCTGTGCAGAAGCTTTTTAGTTTGATGTAGTCCAATATGTTCATTTTTTGTTTGTTTCTCTTGCCCTAAGAAATGTATCAGCGAAAATTCCCCTAAGTGGGATGTCTGTGACTTTACTGCCTATGTTTTCTTCCAGGATTTTTATGGTTTTGTGACTTACATTTAAGTCTTTTATCCATTTTGAGGTTATTTTTGTGTATGGTGAAATTTGGTGGTCTAGTTTCATTTTTTTGCATGTATCTGTCCAATTTTCCCAGCACCACTTATTGAAGAGACTGTCTTTATGGTCTTGCCTCTTTTGTCAACTATTAACTGACTATAAAGGTGTGGGTCTATTGCTGGGGTCTCTGTTCTGTTCCATTGATCTATATGCCTGTTGTTGTATTAATACCAGGCCGTTTTGATTACAATGGTTTTGTAGTACAGTTAAAGTCCTGTAATGTGATCCCTCCCACTCTGTTCTTTTTTCTCAAGATGGCTGCAGCTATTCAGGCCTTTTTTAGATCGATATAAATTTTGAAATGTTTGTTCTAGATCTGTGAAATATGCCATTGGTATTTTAATAGGAATTGAATTTATAAATTGCTCTGGGTAGTATGAACATTTTAATGATATTATGACTTCCAATCCATGAGCGTGGTATATTTTCCACTTGTTTATATCTTCCTCTATTTCTTTTTTCACTGTCATGTAGCCTTCCAAGTACAAGTCTTTTACATCCTTGGTTAAGTTTATTCCTAGGTATCTTATTTTTTTAGTTGCAATGGTAAATGGTATTGTTTTCTTAGTTTCTCACTCTGAATGTTCATTGTTGGTGTATAAAAATGACACTGATTTCCAGATGTTAATTTTGTATCCAGCTACCTTGCCAAATTTGTATATCAAATCTAGTAGTACTTTGATGGAGTCTTTAGGGTTTTCTATGTACAATATCATGTCATCTGCAAATAATGACAGTTTTACATCTTCCTTTCCAATTTGCATACCCTTGATGTTTTCTTCCTGTCTGATGGCTGTGGCAAGGATTTCCAGTACTATGTTGAATAAGAGTGGTGAAAGTGGACATCCCTGTCTTGTTCTTATTTTTAATGGAAATGGTTTTAGTTTTTGTCCATTGAGTATGATGTTGGCTGTAGGTTTGTCATATATGGTCTTTATTATGTTGAAGTATGATCCCTCTATTACCACTTTGCTGAGTTTTATTATCAGAAATGGGTACTAGATTTTGTTGAATGCTTTTTCTGCAAATATTGATATGATCATATGATTTTTCTCCTTCATTTTGCTTATGTGATGTATCACGTTTATTGATTTGTGGATGTTACACCAGCCTTGCATCCCCGGAATAAATCCCACTTGGTCATGGTGTATGATCTTTTTAATGTATTGCTGGATCCGGTTTGCTAGTATTTTAGTGAGGATTTTAGCATATATGTTCATCAGGGCTATTGGCCTGTAATTTTTTCTCTTTGTAGTGTCTTTATCTGTTTTTGGGATTAGGATGATGCTGGACTCATAAAAAGAGTTTGGGAGTTTTCCTTCCTCTTGAATTTTCTGGAATAGTTTGAATAGAATCGGTGTGAATTCTTTGAATGTTTGGTAAAACTTGCCTGTAAATCCATCTCTTCTAGGACTTTTGTTTGCTGGGAGTTTTTTGATTCCTGCTTCAATTTCATTCATTATTATTGGCCTATTCAGATTTTCTGCCTCTTCTTGATTCAGCTTTGGAAAGTTGTATGCTTCTAGGAATTTGTCCATTTCACCCAGGTTGTCAAATTTGTTTGCATATTGTTGCTCATAGTATTTTCTTACAATCCTTTGTATTTCTGTTGGTCAGTTGTTATATTGCCTTTCATTTCTGATTTTATTTATTTGTGCCCTCTTTTTGTTTCTTAGTGAGTCTGGCTAAAGGTGCATCAGTCTCGTTTATCTTTTCAAAGAACCAACTCTTGGTTTCATTGACTTTCTGGATTTTTTTTCTTTTTTCTTTTTAGTCTTTATGTCATTAATTTCTGCTCTGATCTTTATTATTTCCTTCCTTCTACTTCCTTGGGACTTTTCTTGCTGTTCTCATTCTAGTCCTTTTAATTGTGTTAGATGGTTCATTAGATCTTTTTCTTGTTTCTTGAGATAGGTCTGTAATGCTATGAATTTTCTTCTCAGGACTGCTTTTGCTGTGTCCCATAGATTTTCGGTTGTTGTCTGTTCATTTTCATTTTTTCCAGGAAGTGTTTGATTTCTTCCTTGATCTCATTGGTAACCCATTCGTTGTTTAATAATATGCTATTTAACCTCCATGTGTTTAAGTATTTTTGAGTTTTTTTATAGTGGTTAATTTCTAGTGTCATGGCATTGTGATCTGAGAAGCTGCTTGATATGATTTCAATCTTCTTATATTTGTAAAGACTTGCCTTGTCCCCTAACATGTGGTCTATTTTTGAGAATGTTCCATGTGCACTTGAGAAGATTGTGTATTCTGTTACTTTGGGATGAAATGTTCTGGAAATGTCAGTTAAATTCATTAGGTCTAGTGAGTCATTTAAGGTCTGTGTTTCCCTGCTAGATTGTCTGTCTTGATAATCCGTCCAATGCTGACAGTGGGGTGTTAAAGACCCCACTATGATTGTGTTGCTGTCAATCTCCCACTTAAAGCCCACCAAGATGTTTTTTATATATTTAGGTGCTCCTATATTGGGTGCATAACTGTTTATATGGTTTATATCCTCCTGTTGGATTGATTCCTTTAATATTATTTAGTGACCTTCTTTGTCTCTTCTTATGATCTTCATTTTGAAGTCTAATTTGTGAAAAATAAGTATTAATACTCCAGCTTTCTTTTTCTTTCCATTTGCATGGAATATTTTATTCCATCCTTTCACTTTTGCCTGTGTGAGTCTTTTGTTCTCAGGTGGGTCTCTTGTAGACAGCATATATTTGGGTCCTGTTTTCTTATTCATCAGCTATTCTATGTCTCTTGATTGGACCATTTATTCCATTTACATTTAAGGTTACTTATTTAATGCCATTTTTCCTCTTTATGCTGATGTACCTTTCTCTCACTATTCTTTCTTTTTCTTAGAGCAGTCCTTTTAGCATTTCTTGCAATGATGGTTTGGCGGCACTGAACTCCTTTAGCGTTTTGTTTTGTTTTATTTTGTTTTGTTTTTGTCTGGGAAGCTCTTTATTTCACCTTCAATTTTAAATGATAGCTTTGCTGGATAAAGCAGTCTTGGTTGCATGTTCTTGCTTTTCATTACTTTGAGAACTTCATGCCACTCCCTTCTGGCCTGAAGAGTTTCTTTGAGAAATGAGCTGTAAGCCTTATGGGGGTTCCCTTGTAGGTCACTGCTTGTCTCTCTCGTGCACCCCTTAATATTCTCTTTTTGTCCTTAACATTTGCCATTTTAATTATGATGTGTCTTGGAGTGGGTCTCTTTGAGTTCCTCTTGTTTAGAACCCTCTGTGTTTCCTGAACTTGTGTGGCTTTCTCCTTTGCCAGCATAGGGAAGTTTTTGGTCATTGTTTCCCTCACCAAGTTCTCTATGCCTTGCTCTCTTTCCTCCCCCTCTGGGTCTCCTATAATGAAAATGTTGTTTCGCTTCATGTTGTCCCAAAGCTCCCTTAGACTGTCCACATGCTTTTTAAGTGTTTTTTTTTGTTTGTTTGTTTGTTTTGCTGCTCTGATTGAGTGATTTTTTCCACCTTATCTTCTAAGTCACTCATTCTATCCTTTGCTTTATTGAGCCTGCTTTTAATTCCTTCCAATGTATTCTTGATATCAGATACAGTATTTTTTATTTCTGTCTGATTTTTGTTTATGTTATGTATCTCTTTTTCATGTTTTCATTAAGGTCCTCGATCTTATCCTCTATTCCCTTGTTTTTATCATTAAGTTCCTTGAACATCTTCATAATCAATACTCTGAACTCTGTTTCTGATAACTTGCTTAACTCCATCTCATGAAAGGCTTTTCCTGGCAAATTTTCCTTTTCTTTAATTTGGGGGTTGTTTCTTTGTCTCCTCATTTGGTAGGTCTTAGTGTTTATATGTATATATTAGATATATTTGCTGTCTCCCAGTCTTGTGGGATGGGATTTTTGTCTTGTGAATCCAGTGGAGTCCAGAGGTGTGTTTTCTTATACTTCTGAGCTTTTTCCTTTAGGAGTATCCCTTTTGTGAGTGTCACTTTTGTGTTTTCTTATGTTCTCCTCTTGTGCTTGGGTCTAGATTGTTGTTGACCAGTTCTTGGGAGAACTCTCCTCTCAGGTTGGTTAACTGTGTGTCTCAGGCCCAACCTTGTCATGTAAGGTGTTGTAATGCAGGACAATACACAACTAAACTTTTAGGAAACAAGGAGTATCTTACAAAATATCTTGGCAGTCACAATGAAAACAACCCAAGTGAAAATAGAACTGGGAGAGTGAAGGGAGAATACACAATGCACACACAAAAAAAGCTTAAAAAAAAATAAAGACAAAGAAAAGTAACACACACATAGAGAGAAGTATATTGTTGTTAATAGTGGTGAAAATTTAGAAAATAATTATGATAAATTAAAATGTAAAAAAATAGAGAAGCTACTGGGAGATAATAGAGGCAGAGAAAAGATTCTGAAAGAAGGGCCAGCCAAAAATTATGGAAGAGAATAGGAATAGGATAATAGTTGAAAATGAGAAAATAAAAATACAATAAAGAGAATAATAGAAACTAACAATTGAACAAAAAGACAAGAAGACAGAATGGAGGAGAAAGAAAGAAAAAGAAAGAAAGAAAGAAAGAAAGAAAGAAAGAAAGAAAGAAAGAAAGAAAGAAAGAAAAAAAATTACGCCAATACATGAAGAAGAGAGACAGAGAGATAAAGCCAGGGCAGGGAGGGAGTCTGATAAGAGATTTGGGGGAAACTATAGAGGAAAGTAGTAAACTTGTTGGTTATAATG
The DNA here is from genome assembly GCF_054644295.1 of Miniopterus natalensis. NCBI lineage: Eukaryota > Metazoa > Chordata > Mammalia > Chiroptera > Miniopteridae > Miniopterus > Miniopterus natalensis. Next base: position 103,379,465 of record NC_142081.1, on the reverse strand, counting down.
ATAAAGTCCCAGTCATTAGCAAGGATATCAAGAAAGTCTTGATAGTAGAAGCAAGGATAAAACAAAACAAAGCAAATAAAACAAAACAGAGAAACAAAACAAAAAACAAGTTAAGCAAAAGAGAATTATTTTATTAAAAAAGGAAAAAAATTTACTTAAAAAATGTTAAAAAATTTTTTTTAATTATTATGTAATTTTAAAAGAAGAAAAAACAAATAATTTTCCCCTTTCTGTTCTTCCTAAAGGAAAAAGAGAAAAAACAAACAATCAAACAAAAGAAAAATAAAAACAGAACACAACAACAAAAAACAGGGAGAAAAAGACAGTCAAGTGAGTTTCTTCTAGTCAGCTTATGTTGTCTGTGGGTCACTGTTTTGTGTGCTGATTTCTGTTTTCCTGGGAGGTACTTGTGTATCAGCCAATGTGAGGAGTTGTCTAGGTTTGGCTCTGGTGTCCTTAGGTAGATGGCTGATCTGAGGCTCTCCGTGGACCACCTCCTCTTATCAGCTATTTTGCAACTTTGTAGTTGCCTGGTCTCACTCCAGAGTCCTCTGTAGAGTCTTTAGGGTGCAGGATGGCTAGTGTAGCTCAGGGTATCACTCCCCTTAGAGGCTTCACTGTCAGTAGCTCACTCTGCAGGAGTTAGTCTCTGCTCCACCGCCAGCTCCTCAGTCCCTACCCTGTCCTCTGATTCTAGTTCCCCAGGCTCTTTCCTGCTGCAGCTTCAGATTGATTTCAGCCTGTTGCCTTTTCTGTATGGGCAGTTTCAGCAGCCTGAGCTCAGTGGGTTCGATTAAAAAAACATTCCAGTGAGCCCTTTGCCTGCCCAGCCCCCAGCAGGGGTTTTCAGCTTTTCCTCCAGCTCCCAAACAATAGTCCCTGAGAGTCTTATTCTTGTAATGTCCTCCTGTGAGCTGCTCTCCCTTCCCCCTCAGGACTGTGCCCTGCAGGGGTGTCTAGGGCCTCAGTGAGTGGGATCCCACCCCTTTTCTGCTGGAGGCAGTGCTCTTGGTTGCAGGAGAGGCAGGCAGGCTCCACCCCTCCTTTCCCAGCTCTGGTTGGCTGGTCACGCCAAGCCCACCCCTCAGACTGTCTACTGTGCAGATGCAAGTCCCAGCCTCTGCTGGTCTGTCTGAGCAGTGCAGGCTGGGAAGGTGGGAGCCAGTTCAGTGGTCAGACTCACAAATACACAAAGCAACACACAGGCAGAGAGTCTGCCCTGCAAGGTGCCGCTGCTCCCGTGCATCAAGGCATGCAACGGGAGGGAACCCAAAGTCAGCTCCATACAGCTCCTCGCACCGCTAATCTTGGCAAAGCTGGAGCAGCTCCATGTGCCACCAAATCACCTCTCAGGGCTGGTCAAAAATCCCAGACTCTCCGCACGCACCAAGAGCTCAGGGCAGAAGGGCTCTCCCTCCCTCCCGCACACCACACAGATTCAGTGCTTTCTGGGGTTCAGCAGAATGCCCCACAGGCAGGCAGAGGGTTCCTATGTGCAGCTGCTCCATGCAGTCCTCTGGTCCCTTACTGCTCAGGTGCCATATGCTTTGGGACAGTCTTTCCTATGGTCAGCACCCTGAGCATTAGACACTGGTCGCTTCAGCCATTAGCAGCTTTGTTTACTAGGAAGGCACCATCCCCTCCTCCCCGACTCGCCGCTCCCTTGGGTCCCTCTGCCCTGTGCGCAGGGCACTCCTTCCCCTCTTCTCTGCTCGGGGTGTGAGATCCCTGCTTTTGGATGCTGATCTGTGCTCTGGAGGGGAGGGAGCTTTGCAGCCTCCAAGCCTCGGGCTCGGAGCCCAGCACAGGCTTCAGGGGTCTCCCCCTTCCTATGCCCCACTCTCTTACCGGACTCCATGATGTGTCTTCAGTGCTCCCCACTTGCACCCCATCCACTCAGGTATGTTTCTCTGTTTTTTCCAAGCTGGTTATGTAAGATTTTAGGAGTAAATACACCCCGTGGCTGGGAGCAGGGGCGCTCTGCTGCTTCTCACAGTGCTGCCATCTTCCCTCTTCTGTAGGTTGTTTTTTGTTTTTGTCTTTGTTTCGTTTTTTAATTATCATGAGAGGATAATTTTCCATTGCTTTTCAGAGTGAGTGGGAGGGAGAGAGAGAAAGAGAAGCATCAAAGTGAGAGACACATCAATTGGTTGCCATCCGCATGAGCTGGGCTTAAGCCAGCAACTGAGGTATGTGCCCTTGGCTGGAATCAAACCCAGGGCCCTTCAGTCTGCAGTTGGACACTCTAACCACTGAGCCAAACTGGCTAGGGCTCTCTTATTTTTTAATTTTTTTTTTTTTAATTCAGTATTACAGATGTCCCTGAATCCCCACTTTGCTCTTTTCCTCCCAGCCCCTGCCCACCCCAGGCCTTCACCACACTATCATCTGTGCCCATTGGCTATGCACACATGTATATAAGTTCTTTGGTTAATCCCTTCTCTCCCCTCCCCACCTCCACTCTGAGATATATGTCCATCTGTTCTATGCATCCAAGTGTATTCACAATGAAATTTTAAATGAGAAATATCAGATTAATACTTAACTATCCCTATATCAAAGCAGGACAAATCTGGCCAGCAGGTGCTTTTCAGAATAGTTCCCAGAGCTGGAAGGATAAGTAATGTGGGTTAGTCCCAAGAGTACAGCTTTTTACCCCTTTTCCTGTTCTTTGTTTTTATTTTTAAATTTATCTTTATTGTTGAAAGCATTACAGATGTCTCCTTTTTTCCCCCATTGACTTTTAAATTCAGCTGTACTTTGCCCTGCTCACTTTTAAATTCAGCTGTACTTGTTTGTGCTATTAATTACCACCTGCTATATTACTTAGGGTAATGCTAGCTGCTAACAGAAATAAACCCCAATAGTTCAGTAATTTAGTACACAAGAACTTATTCCTAACTCACATTAACATTCCAGTGTAATTCCAGGCATTGGAATTCTGCTCTACTCAATTATTTTCAAACTCTTGATGCCAGAAGCCTGCTCCTAACTCTATATCTTCAACTGGATGTCAACATCAAGCTAAAAGGAAAAGACCATGAAGGATCATGCCTGGCACTGGGATAAATTTCTGCTCACAGTCCAGTCACATTGGAAGGAAAACTGGGAAATGCCTTTTAACCATGTACTAGCCTTAATCAGATGCATAAGACTCTCCTATCACTGTACAAGATATCAAATATATATGCCACCACATCTCCCATGTTTCTATCATGAAGCCATTCATCAGCCATACACACATTACTATCTAATAATCAAAAGTGCATGCAGAAGAAAAAATAAAATGGAAATTTGTAAATATGCTAGCTATCTTACCTGTTTTTATGATATGTGTATCTTTATTTTCTGAAGGTAAAGTGTAATTCCAAATATTTGCCAATTTGGCCCACGCCACTCAGAAGACTAGCCAAATTTTCTAATTAGTTCTAAATGCTTTCTCATGCACTGTATACCCCATGAAGCAGGGAGAGGCTAAGAAGATTTAACTAGTTCCAACCACAGTGCTGAGCTTTCTCACACAGCATTAGTTGATATGATCCTAAAATGCTTCCAAATATTCCATGTAATCCTTTCTAAAAACTTTTCATCAAAATAAGGATAAATCAAACAGAATTTTCTGGTAGATATCCACAAATAATGTGCATTATTTTATCTGGAGAAATACAATTATTCAGGGAGAGAAGTAAAAGCTAAAATATATAACACTCGAGAATCACCAAATTTCTTCATGATTCATTTTGCTCCATAGTCCCAGAATGGAGAAAAGGCTGGGAATTAGAAAACCTGCATCATTTAATTCAGTGACCCACTGCTGAGCAGGATCATAATTCTGTAGCAGCTCAACTGTGGTAGAAGTTTATGGTGAGGATCAGGTTACAAAGGTTAATTAAAGCACCCAAAGAAAGACCCAGAAGACAATTAGAATGCATCACAAAGCATGGGCACTACCTTGGACTTTATATTTTTTATAGTTGGTCCTTGCTAAATGGGAAGGTATTTTAATGTCACTATAATATACATTTAATTGAAGTTTTTGATGCATGATTTAGTACATCATTGTCTTAAAATTTCTATTTAGCTCTACTTTTTAAAAAAATATATATTTTTATTGATTTTTAGAGAGAGAGGAAGGGAGAGGGAGAAAGAGAGAGAAAAATTGATGTGAGGAAGAAACATCGATCAGCTGCCACCCCCTATCAGGGATCAAGCCTGCAACCTGGCATGTGCCCTGACCAGGAATCAAAATAGCAATTTTTTAGTGCATGGGATGATGCCCAACCACCTGAGCCACACCAGCCAGGGCTACTTAGCTCTACTTTTTAGAACATGTCTTGCTCTGTCCTTTTTCCTTTGATTAGAACTGAATTCCCAATCTTTTTTCTCAGAACCGTGTCAGATGGTCTAAATAGTGGGAATTTTATTTTTATTTCCAGAATTCTATTGTGTTCATTAAGAGTCAACTTCAACTTGCACCTGTATCACTTCTGAACTTAAGGTTGTTCATGGGATAGTTGGTGTATCCTGCATTAAGGCAACCCATAGACTTTTAGAATCAGTACTCATCTTTGAAAACCTATTATTATAGCTTAAAATACTGTATGGTCTTATTTCAATAGAGCTCCCTTTTGTGTGAAATAGAGTACAAAGCAGGTTTATTCTGAACCCCATCTATAAAGTTAATTGTTCAAAGTGCTGAAAGAAACTCAGGATAGCAGCTTCATCTTAATAGATTCATGGCATGAGTCAAAGGTACCATGTCACTGTTAGTGCCAGAAAACATTAAATTTTATGTGAATGCCATGCAAGTAGAAATTAGTACCTGGTGTTAAACAAGTAATATCATATTTTAAGATTTTTAAAACAACCCGAATGAAATTAAAATAATATAATTGATATGGGGAAATCAAAACACACAAAATACATTTTAGTCACTTTGCCATATGATAAGTGAATCTATATTAGGCAATAGATCTCTTAGCCGTGTTTATATTTATCATCAAGGGTTGTTAGCAGGGGATCAAAATGCCAGCTGTAGGGAAAATGCAGGCCATATTTAAAGCTTCAGGAAAAAAATAAACTTTTTATTCCATTAAAGAACATATAAATCAATAAAGATTAAGAACAGAGTATAATCAAAGACAATCAACTATCTATTTTTTAAACTTTGTGTTAAAATAATTTGACACATAAAATTTATTAAAATAATACAAAGAATTTACATACAACTTATTAAAGTCCCCAAATGTTAATATTTTAACACTTAACATTCTCTCTCTCTGCCTCCCTATTTTCCTATCACCTTCTGTCTCTCTCTTTATATATATAATATACTATATACACATATATATGTAAACAAACATGTATACATATATATTATTTACATTTTTCTGAACAATTGGAGAGTAATTTGAAGACATAATGTGCCTTATCCTTAAATGTATTTCCTAAAACTAAGGACTTTTTTTTTGTTTTAAATACATCTTTATTGGTTTTAGAGAGAGGAAGGGAAAGGGAGAGAGAGAGATAGAATGATGAGAGAGTCATCATTGATTGACTGCCTCTTGCACATACCTGACTGAGGATCGAACCTGCACAACCTGGGTATGTGCCTTGACCGGGAATCGAACCAGGATCTCCTGGATCCTAGGCTGACGCTCAACTGCTGAGCCACACCTGGCCGGGCAGGACATTCTTTAACATAATCAGTTACAATGATCAATCAGAAAATGAACTACAACCTAATCTAGATCTGTATTCAAATTTTGCCAATATCCCACTTGGGTCCTTAATAGGAAAATAAACTTTTTTTGTTCTGATCAAGAATCGAATTCAGGATCAAATGTGGCATTTAGTTGTCATGTATTTTAGGTGAAATCCAAAAGGTTCCTCAGTTTTTGTATGTCTTTCAGGACCCTGACATTTTTTCAAGATACAGGTCAGTATAATGTCTCTAAGTTTGGATTGTGTGATGTTTTCTCATGATTAGATGCAGTTTATGCCTTTGAAGAAACAGTATGTGTGTGTGCACTTTCTCAGTGCATCATATCAGGAGATACATTAATATGTGTATTTGTCCTATCACTGTTGATATTAACTTTAATTATTTGGTTAAGATGGAATCATCAGGTTTCTCCATTTTAAAATTATTCATTTTACCTTTGTAATTATAAGTCTGTGGAAGATATTTTGAGACTACGTATGCATCCTGTTTCTCTTCACACTTTTACTCTCTCATTTTAGCATCCATTAATGATTCGTCTAAAACAGTCAGAGTGGTGTTTTATTGCCAAATGGTGTTTTTCTAATTCTTTTATTCCTCCAGATCTTACTGTGACAAAAAGTAAAAATGTGCTTTAAAAAGGGTGGCAAATATCAACCAAACAGAAGAGCCAAGCACAAAAGGGACAATTTAATGACAGTAAGTGACTATAACCCATAGGGAAAAAATAAAAAGAAGCCCTGAGTCTAGGCAGAGAGAGATGATAGATGATTAGATGATAGATAGATAGGTGATAGATAGATGATAGATAGATGATAGATGATGATAGATAGATGATAGATGATAGATAGATAGATGATAGATAGATGATGATAGATGATAGATAGATATAGATGATAGATGATAGATGATAGATAGATAGATAGATAGATGATAGATAGATAGATAGATAGATAGATAGATAGATAGATAGATGATAGATAGATAGATGATAGATGATAGATAGATAGATGATAGATAGATGATGATAGATGATAGATGATAGATAGATAGATAGATAGATAGATAGATAGATAGATAGATAGATAGATGATAGATAGATAGATAGATAGATATAGATAGATAGATGATAGATAGATATAGATGATAGATAGATGATAGATAGATAGATAGATAGATGATAGATAGATAGATAGATAGATAATAGATAGATAGATAGATATAGATAGATAGATAGATAGATAGATAGATAGATAGATAGATGATAGAGATAGATAGATGATGATAGATGATAGATAGATAGATGATAGATGATAGATATAGATAGATAGATGATAGATAGATGATAGATAGATAGATAGATAGATGATAGATAGATAGATAGATAGATAATAGATAGATAGATAGATTAGATAGATAGATAGATAGATAGATAGATGATAGAGATAGATAGATGATGATAGATGATAGATAGATAGATGATAGATGATAGATATAGATAGATAGATGATAGATAGATGATAGATAGATAGATAGATAGATGATAGATAGATAGATGATAGAGATAGATAGATGATAGATAGATGATAGATAGATGATAGATAGATAGATGATAGATGATGATAGATAGATGATAGATGATATAGATAGATGATAGATAGATGATAGATAGATATAGATGATGATAGATAGATGATAGATAGATAGATAGATAGATAGATAGATAGATGATAGATAGATAGATAGATAGATAGATAGATAGATAGATAGATAGATGATAGATGATAGATAGATAGATGATAGATAGATGATAGATGATAGATAGATAGATAGATAGATAGATAGATAGATAGATAGATAGATGATAGATAGATAGATAGATAGATGATAGATAGATAGATTGATAGATGATAGATAGATATAGATGATAGATAGATGATAGATAGATAGATAGATAGATGATAGATAGATAGATAGATAGATAGATAGATAGATAGATAGATGATAGATAGATAGATGATAGAGATAGATAGATGATGATAGATGATAGATAGATGATAGATAGATAGATGATAGATGATAGATATAGATAGATAGATGATAGATGATAGATAGATAGATAGATAGATGATAGATAGATAGATAGATAGATAGATAGATAGATAGATAGATAGATAGATATAGATAGATAGATGATAGAGATAGATAGATGATAGATAGATAGATGATAGATGATGATAGATAGATGATAGATGATATAGATAGATGATAGATAGATGATAGATAGATATAGATGATAGATAGATAGATGATGATAGATAGATAGATAGATAGATAGATAGATAGATAGATGATAGATGATAGATAGATAGATGATAGATAGATGATAGATGATAGATAGATAGATGATAGATAGATGATAGATGATATAGATAGATATAGATAGATAGATAGATAGATAGATAGATAGATAGATGATAGATAGATAGATTGATAGATGATAGATAGATATAGATGATAGATAGATGATAGATAGATAGATAGATGATAGATAGATAGATAGATAGATAGATAGATAGATAGATAGATGATAGATAGATAGATAGATGATAGAGATAGATAGATGATAGATGATAGATAGATGATAGATAGATAGATGATAGATGATAGATATAGATAGATAGATGATAGATGATAGATAGATAGATAGATAGATAGATAGATAGATAGATAGATAGATAGATATAGATAGATGATAGAGATAGATAGATGATAGATAGATGATAGATGGATGATAGATAGATATATGATAGATGATGATAGATAGATGATAGATGATATAGATAGATGATAGATAGATGATAGATAGATATAGATGATAGATAGATAGATAGATGATAGATAGATAGATAGATGATAGATAGATAGATAGATAGATGATAGATAGATAGATAGATAGATAGATAGATAGATAGATAGATAGATGATAGATAGATAGATAGATAGATAGATGATAGATAGATAGATAGATAGATAGATAGATAGATAGATAGATAGATAGATGATAGATAGATAGATGATAGGTAGATATACAGACTCTTCCTGGGAGTAGAAGGCAATTCTACTCTTTTCCAGACATTTAACAAGATTAATATTAAAAATCTTGAATTAATATAATTTAAAAATTGCTTAATTTGTAACCAAAAAATAAATAAACAAAAAAACAACTGAAGTAATAACATGCAAACACACCAAATTTTATCAAGCAGCTTTCAGCAGTTAGTGAAATTGGTAATACCAAGTGCTCGTAAGAGAGCGGGTAAAATGAGGACTCACACAGTACTGATTTGAGTGAAAATTGGTAAAATCTTTCTGAACAGCAATTTCACAATATGTATCAAAATTTAAATAAATTAACTCTCTGACCTAGCAATTTCACTTTAAATAATAAACCATACAACTAAATAATTATAATGTATAATTTTTATTACAGCATCATTAATTGTAGGAAAAAATTAGCAAAGTGAATATGTACCAGTAGAATTAGAATGTTAGGGAACTGAAAAGGTGATGGTTTATCTCTACTGATTTGGAAAGATTTGTTTAACATACTGCTATGTTACTTACTCAAATTTTTAAATATGTAAGTGTGATTATTTCATTTTGTGCATGCATATACATTCATATCTATATGCATACATTCATAAATACATGCTATCCAGGCCTGACTCCTCTGTGAGTTAGGATGATAGTAGGGACTGCCTCACAGCTCACAAAGCTATTTAGAGGATAAATTACTATTTCAATCTGAGGACAGCATGACACATATAAAATTTAACTGTTGTTTTAACAATATTATCTTAATTATTTTAATATTATTGTAGTTAATTTAATTTCACTTAATTACAATTTTAATATTGATCATTATTGTTTTGAACAATTTTTATTGTGGTTATCATTGCTCTAAACTAGAACATATTCTGGGGCATCATATTGTAACATCTCTGTTAAGCAAGAACCGCCTATTAGCCATCTTAAACCAAATGTAAAATTGACCTTTCTCTAAAATATTTGATAAATTGAGGGATAGTAATTGAATTCTCATATTTGCTTAAAAAAAGTCCTCAAGCCCGGCTGGGCGTGACTCAGCAGTTGAGCATCAACCTAGGATCAAGGCAATGGGGATTCGATTCCCGGTCAGGGCACATGCCCGGGTTGCAGGCTGCTGCCGATCAATGACTCTCTCATTACTGATGTTTCTGTCTCTCTCTCTCCCTCTCCTTTCCTCTCTCTGAAATCAACAAAGATTTATTTTATTTTATTTTATTTTATTATTTTATTTTATTTTATTTTATTTTATTTTATTTTATTATTTTATTTTATTTTATTATTTTATTTTATTTTTTTATTTATTTATTTTTTTTAGATCTTTATTGATTTCAGAGAGAGGAAAGGAGAGAGAGAGAGACAGACAGAAACATCAATGATGAAAGAGTCCTTGGGGATCGAGCCCGCAACCCAGGCATGTGCCCTGACTGGGAATTGAACCCCGATTGCCTGGATCCTAGGTCGACGCTCAACCATTGAGTCACCCCCGGCAGGGCAACAAAGATATATTTTAAAAAAACAAAACAAAACAAAAAAAACCATCCTCAATATTGAGCCTCCATCCTGTCTAGGGAATAAACAGGCACAGAAATATAGAAAAGAGTAATTAGAAAGGTAGCCTAATGAGTGCCTTGTTCATCTGGTCCAAGAACTATTAATATTTAATATTTACTTATCTCAAAGTTTCCTAAAGGAACTACTTGTGTATGTTTTCACTAATAACATGTGCCCTTAAAATGCTGCATCAGAATATATTTACACTATTATTATCCCTGTCTGTGTGACAAGTCTTAATATTCATGTAATTGTGATTTAACATTCTTATGATTGCCACAAATCAACAGTAACCCTATCAGCAAAATTCTGTAGACACAGCACAAATCAAAGAATGCATTTCAGTCATCCTAAAATTTAATTAGAAAAGTGTAACTTCTAACCTTTGTGTTGGTGAGTGTTGAATGTTTTTCTTGACAAATGTTCCCAGACAAGAAATAATTATCATAAAATGTGAGAAAGATACACTAAGGTACATAGCAATGAGATTATTTATAAGCTAATAGGGTATCTCACTGTTTGCTGGTATGCAATTTTTTTATCATTATGAAAATTTAATTTGCACATTTCATTTCTTTGTGCTTTCCTTTAACCCAGTTTAGCTGTTGAGTTACTTTTTATCACAATAATTGTAGCTCTAATTTATTCCATTTATTTGACAGACAAAATGGTCATAAAGATATCTGCCATTAAGTGATCTGGAGAACACAGTGCAGTTCAAGGTTTCCTTAGTATTCAAAGGCAATTTCATTGTGTTTACAATTGCAGTCACAGTAATTTGCAGGAACTTGACTTGGTACTCAGTGTATGTGCATTCTAAGAAGTAGTAGTAACTGCTCAAATATCCTAATTCTTCATTCTAATCCTCTGACCATTTTTTAAGTTTAATAGCATAAGTAAATCATCACCTTATTCTTTGGCCAAACCATAAAATCAAGAATTAGTAGATCTCTTTATCAGATTTTAATTTAGAATCTGGTTCAGCTACCTATGAGGGTGATTCCCTGGATTCATCTAGTTTCAGTGACATGTTTCATGTTCATTCACGAACTAATGAATACCATTGCTTTTACATCTTCCCCTACCTCACTACTGAAATGCGTAAATTCTTAAATTAAAATCACCCTACAACTAAGGTGACTTAGTAAAATAATATGAAAAGTTTTGGATAATGTCTTATAAAATGGAAAATACAATGAATAAGATGAGCCTTGAAAATCTTTGGTGTTGGCAAACCTCCAAGCCTCACGCTGTGGTCACCTTTCAACTGAAACCCTGGATTGGAGGGTAGTATTAGACCACTCTAGTCATCCGACTGACCAATGCCTGACCACATGTTCTACTGGAAATGCCATTCTGAACGTGATTTAATCTCACAAATCAAGTAATCTTAAACATGTCCAAATTTTGTCAGTCTAATCTTTGGAGGACATCTAAATAAAAGCAGATGAATTCAATTTAATAAATATTTACTAAAGGACTATATGCTACATCAATTTTAAGGGCTGTGGAAAATATAATCAAAAAATAGTTTGCATCCCCAAGAAATGTTTAACCTAGTATGTATTTCACATATACAAAAATATGCATAATACAAGGCAAAGGGGATAAGTTCTATAAGAAGAGCACAAAATAGAATGGGAAGCCAGAGAAGGAAGGTGACTCTATTAAGGACATCAATAATAGAGTCTCTGATATAATTCTCAGTTTAGTCCAATGTAAAAGAATACTAACCTCCTAAATGTGTTTGGAGTTATTAGTTTAAGCCTCCTAACTTTCAAACAAGAAAACAGTTACTCAAAGAGTTAGTGTTTCTCCAAATGTCACAAGTACCTAAAATGGGAAGTGTTAACAATCACTTTTGTGTCTACATATGAAGACTTTTATATTATGCTGATTATTGTTTCTGATAATTCAATACCAATTTTGCCTCAAATCAAGTCCAGGTAGTAACTATTTAAGAATGCATCCTTTTTTAAAAATATTTTTTTATTGATTTCAGAGAGAGGAAGGGAGAGGGAGAGAGAAATAGAAACATCAATGATGATGAGAAATAGTCATTGATCAGCTGCCTCCTGCACGCCCCCCCACTGGGGACTGAGCCCACAACCCAGGCTTGTGCCCCAACCAGGGATCAAACCATGACCTCCTGGTTCATAGGTTGACACTCAACCATGAGCCACACAGGCCAGGCTTAAGAATGTACTTTTATGTGCTTGAACATTTTAGACTGAGAACATTTTAAATATTTTAGTTTAGAGTTCTTTTAAAGATTTGTGGTTCTTGCTTAAAGGACTTTATTGCATAGGAGCACTCTGTATAATTTAGCTTCCAAAGACATAAGGACATAAACAGTGATCGTTTACTCCCTTTCAATCCCAAAGAAACAACATTACAGCAAGAGTGCTGTGTAACTGACCATCAGATCAGGATTTTATCATCTTCAGCCATCCAAGCAACACAGAGTAGATAACAATGTCATAAATTGCCCCACTCCAAAGGCATTCTTTATGAGAATAATTCCAGAAATTGAGCATTTACAAAAGCTTTCATGGCTAAATAAGTTGTCAAAAGGAAAGAATTATTAGACTTCTTCAGATCCAAAATAATCAATGATAAGCATAGAGTTAATATAAACAGAACCATTTGGGTTGGTTTATGATAGTGCACTGAAAAAAAAATGACAGGCTTTTCCCAATATTTGCTCTCAGCAATATATTTTTTTAACAACAATAAGCAAAAAACTGAGTTCTGGAAGAGCAGGAAAAGACTTTCAGTGGGTGGATATCTGATTCCTTAGAAAATATGAAGAATTTGAATGGATAGAAGCACATATTGAAGAATATTCAAGCAGGGGGAAAATAGCATAAGTAAAGGGTTGCAAGCTTTCCTGAATTAAAGTATTTTGTATTGTCATTCTTATTAATTTAATCATATATTTCTCTTAAATCACTGCCTGAAACACAGCACAGTAGATTGGTTAATATTTTATATGTCTTTTGTCACATAATAATACCTTGTTGCCAGATGTATAATAAATATTACATTCCAATTCAATTTTACATCATTTGCACATAAACTTTCTGACCATCTCCTGGGCATATTACCCAATAGGAATTCCTACATTACATTACAGAAGTGACTAAACTTACTAATTTATTAGTAAGAAGTAAAACAATGTTAGAAGACAGCCTGCTCTGCTGTACAAAATCATAATTATGCTTGAGATAATCCTTAACCCAGAAATTTTTGGTTACAAAGTATAGTAAAATACGCTGGAAGAGTGGAAAGGAGACCTAACATCTAAAGTCACTAATAAAGTACAGAGTTACAAAATCTATTCTTAATCTGTTTCTGCAGTATGGTGTGAGGATCAACCTGTTTACAAAAAAAACTGGAATAACATATTGCATAGCTATTTTGTATTAAATTGAACTGGACATTGTTCAATTCCATAATACAGCAAGGAATCATCTCTAGGGAGATTTTGACAGTATCAATCATCTAGGTTAGGGGGGAAGATATTATCTTCTTTTCAACTATCTTCAAGTAGGGAAAGAGCCTCTAAACAAATAAATTAGAAAAAAACAAAAAAAGCCACAATTATTTTTAATTCTCTGCAACACCACAACAAATACTAATTTGTATTTCCACAAAAATCACCAGAGATTATTACCTAGAATAAGCAGAATTAGAAAAGTCATGAATTGAATTTTAAAGCATTTCTCACTCCCAAGTTTACACTAAATCCACTAGGAAATATCTTAGCCTAAATACAACACCACTTAAAGTATGAAGACCCCAAAATGGAAAAGCAAATTCTAATTGTCATTTTATTTTCATTTCAAGGGCATATTTAACACTGCAGGCCAAGCCTCAACAATAAGCCCAACTAGAGTATAGGAAACTAGATATATGATAGAGAATTCTTTTTAAAATGCTGAGTAAACCAAAATATGTAGAAAATCTCATTCATTCTTTATCTATCAGAGAATAAGAAACATAGGTTAATTCTCAACTAATTCTTACATAGTCATTAAGGAATTAAACTACTTAGTAGTAGATTTACATTTAATAAAAATTAAGTTCTATAAATTAAATAATGTGCTATTATTTTTATTTATGGAAAAAATATTGATATTGCTAATCATGACCAAAAAAGCGCATATGTTCTTCATAACATTCAATAGACACATGAAAAGCTGGCTTTATAAAGTAATATTAACTGCACACAGGCATTTTTCAAGCTTTAGGAGGAAATTGGAATAATGCAAGGAAACAAAATAAGGCATTAAAAATAATGTTTTTATATCTACAAAATCATTTAAAATAAATAATCCTTATTTTTGTTTTAAATACTAAAACCACAGACATTGAAGCATAATTCATAGTTTAATGAAGATAAACCAAAGCAGTCTGAAAATATAGTAGTATTTTGATGCAATATACCTTAATTTGTGTGATAAATAAGGAAAGCAATCACTCTATTTTGCCACAAAAATGCACTGTTAAGTCACTTGCTTTGTAAGTTTAAATAGAAATTTCTAAAAGGCTACTGAGCTAGTGCGGCTAGATGATGCAAATTACATTAACTACTTTTAGACAACTGTTTTTGACTTTACTTATGTGTAGCCCACATTGTTTCTTTGCTAAAATTAAAGTCATCTTTAATTTTATTTTAATTAATTAATCAATCACAAAAACTCTTTAAAAGAGGAGTAATTGTGTCTTTTTTATTTAACATCATCTCCCTTGCTTCTCATATAGTGTCTGGTGTGCAGAAATAGTTGCTAAATTAACGATTTCATTTAAAAGTTGAATCACAGTAAGAGAGTACATAATAAGCCGTGAAGGTAAGTATGTACAGCAAAAACACCAGAATCTAGGTAATATGAAACAAACTTCACTATCTAGCTATGAAATTACATACACATATTTAATTAGGAAAATTAAATATTTCCCTAATATTTAGCATACTAAACCTATGCATGCTAAACATTAAGAAAATTCAAAAGGAGCGTTCATAGTCATTAATAATGGCCTTATACTCTTCATATGTGAATATTTATGATACTACCTTGGTTTCTGTATCAAAGCAAAATTTGTTTTAATTGTCATTACATTCCAAATGATATTGCATAAACATTAAATTAGAGTATAGATTGTGGCTAAGGTAGAACTTTTTGTGATAACACAGATGCATTGACCAACACATTGCTGACCTGTGTTACTTTGGAGATCATCACAACCTTTTGCTCCAAAAGAAGAGTTCAATGTCATTTTTTATAGGACGCATCACAGCAATTCTAGAAAGTGAACTTTTAAAAAACTATACCTTAATGAAGAGTTTTATTTATACATCTGACCAAAAAAAGATATGTGGGCAAATACACATCATCTGTCCTTAGCCAGCCTCTAACTGCTGCACAGATGCACCAACCATATTGTTGTCAAATCAGCTTCAATGTTGCTAAAGTGCCCTAATGAGGCATAAAATGTTCCTCTTTATAATACACATCTGAACACGTCATAATAAGGGTAACAGAGAATGATATTTGAAACATGGCATCTGCCAGCCTTCCATTAAACCTCTTGGTCTAACTCTCCTTATTTTAAGAAAATCTATCTCCATGTATCAATTAAATATAGGATTGAATTTAATGCAATGTGGACAACATTGTACCACTGGCTATGGAAAGTTCAAAAGAAGTTTAAAGCTTGATTATTGCCTCCAAAAAAATCTTAAATTCTAATAGGAGAAATAAGATTTATATACATAAAATGATCATCTTGTCAAATGTACAGAGATAGTTATAACAAGAATAAAACACAATGTATTGATTTTTACTGTGAAATGCTTTACCATACATTTTTCTTGCCTTTTCTCATTTAATTTTTCTAAAAATGTAATAAAGTAGATTATGTTATTATTATCTCCACTTTATAGATGAGGAAAACCAAAGTTCCAAGAAACCAAAAATATTGGCCAAGGCCACTTACCTGAAAGTGACAAAATTCAGTCATACTTCTGTCTGTTTGAAATATGGTGCTGAGAAACACTATACTGCCTAAGAATTTATGGATTGAAGCAAGCAAAAGAGGGATATACTGAGAAAGGTTAATACATGATTTGGATAGACATGGAGGGAGCATTAATAAAATACTTTAAACACTGGCCTGAGAAATTAGATTGACTACCACAGGAAATGGAAGACTAATATACAAGTCCTAGAGAAGAAATGTGATATAAAAATGTGTTTAAAGTACTACCCTGGCCATTACATTAAGCTAGATGGTAAATTTAAAAGGTTGAAAGAGATTTATGGAAAACAAAGGATATGAAGAGCAGTGAGTAAATTAGACCAGAGCAATCATTTTGGAAATGGACCAAATATATATATATATATATACAGGGACTGTTAAACAAAGTTCAGAAGGTTTTACTGCCTGGTTAAATGTGGATGTTTCATAGACTGTGAGTTCCTGGAAAGCAAATAACAACAAAAACAATAATAATTTATAAGGTTTTCACAAAGAAAAAGCATTACGCCAATGGAGCCAACTCCAAAGGGAAGAATTAGAATGAGGTCAGGTCAGTAGCTAAGGAGATAATTCTATCTCCTAGAAATCATTAGATAAAAAGGGCTTTCAAGAGAAGCTTTCAAGTAGGAAATGGGGAGTTTAATAAGTATAGAATTGCAGTTTTGCAAGATGAAAAAAAATTCTTGCAAGATTTTTTTGAAAATGGTTCCACAATAATTGAATACACTTAACACTGCTTAACTATATATTTAAAATGGTTGAAATAGAAAATTTAATGTTATATGCACTAATCACAACTTAAAAATAGAAATCAAAATTTTTTTAGTGGACTGTATCACCCTGTGACCACTAATTTTTTAGTACTCTGGTAGGGAGCATGGTATAGCTAATGTTATGGAGAGAAGCACTGCATTAAAAGAAAGGTTGAATCATTGACCTTGGAAGGTCTTTTCCAAATTCCAGAGTTTAGGATTTCATCATTGAATTTTTCTTCAGGAGAGTTTACATGTATTTTTAATCAAATTCTCATAGGAGTAAGTGGCCTAAGGGGACTGAGACTTCAGAGAAAAAATTTCTCCAATGAGGCAATAACTGAATCCAGTAAAAATACTGAACCCCTATTCTATCAGTTTCCTAGAGGAGCCATAACAAACTACCACAAATTGGGTGGCTTAAACAATAGAAATTTATTGACTCACAGTTCTGGAAGCTGCAAGTCTGAAATCAAGATCTGGGTGGTGTCATGGTCCTTTTGAAACCTGCAGGGAGTCCTTCCTTGTCTCTTCCCAGATTCTGGTGGATTCAGATTAGGTCTACCTAATCCAATGTGGCTTTATCTTAACTAATTACATTTGTAGTTACTGTCTTTCCAAATAAGGTCACATTCTAAGGTACTGAGGGTTAAGACTCCAATATATATATTTGAGGAAATATAACTCAATTCATAACCTGTATTTATAAGATATCCAGACTAAAGTTATTACTAGGTGATGACCTTATGATAAATGGTATTTTGGTATTACCTCCCCAAAACCCTATACCTGACTCAAAAAAAGAATTAAGAAATATTTGTTGTTGAATAAATGAATAATTAAATATGGTGTGCAGGCTCAGATTGAAATCATAAAGCTGACATGTACTTGGAAGTCTAATGTCATAACCCCAACCACAAGCTTCATAACTAATTTAGTTTGTGAATCACCAGCATCTCTCACCTCTATACCCAGCTGTGAAACCTGGACCTACCACACACAACATTTTCAGGATCTTGAGCAGTCTTTTGATACTGCTTTCTATGGAAAGATAAGATGAGTTGTAATGAGTTTCTAGAAAATAGCCCAAGCCAGCAGCGAAGAGTTCAGAGCATACCATACAGCTACCTTAAGATATGATTGAGAATTTAAAAAAAAAAAACACAACAGCAGGCGTCTAAGAGCTACTGGGTGAGTGAACCAAAGTGAGATCATCACAAACAGGAGCGATTGAAGATAGGCTTTCTATGACCCACCAATTAACATTTTCAAACAACTTGGTACAATTGTGGAAAACAGTGATAGAAGAGTCAAGATGACATCCAGCTCTAAAGGAAATTCTTTAGCCACAGCTCGGAGTAAACTGTAACAAGATCCTCAAATTGCAGCCAACAGAATAAAGAAAAATGACAAATGTCAGGTGTTCACAGTGTAGAAGTGTTCTATATTGTCTTTTCAGCCTCATCCTCACGCAGAAATACTATTGTTACCATCAGTGGGTTGTCTAGACAAGAATAATAACATGCTCAGAAAAGTATTCTTGAGACAATTCTACAACGTGCAAATCTTAAGGAATTTTATATCCACATATGCCTAAGAAATCGTTGGCATTCACTCAATGTCACAGAAGCTAATAACGTAGTTTCTCAAAAGAAGATTCACTTTCTATATAGGTTTATGTCAGCGTTTGATTCAAATAAAATTAATATGACAGGGGAAAAAAATCACAGTTTGCTCAGCCATCAGGGTGGAGTAGAAAAGAACCTAAGCTGGTGTCTCAGGAAAATAAAGCGACCCACATCAGAACCACCTAGCTGCCTGAGCCGGCACAGACCGTAGCAGGCTGGTCAGCGCCTCATCCTGGTTGTATGCAGAGCTGAAGAGATTGTCCTGTTAGTCCATCTGTAAGCTACCCCTCATGAGAAATACTCTATCCTTCTCTGGATATTGTGAATAGATAATAAATATTCTTCACACTAGCCAGCCAAGGACCTTGAGGCATTTTGCCCCCTCCCACATAGCACACAGTCTCCAAGCGCAAGGATGTTCCAGGCACAAATGCATGATACATGTAAGCTTAATGATTTGCAAACACTTGTCTAGGACAAGTTCACATCTAAAACATTTCTAAATTTCAAAAGAAAGAAGTGTCAATTTAAAGTACAAATAGCAATGAGACATCTAAAAGATAAACGTCATTTTATTTATTATATCAGATTGCCAGCTGTCTTCAATGTCGCTTGTTTTAGAAATATTTTCAGTGTTACTTGGTAGAAAGGGAGTTAAGCTAAAATAATAGAGTACCTTACACAATTGACTCAGCACAAGATCACACACAAATGACAATTGCTGACCACTAATTAAAATAAATTCCCAGAGGAAATACTCAAATAAAAATTAAGAAAGAATTCTTTTTTAGCATTTTTATTGAAATATAATTGACATGTTGACAAATTTGACACATACTTAAAGTATACCATCTGAAAAGTTTTGATATATTTATATATCCATAAAACCGTATTTGTAATCAAGATAATAAACATATTCTTCACTCTCCAAACATTCTTCATGTAATCCCTCCCCTATCCCTATCTCTTCCCTTCCCCAGGCAAACAGATTTGCTTTTCACCATAACAAATCAGACTCGTTTTTTTTTAAAAAATTATGTAAATGTGTAGTTTTTCTCCTGTTTTTTTAGCCTGGCTTCTTTCCCTCAGCATAATTATTTTGAGGATCATATATTTTCTTTCAAAACACATATAAATATATACATGTATATGCCCATATGCAATGAATGCTAGTTCATTCCTTTTTGTTTCTGAATAGTGTTCTGTAGTGTAGATATACCACAATTTGTTCAATGTTGGTGGATATTTGAATTGGTTCCTGTTTTTTTACTATTACAAATATAACTACCATGAATGTTTGTAATCTTTGTACTAGTATTTGTATGGATGTGTGGTTTCTGTTCTTTGGGGTAAAGGCTAAAGTAGAATGATTGAATCATATGTAGGTATGTTTTAAACTCTTAAGATCGACTGCCAAAATGTTTTCCAAATTGGTTGTACCATTTTACATTCCCACTAGCTGTGTGTAAAAGTTTCTCTACATCTTCATAAACACTTGATATTATCAGTCTTTTTCATTTCAACCATTCTAATATGTGTCTAATGGTTTCTCATTATGGTTCAATTTGCATCTACCTAGTGACTAATGATATTGAGCATCTTTTCATGTGCCTAATAGCCATTTTATAACTTATTATGTAAAGGGTACGTTTATCTTTGCCCATTTTGTATTGAGTTTTTGTTCATTTATGATTGGGTTTTCAGAGTTCTTTATATATTCTGCATAAAAATTCTTTATCAAATACATGGGTATATGCAAATGTTTTCTCCCAGTCTTGTTTTTTTATTAATTTAACAATGCAGGTCAAAGAACAGTCTTAAAGTTTTATGAAGTGTAACATATAAATTTGTTCTTTTATGGATCATAATTCTGGTGTCATATCTAAAATATATTTGCTTAATCCAAGATGATAAAAGTTTATTCTTATGATTTATTTTGAGTTTGTAGTATAGAGCTATATTTAAATTTATGATTTTTTTGCATTCAGGTTTGCAATTTCCAGAACTATTTCTTAAAAATACTAACCTTTCTCCACCTAACTACTTTTGCACTTTTGTTAAAAAATCAGTTTTCTCTCAAATATTTCTTTTCTTCAGTTTTCTGGAAGGAATTCAAATAGAATTGGTGTTATTTATTTCTTAACTGTTTGGTAGAATTCACCATTCACCAGCGAAGCCAACTGGACCTAGAGTTTTCTATGTAAACTGGTTTCTAAGTACACATTCAATTCTTTCAAAAAGCTTCTACACAACAAAAGAAAACATCCTCAAAATACAGAGGAAACCCACGGTATGGGAGAACATATTTGCCAAGGATACATCTGATAAGGGGCTAATTTCCAAAGTGTACAAAGAACTCATACAACTCAACAAGAGGAAGACAAACAATCCAATTAAAAAATGGGCAGAGGACCTGAATAGACTCTTCTCCAAAGAGGAAATATAGATTGCCAAGAGGCATATGAAACAATGCTCAACATCGCTACTCATCAGAGATGCAAATTAAAACCACAATGAGGTATCACTTCACACCTGTCAGAATGGCTACCATCAACAAAGCAACAAATGACATGTGCTGGCAAAGATGTGGAGAAAAGGGGAACCCTAGTACCCTGCTGGTGGAATGCAGACTGGTGCAGCCACTGTGGAAAACAGTATGGAGGTTCCTCAAAAAATTAAAAATGGAGCTGCCTTTTGAGCCAGTGATTGCACTTCTAGGGATATAGCCTAAGAATCTCGAAACACTAATCAGAAAGAATATATGCACCCCCATGTTCATAGCAGCTCAATTTACAATAGCTAAGATCTGGAAACAGCCCAAGTGCCCATCAGTAGATGAGTGGATAAATAAGCTGTGGGACATTTTATATGCGTATATTCATAACCCATATACACAGACAGTAATGTGGTGAAGGCCTGGTGCAGGGAGTGGGTTTGGGGTGGAAGGAGTTAATGGGGAAAATAGGGGACATTTGTAATATTTTCAGCAATAATTTTTTTTTTAAAAAGGCTATTCATATTATCTATTTCTTTTTGAGTGAGCTTTGGTAGTTCATATCTATTGTGGACAAAATAAGAGTTAAATATAGGGTGTCCCAAAAGAATATGTAAATGCACTTTGAGTGATTATAAAGGCAGTGTTTATTAAAATACATTTCATTTTCAAAACTGAGCTATCACCTGGTAAAGTATGTATACATTTTTGGAACACCCTGCATATATGCATTGTAAACTTGGACAAAGAGTGGGCAGGTGAGTCTAATATAATTTGATAGTATATGTTATTTTTATTGTCAGAGGTTATCACTACTAGTAGTAATTTTGATTAGTATCTTTTTTGGGACCTAATATATGCATATATTTAATACAGATTGCATTTCTAGGGTTACCGTTAAGGTAATGACAATGGATATACAGAATTTTTTTCAGTGATATACTCTTCAAAATAGTATTTTCAACAATAAGTAGATTAGGCAGAAATTAAATTTCAAAAGTATAGAACTGATTAAAAATATTTACTATATCCATAAAGCAGAATACACTATACAGCAGATAAATTAATAAATATTTAATGTTCTGGGAAAGTATTTACATCACTCTGTTAACTAAATGCAAATTGTAATTCAAAACTGCCTACATAATTTTATTTTTAAAATATATGTAGTAATGAGAGTTCTGAAACACATATAATAAAAGAAATAGATCTATTAACATTAAACATGGTTATCTTGATATTAAAATTATAAATGCTTTTTATTTCTTGCTTTTTATACTATAAATGCTTTTTATACTATATCTTTTTATTCCTTGCTTTTTATACTATAAATGCTTTTTATACTATATCTTTACCCTCAAAATTTTGTGCAATGAATATGTATTTCTTTTGTAACCAGACAATATATCATTCACAATTCATAAAAGAAATACAAGACTTTCAATTTTATTGATCAAATATCTATTGGGAAATGCCTTGATGTGCATGAGTTACACTGGTGTGAAAAAACATGGCCCCTACAATCAAGGCACTTAATAGAAATCAATCCTGATACATTGTGGTTCAGGAAAAATAAACATACATTTTATTTTATTTATTTATTTTTTAAATATATCTTTATTGATTTCAGAGAGAGGAAAAGAGAGGGAGAGAGACAGACAGAAACATCAATGATGAGAGTGTCATTGATCTAGCCCATAACCCGGGCATGTGCCCTGACCGGGAATCGAACCCCGATCGCCTAGGATCCTAGGTCAACACTCAACCGCTGAGCCATGCCCAGCCAGGCCAAACATACATTTTAAACAAAGCTAAAATAGTAAAAACTGAAATGAAACTCCCTTTGTGGTTAATTCACATAATATTTCACCCAGCTGCTTTGGAAATAAAAAGATAGTTCATCCATTAATGGCTAAGTCAAAAAGCAAACCTTGTAACTCAAATTACACCTTTTAGAATTTTGTAACCTCTTTCTAGTTTTTGCCAACTGGTACATTAAAAATGGTTATTACCATAGCCATCATCCATCCTGGTTTTCCTATATGTGGTGCATTGAAAAGGAAAAGTTTAAATATGTGTGTGTATATATATGTATACAAAGAGTATGTATATCTACCTGCATATATACATACACATATACAAACATATGTATATACATATATAGAGAGAGAATGAGTGTTTTGATATTTGATACTTGCTTTGTCTAAGGAATTGTGTAAATTGTTGCTGGCTATTGCTCATATTACAAATATGAGTAAGAAAATGACTAAAACTCCAATAAGTTTTAAATCTTAGAGGGATGATAAAGTTTTACATAATACAAATCAGAGGTCATATATCAAAAGCTATAGTACACCGAAATAAGTTATGTGTTTCCAAATTTTATATTCACAAACAGGTAGAATACAGCAGGTATTTCTAGAAGCAATAAATATTTCTGACTTGGTGGATATGGAAAGGTTTTCTGGTTGAAGTGTCATCTGAGCTGCAATTGTGATGAATATTAACTTCCTACAGAGTCAGCAGAAACCATACAAAACAAAGGAATATTAAATAATACATATATATTTTCCTGTGGAGGAACCATACAGTGCCCATTGTCCTATGCCTACCTCCCATTCACACAACATACAAATAACAGCTTTCCATACATGGCCTTAGAATTCTGATAAGAATTCTGTTTGACCAAACTTTGGTTAGGCTCCTCTAAACTCTCTTTTGAAACATGCCTCAACCTTGACCCCAATCCTGTCTTTGACCTGCCTACCTCAGCCTTAGTAAGAATCTTGCTATGTCAGACATATTCTTATGTTAGTAAGAATTTCCCCACCCTTGATATCTGATCACCCTTGATAGCTGATCAAATTTCTCATGACTTCCCCTTTGTCTGTCTTCAGCAAGAATACTTTTAAGTCAGTTTAGCAAGTATTCCCCTATCTTTACATCTCATTTTTCACCCACCAAACCCATCATTCTGCTCACTGACTAAAAATGCCAAGCTGTCTTTACTGTGTTTGGAGTTGAGGCCAATCTCTTTTCCCTATTGCGATATTACTATTGCAAGAGTCTTAAATTAAATCTTCCTTACTATTTTAACAGGTGTCAGAATGATTTTTCCTTTTCAATTCTAAGAGATAATTCTGAATCCAATTAATATAGATGCATATTATTTTATCCAGTATATACATTTTTAAAACTGTAATTCAACCTTATAGAAATCAAGTTGTATTTTTATTTTACCAAGAAAACACCTGTTAAGTTACTCAACAGGTATTTATTGAAAGTCTACCTGTAATAACTGTGGAAAGTCTGAGTTCACTGTACTCACAAACTAACTAGTTAGCCTGCCAGTTTCACCAGTGCTGGCAGAAGACATGAGACTCCTGGCTCAGAAAAAAAAAGGCTTTTATTATTTATGGCACAGCAAGAAGCACAACCATCACTACATTTGCAGCAGTTCCCCTTTCCCCCCAAGTTCCAATGAAGCTGATATAGACTCAGATGAATGCTTACACAGTCAGTTGCTTTGCAAGAGAGGAACTCCGGGCTTAGAAAAACTGAATCTTTTATAGTGTGCAGGGAGACTATATTTTTCAAGGCTGCTCATTATTCAGACATTTGAAGAGACAGTCTGGAATAAAGATCCATTAGTGCTTTACTCACAAAACGTTTAGAAATGTGGCAGAACCTTGGAGAATTGACTCTCAGTACTGTCTTCAGTCTACCATTATAGAAATCTTGTTAAGCATGTAAGAGAAGATAATTTATCAAGCACTGGCTTGTGTGGCTCAGTTGGTTGCATGTTATCCTGTGCACTGAAAGGTTGCCAGTTCAATTACCAGTCAGGGCACATGCCCAGGTGGCAGGTTGGGCTCCAGTCTGGGTGCCTACAGAGGCAACTAACTGATATTTCTCCCTCTCTCTCTCCCTCTTTCTTCCTCTCTCTCTAAAATCAATTAAAATATTTTTTAAAAGATAATATATCAAAATTTGCATTTTATATATGATTTTTGCAAAACCTGAGAGACATTTATACATAACACTAATTTTGTTATTTAACTAAAGAATGTCAGATATTAGTCCTTTTTAATGTACATTCTTGATGGTTGGTTTGTGAGATGGAGAAAGACAAAAGAAAGCATGTTTTATTTCTTTGTCAGCTTTAATTGTGCTCTCCATCCTATGTGATTCCTAACTTCTCCTGAACTTTCCCTCTTTTCTCATGCTACTTTGGAGCTCAGGGGAGAGAAAGAACTTACTGGGTGTCAACTTCTGTTCCACACATTATACTAGATGCTCTTTCTGCTCTTTTTTCTTAATGGTGTAACACCCTCTTCAGCTAAAAATCCCATATTTAACGTGTAATCCTGGATGTTATGCAGAACCTTAGATTTAGCAAAGACAAAGTATCATTCCCTGTCCCATTACACAAGACCTCTGACCCAAGCAGATTTGAAGTTTATTAAATAAACATTAAGAAGAACCAAAGGTTAGCTAACCATCATTACCTTTCAGGTTTGCAAACATTATCACAAATGAGATCCAAAAAGAAAAGATACAAACCCCTCTAAATACAGCTTAAATCTTACAATTTAAATTTAATAAATTTAGAAAATCAGTTTATGTTGACAAGAACATAAACTTTACAAATAAAGATAGCTTCTAATTATTAAAGACTATTGTTAACTTTTTACATTCTATTCCTTTTAGCCTATTTTCCAAGTCTAGGATAAAATATATTTTTCATTAAACTTATATAAATCTATCTAACAATACTGAAATAATCAAAAGGAAAACTAGTTATTAAAACTCTCTACTTAATTTTTAAAATCAAATTTAACAACTTTATTTGTGGCTTTAGCATTGTTTAAATTTATCCATATTGTTCATAATATTTATTAAACATTCAAAATATTATGTAAATCTTTTTCTTCAAATATATATTTTTTCTTTTGTCTGCCTCTAGTCAATGTAAAGACATTACTTTTGTACAACATGTCTGATATTTTTAATATTTCCTTTTGACATTGCTCTCTGGGAACTATAACAAGGTTGGATGTCAAATTTACAAGATTTTAAGAATCACATATGTTCTTCATGATAAACCAAAACCAACCAACCAAACAAAAAAAAACCCTATATTCTCGACCTCAGGCATCATCAATAATGTTTTAAAATAAATTTTAATTACCTAATATCTGGATCAGGCCTAATAACAGGGTGAAAGGGTACAGAATACAGTGTCTTTGCAGGAA
The DNA here is from genome assembly GCF_054644295.1 of Miniopterus natalensis. NCBI lineage: Eukaryota > Metazoa > Chordata > Mammalia > Chiroptera > Miniopteridae > Miniopterus > Miniopterus natalensis. The sequence goes on along the minus strand of NC_142081.1, from coordinate 103,352,910 downwards.
GGATCAGGAGCCTGACCAATGGGCAGGTTTGCCATGGTCTACCCTTAGACATATAGGCTCTCCAATGCGCTGAAACACCTACCAGGGCTCGGGTATTTAATGGGAAGTGAACTTCTTTCTGAAAGTCAAAACAAAATTTGAGGTGGGATAAACATGAAAGAAAGTGTAAGAGGTGTCTAAGTAAGAGAGATTACAGATGCTTGCACTGTGAATAAGTTTGGGAATCCAGGAAATTCCTGAAAGTTTGAAGAGGTCTTAGGGCATAACGCATAAAAGCCTGTGCTCTGACATCAGAGAGCCCTGGGCTTGGCCTTGTTGTCCTGTCCCTTACTGTGGGATGTTGGAAACTTAATATTTCTTAGACTGGCCCGGCCGGGCGTGGCTCAGCGGTTGAGCACCGACCTGGGATCCAGGCGATCGGGGTTCGATTCCTGGTCAGGGCACATGCCCGGGTTGCAGGTTTGATCAACGACTCTCATCGTGGATGTTTCTATCTCTCTCTCCCTCTCCTTTCCTCTCTCTCTGAAATCAATAAAGATATATTTAAATATATATATATTTCTTAGACTGCTTTTTTCTTATCCTAAATGGACATGGTAATACCTTTTACATAGTGCTACAGAAAGGATTTATTAAAATAATACAAAAAGCCCTCACTGCAGCATTTCACAAATGGTAGCTATTGTAATAATGATGATGACAATGATGAGACAATGGTATTTTCTGCCCAGGTTGGGGTTTAAGGCCACCATAGGGATTGTCTATGAAACACTAAAACAAGCCTGATATTTGCTTTTCATGTGTTAGAAACCTATTGGTTATTTAATTAAAATCTTGTTTTTCACTGAATTTAGTCAAAGTATTCTCTGTGTGAAAATGTATCCCAAGACAGAGATTTTGCATATATTTTCTTACATATCAGTCACATGAAAATAAGCTTAATGTGGTCTGTAAATAACTCAAGCTTTCAGGAATTTACAATACAAAAATAATCAGAGACATTTGCAAAATAATATATTCAAGACTATTCATTTTACACAGTGGTTTTTGATGCTTTAAATAAAGTAAGTAACTGTATAAAATAAAAATGGTTACTATATGATGGAACATACAAATATATTATGATATATTTGAAGTTATTCTCATACTCTTTTTTAAAAATATATCTTTATTGATTTCAGAGAGAGGAAGGGAGAGGGAAAGAGAGGTAAAAACATCAATGATGACAGAGTCATTGATCGGCTGCCTCCTGCACGCCCCCTATTGGGGATCGAGCCTGCAATCCAGGCATGTGCCCTGACCAGGAATCGAACCCTGATCTCCTGGATCCTAGGTCGTTGCTCAACCACTGAGCTGTGCCCGGCTTGGCTAAGTCTCATACTCTTGACAAATAATGAACATATTCATCTTCAGAATAAAAAAGTTTTTATTTTTATTTTCATTTTGAACTCTTTTTGTAACTTTACTTTTATCATTGACACTATTTAGGAAGTCCTTATTTTCCTCCCTTTGCCTTCCTCCATCCAGCCCTGACTCCCCTTCCCTCTGGCCATTACACTATTGTCTGTGTCTATGGGTTATGCGTATATGTTCTTTGGCTAATCCCTTCACCTTCTTTCATCCAGTCTCCTCCTCCCACCTCCTGACAGTTGTTACTCTGTTCCTTGTATCCATGCCTGTTTCTATTTTGTTCATCAGTTTATTTTGTACATTGCGTTCCACATATAAGTGAGATCATGTGCTATTTGTCTTTCTCTGACTGGCTTATTTCACTAAGCGTAATAATATCCAAGCCCATTCATGTTGTCTGGAAAGGTAAGATTTCCATCTCTTATATGGCCTTGTAGTATTCCATTCTGTAAATGTACCTCAACTTTTTTATACACTTATCTACTAATGGGCACTTGGGCTGTTTTCAGATCTTGTTTATTGTAAATCATGTTGCTATCAACATAGGAATGCATTTATCCTTCAGAATTGGTGTTTAGGGAATTTTAGGATATATTCCCAGAAGCAGGAATGCTGGGGCAAAAGGCAGTTCCATTTTTAATTTTTTGAGGAAACTCCATACTCTTTTCCACAGTGGATGCACCAGTCTGTATTCCCACCCAACAGTGCACTAGGGTTTCCTTTTCTCCACATTCACACCAGCATTTGTTGTTTGTTGGTTTATTGACGGTAGTCATTCTGGCAGCTGTCAGGTGATACCTCATTGTAGTTTTAATTTCCTTCTCTCTGATGATTAAAGACATTGAACATTTTTTCATATGTATATTGGCTGTCTGTATGTCCTCTTAGGAGAAGTGCCTATTCACATCCTTTGCTTGTTTTTAAATGGATTGTTTTTCTTCCTGGTGTTGAGTTGTATGAGTTTTTTATATATTTTGGAAATTAATCCCTTATCAGATGTATCATTGGCAAATATTTTCTCACATACAGTGGGTTCCCTTTTCATTTTGTTGATGGTTTCTTCTGCTGTGCAAAATATTTTTATTTTGATGTTGTACCATTTGTTTATATTTTCCTTTCTTTCCCTTGCTTTAAGAGATATATTGGCAAAAATATAGCTATGAGAGATGTCTGAGATTTTATTGTCTGTGTTCTTCTAGGTTTTTTATGGTTTTATGATTTATATTTAAGTCTTTTATCCATTTTGAGTTTATTCTTGTGTATGGTATAAGTTGGTGGTCTAGTTTCATTTTTTTTTTTTTTTTTTGCATGTACCTGTCCAATTTTCCCAACATCACTTATTGAAAAGACTATCTTTACTCTGTTGTATTCTCAGAAACAAGACATGGATGTCTGCTTTCACCATCCTTACTCAACATAGCACTGGAAGTCTTAGCCACAGCAATCAGATAAGAAGAAGAAATAAAAAGCATCAAAATTGGAAAGGACAATAAAATCTCAGACATCTCTCATAGCTATATTTTTGCCAATATATCTCTTAAAGCAAGGGAAAGAAAGGAAAATATAAACAAATGGTACAACATCAAAATAAAAATATTTTGCACAGCAGAAGAAACCATCAACAAAATGAAAAAAGAACCCACTGTAAGTGAGAAAACTGTCATTATTGTCAAATTGTCATTATTGTCCTTTGTCATTATTGTCAAAACTGTCAAATTTCTAAAATTGGAAAACTGTCATTATTCACAGATGACATGATATTGTACATATAAAACCCAAAAGACTCCACCAAAAAGCTACTAGATCTAATAAATAACTTCAGCAAAGCAGCAGGATACAAAATTAATATTAAGAAATTGGTGGCATTTATATACACCAATATTGAACTCTCAGAAAGAAAAACTACAAAAACAATCCCATTTACTGTTGCATTAAAAAAAATAAAACATGAAATACTATCTTGGAATAAATTTAACCAAATACGTAAGGAAAACTACAGGACATTGAAGGAAGGAATGGAGGAAGATACAAATAAGTGGGAGAATATTTCATGTTCATGGATTGGAAGAATTAACAATTAAAATGTCCATTTGAGGGGTGAAGGGAGTCAATGGAGAAAAAAAGGAGACATCTTTAAAAAAACTTGCACCAAAACAATCTATATAGATTCAATGCAATTCCTATTAATATAACAATGGCATATTTCACAGATCTGTAACAAATATTCCAAAAATTTATATAGAACCAAAAAAAGGCCCTGAGTAGCCTCAGCAATCTTGAGAAAAAGAACAAAGTTGGAGGCATCACAATACCTGATATCAAACTATACTACAAGGCCACTGTAATCAAAACATCCTGGTACTGCCATAAGAACAAGCATAGAGTTCAATGGAACAGAACAGAGACCCCAGAAATAAGCCCATGCCTTTATGGTCAATTAATATTTGACAAAGGAGGCAGAATATAAAAGTTTTTAAAGAAAATTATAAAAACAATTATAACAGACTGAGCCATATTTATTATATTCTTTTTTATTCATACACATACATATATTTATATGTGTTATATATTGTATATAACACACATACATGTGTCTGGATATGCATGAAGTTAGTACTTTTTAAAAACACTGTGACTATTATGGTAAAACATGACTTTTACTTTCTTCTTTATATTTTCTAAATTTCTAAAATAAAAAAGCATTACATTCATTATAAAAAATAATATGTTAAGTTGACTTTTATCCCACTCTAATTAGTTTCCAAAATAAAATGTCCTAGGACACAAAGAAAAGGGTTTTATTAGTAGAACTTTCTAGGCTGGGAATGTTTCATTTGGTGAACCTGCTCTCTCGGATGAGTCAGTGGTGCATTCAACTTTGATAAACTAAAGTATTTATTTAAAAGTTAAACGACTTTATTTACAAAGCTATAAATTCTACCTACCAATAAACTGCCTGGTGAGGCTCAGAATGAAACATCCATAACTCTCTTCCAGCACTCAAGCCAGGTAGGTTGCAAGATTCTAATGCCTAGTAGAAGGGAGGAAAAGCAATAAAAAGATTAGTTTTGCTCTCTTTCTGTAAGGAATTATAGCCTTAACATTAATTGAGAGATAATAATAATAGTAATAGATATTAACGAGAGTTTTCATTTGTTGAATGCTTCCATAGTACATAACACTATAGTGTTTTATTTTCTCTTTTCATCTCCTCAACTATATGAGGTAGACATTTACTATCATTACTACTCAACAAATGAGAACACTCAGACTCAAAGATTAATGTGTTGTAGATGACACAGCAGGGATGGATTTTGGACCCAGGTCTTTCTAATGCCAAAGCCCATTTTCCATAAACAATATTGTCTTCCTAAGCATTAAGTTATTTCCCAATTATCCCTCCACTTCCAGAACATTTCTGAGCAACCAGACCTTAATATATGTGTTACTTCTATGCAATAACAATCTAGAAGCCTAATCAAGAATTTTGGAAAAGATTATCTTTCTTCCCCACTGTATTAGTTTGCTGAGGTTGCCATAACAAAGTGCCACAAACTGAGTGGCTTAAACAACAGAAGCCTGTCCCACTGTTCTTGAAACTAGAAGTCTGAGATCAAGGTGTCAGCAGAGCCATGCTCTTTTCAAAAGTACTAGGGAAGACTCTGTTCCAGGCCTATCTAGGTAGTTCCTTAGTTTTGGGCAACGTAACTTGAAACTTCACATGGTGTCTCCCTGTGTGTGTGCCCCTTTTTATAAGGACTCAAATCATGTTGTATAAAAATCCATTCTACTTGTGTATGACCTCATCTTAACTAATAACATCTAAAGTAACCCTATTTCCAAATAAGGTCACATCCAAAGGTACTGGAGGTTAAGACTCCAAAACACGAATTTTGAGGGAACACAACTCAACTTATAATATTCACTATACTATGTCCCATTTCTGCTCTGAGTATTTTAGAAACATGTATCTACAATAGGCTGCAGTTGACAGCCAAGAGGATGGATTCCCCCCTCAAATTAAAAACTCTATTGTATAATGTGACATATAACAAATGTTCAAGATTAATGCTTTCATGGTTCTCAAATTTTAATGAGCCTAAAAATCACCTGGGAAGCTGTGCTTAACTCTAGTAAGTACTTCATGGGAGGCATGGTTACTTTATGCTGTATTTCTTGAGACCTATTAAGTCTTGTCTGTATTAGCAATATATTCATCCCAATTTCAAGGCAAAATTTTAGCAACCTTAAAGCACTTTTGTTTATTCAAATTTTAAATACCATTTTAATAGGAATCATCAAAAGTGGGTCATATTTTATATTTTGTATATTTCACTGTGTTTATTGTTGGAATATATAGATATTCTGGAATAAAGAGCTTAACAAATATTTATTAAATTAACAGATTAATGCATGACTGAACTTGTGTTTGGAGAGTGTCCACTGATTCCCTCTATGATGTCTACCAGCTTCCTGTGTAGGTTTCCCTCTTGAAAGCATAAAACCCAATTCACCATTGCATGGAATTTCTGGCTGTTTATACTAAGTTTGCCATGTTCTCTTTCTAGTCTACCATATTCAGATGATTTGTTCTACTTCAAAGTGAAAAATTCCTTTCATTAGCCTATTAATACAAATATTTATATTTAACCTCATGACATTAGTAGCATAGTGGTTAAGTACTCAGACTTTAAAACCAGTCTACTGGGCACAAATTCCAGATGTATTACTTAGCTATGTTAACTTATTATAAGTTATCTAATAAATCCCCTGGGATTTATTTTCCTTATTTATAAAATAAATATAACAATATAATTACTTCATAGGTTTTTTGTGAGAATTATAAGTTAATACATGAAACACACTTAAGTCAGCATCTTATAGAACACTGTAAGACTTTATAAGATTTACAATTCTTTATATAAAGAAAATATGCTGGTGGGAATGCAGACTGGTGCAGGCACTATGGAAAACAGTAAGGAAGTTTCTCAAAAAATTAAAAAAGGAGCTGCCGTTTGACCCAGTGATCCCACTTCTAGGAATATATCCTAAGAATCCTGAAACACTAATCAGAAAGAATATATGCACCCCTCTGTTCACAGCAGCGGAATTTACAGTAGCTAAGATCTGGAAATAGCCCAAATAAATACTCATCAGTAGATGAGTAGATAAAAAAGCTGTGGCACATTTACACCATGGAACACTACACAGCTGTAAAGAAGAAAGATCTCGTACCCTTTGGGACAGCATGGAAGGACCTGGAGAATATCATGCTAAGCGAAGTAAGCCAGGCAGAGAAAGAGAAACATCACATGATCTCACTTATATGTGGACTCTAAAAAACTTAATAAACTGATGAACAGAAATGATTCAATGACATGGAAGCATGGATAAGACTGTCGAATCTTAGACGAATGGAGGGGGGTGGTTGCGTGGAGGGGGAGAGATTAACCAAAGAACTTATATGCATATATCCACAGCTCATGGACAAGGACAATGGTGTGGAGATGGACTGGGAAGAGGGTGGGATGGGGTGGAATGTGTCATTGGGGATAAAAAGAACCTTTGTAATATTTTGAATAAAAATTAAATAAAGAAAATAACCTGTAGTGAGAATAGACTTACCATATTAAAGTAGTACTCAGTACCCAAATTACCTCTTTATCCAAATGACTTAGAAAGTATCAACCAATTTGTGAGTACTATATATATATATATATATATATATATATATATATATATATATATGTTTCAGTTTATATATATATATATAAACATATATATATATATACATATAAAAACTGAAAATTTTAAGTTCAATTCTTTTAAAACAGTTTCATATGAGGAAATTTAGCAATGCTTGTTAGAGTTAGTTCTTCATAAAATAATACATTGTTAGATGCACATGCCAATCCGTATGCTTCAGTAGTGTGACATCCATTTGCTGTACAAGAACAGAACTTTTCTAATAAAAACAAATGCATTTCTGTACTGAAAACCCTTTCTTGAAGGAAAAAAAAAGTATCTGGAATGTATGAGGAATTAATTAAGACCTTGTATTTTTAAATAGTTTTTACAAAGCCCTTACTATCAGGTATTCTTATAACAATGCAATAACATTGCTAAAGGAATGTGGTATGCCCATCCCCAGAGATTTAAAGACGAACATTGTTTGAGGCAGTTAAAGTTCAGACCAGAAACACATGGATAGACTTGACAAGTCCTAGAAGCTTCTATGATTGATCACCCCAGAATTATATATTGTAGCTCAAATTTATTTTTGTTCTAACCTGACCAGTTGTTTGTGTAAATGCAAAATATCTTAATCCTAGAGAGTGTTTTAATTCAACAAACCAATTTATCATATACTCATTAACGTCTTATACACCAAGCATGAGTATACAATAGGTTCTGTCCTTGTGGACTGTTCAGTCTAATTAGGCATACAGTAAAGTAAACAGAGAATTAAAATGATGACATGAGTGTCATGATTGAAGTAAATGTTAGGTACCTAAATGAATGACACCCAACCCAGGTGTTAGTGGCCTAAGAACTTATTTCTGCCACTAAGATAACTAGGAGTTAATAAAGTGAAGGGTAGGGTGAGCAGCATGGGATGAGAAAATATCCCAGCAGGACATGTTTGTTGGTCCAAGCCTGTAGACAAGGGAGAGTGTGATTAAAAAAAATAAATAAAATTAAGTTTCATATGACAAAGGGAGTTAAGATTGAGGGAAGAAGTATAAGGGGATGAACCTGGGGAGATAAGCAGGGGCAGGTTCAAGAATGGCCCGAATTGCCTTATAATCCATAGCACATATTTTGAGCCTTATTCTAAGGGTGAATATGAAACTTTTGATGGATTTTACTAAAATAAGTGCTAGGTGGTAATACTAGAGCTAGAGAAATTACATTTTATTCCTTCCCCAGCTTTAAGATACTAGGGTAGATGTGTGTGTGTGTGTGTGTGGGGGGGGGGGGGGGCTGCTGAAATCTTCTTCATAACCATTTTCATCCACTGCAAAGTGGTTATAAAGTAGGGAGGCCCTAAAATTGTCATTCACAAATAGTCACAGTGGAACAATAAGTATAAACTGGGATGTATGGTCACCCAAAATTTAAATCTCCTCACAATTTTATAAGCCCTTTTCTTCTAACCTTTTGCCCAGCCCACCAGTTTTTAAAAAATTCTATTTAAAATGCAGAAATCAAATCTAGACTTTTTAACACTTAAAAAGAACGTGTTTATTTGTGAGGCTAAAGGATTTTCATTCTCTTCAAAATTAATCGAATCTTCTTTGTTTTTCTGGATACAACCTCCTGTTGCTGGCTCATTTATAATTTGTATCTCATTACAATTCCCAAGAATTTTTATATTATACTTGGGCTCAGAAAGTCTTTACTTACTTTGTAACTGTTCTGTCTCAGAATTTTTCTGCTATAATGTATCTTGGTTTCAATGGCTCATTTCTCTAATGTATAGAGATCACTTGCAATTATTCCCATCTTTGAGCTGTTAGTCACAGAATTATCAGCCATTAGGTAATAAAAGACAGGAAGTGTGCCTCCCCAGATGGAAAAAGGTACATATCTGAGTACCTTGGCTCTTTTCTAGATGAAGGAGCCAAGTTATATTACTTTTATTGTTGTTTCTCTCAGTTCTGTAACACATGCAGGTACCTTTGACACCACATTAACCAAGAAGAAAATGAGGAATTGGATATTGGTAGAAATTTTTATTCATTCCCAAATTGTTCTTATTTATTATTAACTACAAAATTAAGTTGATGATTGAAAATGATTATTTCTTTTCTTTTTCTTAATGAAAAATAGTTTTATAACAAAAAAAGTGGAGCATTTGTTGCAAAAACTAATTTAAATGCTAAGGTTTCTTTAAGTCATATAAAGTTTTTAAAGACAGATAGTGATTTGCTTATGAATTAAAATGCTATATGGACCTTGAAGTGGAAGGTAAGCCAGCAGAAAGGAGCTTTGTTGTTGCAAAAAGTATATATTCAGGGCATAAACTGTATAAATCACATCTGGAATAAAAAAAATATTTTTATTTTGAAATAGACTGTTATTTAAATCATTAATTAAAACAAAACTGACATACTTGTATATATTGATCCCCAAGATCCTTTTAAAGCTTTTTTTCTTTGTTGAATTTCAGGATTCTGACTATTAGTAGCATGTCCCTTGCATTTCTTTTGAATATCCTTCATCTGGACTTAAGGATACACTGTATGTAAATATTTAGTTATATATGATTAAATTTGATTTGTATTTTAAATGTTTTTTCATATGTGTTAAGCCACTCTTGTGAGTCCTTCCACTTCCTTAGAAGCCCTTGACTTCCACTTCATTCTGCGTCAAACATCTATGTCTCTATCCACAGTCTAAATTTTAGTGTTCCTTGACACTGAAATGATAAATATAAACATTTTTATAAGTTCAGTTTTTCTCCCTCAGCTCTCTCACTCAGTTATACTTTTCTCAATATTCAACTTCATAGAGACCTCTGAGTCTTGTCCTGCTGATTGCTCTACACTTAACAATGGCATGGGTTCCTTTTATTTTCCTTTCCTTGCGTGTATGTGTGCATGTGTGTGTGTGTGCGTGTATGTAATAGAGTGTGCATCTTTCTCATAATTTTCTATTTAAGTGCTGTGAACAGAGTTTAAAAAGCATTTCCATTGGCATAAGAAATACCCATTGCTCATCCAGCCCAGCTTAAGACTTACACAGTGCTACAGGCTGACTTCTTCACTGCCGTTGAAACAAGGATGACAATTCCAGTCCAGAAGTCAGTGGAGTGTCATTAGACCTGAGCCCTAGAACCATGGTGTCCAATGTGAGGTTGAGTCACCCCAAGTGAGCATCATTCTGACGGCCCGATCTCACATGATCCTAAAAAGGAAATATAGCACAGGCCAGTAGGAGTGAATTGCTCATCAAACTGCCCCTTAGAAACTGGGCCAAGCCACAGAGCTCCTGGACAACACCATAGGCAAGAGTCCTCCAGTTTCCTAGTCAACTCCACGTGTAGCATAGAGGAGTAGAGAAACAGGTATGGGGTTCACACAGGATTTAGTCCAGCCTAAGGTATCCTCTCTAGATAGCATTGCCAGCCCCAACCAGTCCCAGGAACCACAGGCATCTTAGAAAACTTCAAGTAAGGCATTCCAAAGTACACCACCACCCTGACACACAGGGCTCAGAGCTCACTTGCCCAGGTCAAAGGGAAGTACAGGACGCTGGGTTCAAAGAGGGAACATTCTAGGAAGGAGCATCTGGAAAGCAAGGGACCCAGGAGTCCAAGGCAGAAGCTGTCACGCTTCTGACCTCTGGAATTCTTCAGCATAGATTCTGTCCCATTTTATTGGATACAACAGTGTCGCTGTGGCCAGATCAGAATCAAAGGAAGGAGAATTAGACTCCATAATCACACTGCAGAAGGGCATGTCGAATGGACAATATTGTTGCTGCTATCTTTGGAAAATACGATCTGCCACAACCACCATAACTGTAATTCTGTTCCATAGCACTTAGAGTGTTTTACTATAATTACCTATTCACTTTTCTATATTTTCCACAGATTGTAAAGTAATTAAATGACTAAACACCAGTTATGTCTTTCACTCCCCTTGATCCTACCGATAGGGGCATTTAATAGGAGAAAATGAAAACAAAGGAGAAACAATAAATGATCTCTACTGATTAACAGATGATTAACCACATATTTATTAAATAATTAAAATGTACATAGCAAAATTGTTTTTTACTCTTTTATGAGAAAAGTCAGCTTCTGTGGAGAACTTGTCAAATTTGTCGCACAGCTATTCAGCTTTTTGCCATAAAGCTTTTGCATAATATGGAAAAATTTTACTCTTAGTTCAACACAATATGATAAAGAGAACATGGGACATAAACCTTAGAGCAGAGCCATATGTATGCCCAGTATGCTATTACTTCCCACTGCCCATGGAGGGGACATGAAGGCATCCTGGAAGTAAGGAATTCAGCTGGTTTAATTACAAAGATGAAATTAATAGTTTCAATCTGTGTGTCTATTCTCTTCCAATCATCTCTAGTTTACAATGTCAGGGAGTGTTCGCCCTTGGAGAAACAGTGCAGTATGTACTTGATGAGTCTGTCATTGTTTTCGAATCTTCAGATGTTCAAAATAATCTTAAATACATTCTTGTCATTTTGGATTTGCATCTGTCTTGAAAAAAAAGTTTAAAGGCAAAGGCTGATTTAGTGTGAGTGAACATGCCATAAAACATTTCAAACCTTACATTGTCCATGTAAATCTTTCATGATTTAAAATTTTTCAACTTGCCAATAACAAGTATTCTAGTGTTGGGTTGGATGCGGCAGCTAAGGCTGAGAAGGTGCTTTTATTAAAATCTTCCTTCCTGAAACACTTGTAAGTCAGGGGGAGGAGAGAATTTGCAATCTTAGTCTAAACACATGTTACACTAGTTGAGAGAGGTGGACAATTCTACAGAGCTGCATTAAGATACTAAGGGCAAATCTGTTACCAGTGAGATGGGGCATGTCTTAGATGTTTGAATTCTGTCTATATCCAAAGAAGTAGTTTTGTAAAATGTTTAAGTTAGTCAAGTAATTGATTAAAATATCACGTATATATTTGGAATTTGGTTTTACTAAATCAGCCTTATTGTTTTTCAAAGTGAACACTTTTGTAGATGATCATTCAGAGAGTACCTTTCAATTATGAAACAGAGATTTGACAAATCTCTAACTGGTTTGTCAACACATGGCACAAAAGCAACTCTGCTTCTAAGCACCAAGTTTTATCAAACACAAGTCATCTAGTCATAAAATAATCTAATTCATACCATACAAAATATTCACTTTAATTTGTGCCACAAAAAGACAACCATTAGAGCCCTGGCAGGGTGGGTAGGTTGGCTGGAGCATCCTTCCCTACACAGAAAGATGGCAGGTTCAATTCCTGGTCAGGGCACATACATAGGTTGTGGGTCTGATCCCCAGTCTGGGCACAGATAGATGTTTCTCTCTTACATTGATGTTTGTCTCTCTCTCTCTCCTTTCATCTCTCTCTAAAATCAATAAAAACATATCTTTGGGTGAGGATTTTAAAAAAACAACAACAATAATCATTACAATTTCAACTGTATTTTTCAAAATCCCAAATTTTTAGCGGCTTAAAGGCATTACTCTGTGACTGTCCCATTATACCGACCAGGCCCATTTGTTGTTCCAACTTTTAAAAAGAACAATTCCATGAAAGAAAAAATAAAACAAACCTACAAAAATTTGACAAATGCTAAGAAGCAACTAATCTCTCAAATATATATGAAAATAGTATTCTTAAATTTCTACTAAAAATATGTAAACTAGTACCATTGATGGCGGAGGATGAGAATTTCATTTTTAACTCTGTGACTTAAAAGAGCATTATGCTCTTCTTTCAGAGTCCTTGTTGATGAAAATTGCTCAGTTCCATTTAGTGAGGAGGTCATTAGCTTATGTCTCACACCTGTCTACAGAGAAAGAGGTTAGCACTTGAGAAACTGAGCCTAGCAAGGTCCCTTTTCACTTTTGATGATATAGAAAGCAGCCTCCTACCCATTTTATATTAAGGATTGCAGAAAGGAAAGTACCCAAAGCTGCTCTTTCTGTTGAGAGCCACAAGGACTGCCATTAGAAGTGTATTATGTTGGATAAATCATTCTTTTCTAATATGATTTTCAATGTAAATGCCACACATACACAACAAAGATAGTGCACTGAGTGAGGACACATCTTGTAAATTTGGAACAGTATGATTTATTTTCTGCTTCCTTTCTCGGCCCCACCCAGTAAAATTTTTCCAGAAAAATCATGAATGTTACTATTGAAAGTGATGAAACCACACAATATATAACATGACCACCTGTGATATTTAGCAATTAGTCTACTCTTTTTAATTTATCTTTTGTTGACTGTCTCACATACCTGAATTCTCTATAGCACTTGCTTCAAACTTTCCTGGTTAAAGGTGATAGTTATACAACCTTGTAAATATACTAAAATCCACTGGATTGGACACACTGTAAAACTATGAATTTTTTGGTATGCAAAGTATATCTTAATTTTTATAAAGAGGAAGAGGTAGGACCCCAAGATATAGATCAACAAATAGGTCAGTCATTGCTTAGGACACCTAAAAATATTTCAATGCATATTCCACAATATTGCCCCTAGAGTCTCTGACACAGCAGTCTTGGCAGGTATGCATGTTAGCAAGTGTCAGAGGTGATCTTGATGTAGGTGATCTGCTCAAGCATAAGAACTGGAGTGGAAAAAGGGAAGAGCCAAGGATGGAATTCTAGGGGACACTACTCTTATAAACTAATCTGTGCTTATGAATGCATTGACACTTGTTGATTAATAGGATTTGATTATTAGGTAGAATGTTTACTTTGACTATAAGAGGTAGACTATTTATATTTTTAAAAGACTCTATTAGGAGAGGTATTTTAATTCAAAATAAGTGATGTTAATGAGAAACTTTAGACATCAGCTTAGGTTAATGGAGAAGAAATGTGTTGGCATGTAGACCTTTATCTTTTCCCTCAAAACATACCCCATAGGTGACTTCCTACTTTCCCATGCCTAGGGCCAGCTTTGTTCTCATATATTATCCTTCTGAGGTCTCAAAGACACAGATCTGACATTCAGAGTTCTAGAAAATATTGACTCTAAAGCTTTTTACTAAGTAACTAAAAAATCATTACATGCTTCCTGGACTTTGGCGTGGTCTTAATTCCCTGAAGAAAGAATAAAATAATTTTTACACAGTAAGGTGCACCAGGCCTAGAAGATTTGAAGCCAATGACAAGACTTTCATTGAAGACTTGGCTTGGATAAATGTGGTTATTTGAATTATATGCTATGTAAATTTGTCTTAAGAGACATTTAAACAGTAATAGAACTGCTTTCTTCTTATTCTTCTGCCATGTAGTTGAATTTTAATTTCCTCTTTTAATATCATTACAAAGTAAGGAAGAATAATACATATTCCTGTTAGAGCTAATGTTAGGGCCATTAAGTTATTAATTACATATCTGGAGTATATTTAAATTGTTGCTAGCTTGCTTATGCATAGTAAAGATATAATTCTGTATAAAATGTGTAACAGTACTTAATATAAAATTGGATCATAATTTGTAATCACCCATAACACATTACCTTTATAAAACAGTGCATTATAGTTGTTTGCCCTCTCATGTTCCAATTTCAGAAAGAAGACTAAGCTTACACCTGAAAAGCCCTGAAACCTAACTCTGAATAATAAAGACCAATATTTCAGCACGAAATTTTGTTAATTATAAGTTAGCTTTGTTCACTATTTAAAAAAGCTGTGTGTAGTCATTTATTAGAATTCATTAGGGATGGAAATTTTTAATATTATCTACTCAAACTCTTTGCTGTGTTGTTTCCTTACTCACCTCCCTCCTTGCTGTTAACTGCCCCACTGAATATTGATCCTAGTTTGAAACCTCATAGTTAGCCTGGCCAGCTTCCTCTGCTTTCCTTAACTAGAATGCAGCATTGAGTCATGTCAGTTATCACCTTCTCAGGGTAAGTGCTAATCCACTAAAATTCCTAACATCAGCACTGTGAGCCTGGATTTGAGTTCCGGTCAATCACGATAAAAATACAAACTCCTGCCCGGCCGGGCGTGGCTCAGCAGTTGAGCGTCGACCTAGGATCCAGGCGATTAGGGTTCGATTCCCGGTCAGGGCACATGCCCGGGTTGTGGGCTCGATCAATGACTCTCTCATCATTGATGTTTCTATCTCTCTCTCTCCCTCTCCTTTCCTCTCTCTGAAATCAATAAAGATATATTTTTTAAAAAATACAAACTCCTGGAATGCATGTGGTACTTGATGCTTTTCAGAGTGATACATTCAGCCGTTAACGATTGAGTGACCACTAAGATGTCAGCATTATATATGACATTATACACCCCAAGACAAATAAGGCACAAGCCCTCTCCTCAAGAACATGGTCTAATAAAAATTATTGATACTTTAGCACCAAACTATAACAAACTATTTAAGTGCTGTGATGGATATATATGAAACATGGAAACAATAAAGCAGAGGGGGGTTCCTGAAAAGTTATACCAGAAAAGACAATAGTGAATATTAAACATAAAAAGCCATCTTTGTCAGATAAACAAAGAGGATATATCAGTCAGGACTTGAAAAAGAAACAGATTCCAAGTAAGTGTGGAGGGTTTGTTTACAAAAATCATTTATTACTAAATAACAGTTAATTGCTGCACTGAATAACCACTTGACAACTTGCGATAAGAATGAGTGATGAGAAAGAGCTCCGCTTGCAAGACCAGGAAAGGAAAATTTTAGACAGAGGGAGGGTCAGAACCAAAAACTGCAGAATGAGTTTGCCGTGTTTAAGAAATAGGCAGTAAACTTCAGCTAGGGCTCATTGAGTAAGCAAGGGAGTAGGGAGTGGGGGTGCCATCAGATGAGGTCTGAAAGGCCAGCAAAAGACAGGTATACAGGTCATAAAAGCCAGTCCCTGATATTCAGGATGCAAACATGTCTTTGATTTCTTGAACAGACAAACATAGCAGGGAAAATATATATTATAAGGATACCCATAATACTATGTGGAATTGCTAAGGAAGGGTACATTCTACAGCATTTCTCCTCAAATTCTTACTAAGGTATGATCCCAAAATTATTCTGCTCAATTGGTTAAGATAGTTCCCACTTTACTCCTTACAAATGTTTCTCTCTTTTGTGATGTTTCCCATTCAGGAACATCACAGCTGATTCTGTGTAATCAACACAGCAGAAATAAATGAACAAAAGGATATAACTCTAATGGAAACATCTAGGCCCCCAAATGGTGTACCTTCAGGGGTCCTGATTAAAAATGCTCAGATCTTCAAATCTCTTCTCATATTTTGCAGAAGCATATGTTTGATTTTAAAAACACTTGATTTGGTATGAGATGAAATAAAATGCTTTAAAATAAGAATGAGAATATGTGGGCAAGCCTCTGTATTATGAGTTTTATAACTTTAGCAATCTTATGAAACATTCTTTACTGGTAAACTGTAAGGAGAGAGAGGGCTCTCCTTCAAAGTCTTGCAAACCCTCATCTTAAGGAGAGTCCTGGTCACTTTTTAGAAATCTTAAGACAGACTCATCAGCCTTCTGAGATTCAGTCAGGCAGCACCTGGGATCTTCAGTCTGTTATTCACAAATTTTACCAAACATAGTTGAAGACAATTATGTCCAATTCATCTATACCTTCAACATTTTTAATCACATTTCTTAACTGCTCTGTACTTTATCCTACATCCTTCCACTGTTTTTCTTTATTTTTATTAATTTTATTATGAAAAAATAATATGCATTTATTGCAGATAACTTAGCAAGTATTTAAAAGCAGAAAAAAATAAGACAAAAGTCATCCACAGAAATACCAATATCCAACCATACAAAGATGACACATATGGGACATTCATTGCCTGCCTCATCCAGAATCCTATCTTCTAGAAACTTCTTCATCCCCACCCTTATTGAGTGAGTTTTTACTCTGTCACTGTTACTGTGTTGTATGCACATCCAGAGTTATGCATATACATTTCTTAGTTATAAGATGGTACAATAGTATTTTGTTTTGTGACCAACTTTTTCAGTGAATACATCCTGAGCATTTCTATGTCATTAACTATTCTATATTTTCATGAATGCAGAACTTTCTATCATATGATTATAACACAGGTCATATAACCAATGTCTTGCTAGAAGACATTTAGATTGTAACCAATGTTTCACTGTTGAAATTCCACCCTTATTTCCCTAGCTTTTCCAGAATTTCTTCTCTATTATGAATAAACTTCTTTGTCTACTCTGCCTTTACAAATAATAGCCCTCATTGCTGTGAAAACTCTCTAGAAGGAGCTGCACAAATTCCAAAGTCCCCATGGTAGTCTCCACTGCCACTTCCAGACCATCACTCCTTCATTCTTATAAAGGTGAAATGACAAAGTAATAGGACACCTGGCTTTGGATCAAATCCCAGCTCCACAATATACTAGCTGTTTAATCTTTTTTTTTTTTTTTTTAATATATCTTTATTGATTTCAGAGAGAGGAAGGGAGAGGGAGAGAGAGAGAGATAGAAACATCAATGATGAGAGAGTCATTGATCTGCTGCAGCCCACAGCTGGGGCATGTGCCCTAACCGGGAATCAAACCCTGATCGCCTGGATCCTGGGCCAATGCTCTACCGCTGAGCCACGCCTGGCTGGGCTAGCTGTTTAATCTTAAAACAAGTTTTATAACCTCTCTAGGACATAGTTTCCTCATTTGAATAAATGGAAATAATAATATGTCTGCTTTATAGGGCTGTAAATGATTTAGTTAACAGATATCAAGCATTCAAGAGCATTGTCTGGCATACTCCACTGTTAGCTATTAATATTATGAAATTGTTTACTCAACTTTAAGATTTAGTCATCTGTTATATATAGACTTGACACCTCAGTCACTGAATTCTTTAGATTTTCTCAAAGTTCTCTGTCCCACCTGATATTTATTATAATCTCAGGAAAATGTAACTTCCATGAAACTCATTTATTATTAAAGTTAAACCAAATTTAACTTCTAATAATCTAATTTCAACTCTCTAATTATTATAATCCTAGAAAAATCTGACCTCTATGAAACCGACAACCTCATCCCACAATATTTGAGCTACCTTTATTTACTCCAATGACTCTCACTTCAGTTCACTTCTGCTACTTCCTCTCAACTACACCAAAGATCTTGTGATCACCAAAAATTACTCCCCCTAAGAAAGGATTGGCTTTTAAGGCCATATCTCCTCCCACAGCAGTCAACCTTCTTACTTAGGCAAGAAAAATGAGGGCAATACACAAGGTCACACTCAACAGAAACCCTCTTTATTTATACCCATAGACATTCTTGCATCATTTATTCTGTTCTCAGAGGATTAAATAGTCCTCTCCCTGCTCAAGACCAAATTCCCTACCTAAATCTTGTCCCTTCTCCTCCTTCTTCAGTATTTTGTTCCCTTTATCATTGACTTCTTTATATGCAACTTCTCTCTATGTCTTTTCAGCCACCTAAAAACAGACTTTTTTTTTTTTTTTGTCAGAGAAACTCTTCCTCAAGCCTTTAATTCAGATACTCTAGATACTGCCCAAATATTTTTTTCCATGTCTTATTGAACCCCTCAAAAAACCCCTATACATTTTGTTCCCACTTCCTTACCTCTCATTAACTAATCCAATATTCACTCAACAAAATGTATCCCATGTTCCCTAAGTGCCTGGCTGTTAATCCATCCCTAATCACCCAGGAACTCTTCATTGTCAAACCCAGTAGCATATCTCAGCCTGTCTTTTTCTGCACTTTCTCTGTTTTTGCCAGTGTTGATCATTTCATCAATCTCCACTGTGTCTCTGTGAACATGCAGTTTTGTTGTTGTTATTGTTGCTCTCTTTTTTAAAAAATAATCACACTGGTTGGACTCCACTGAAACACAAGGCAGAAAGGCTTTTATATGCTTATGTGACCTAGTGGAAAGCACTGGAGAACTTGAATGCAGGGATTGGTGAGTGATTATGTTATCTGTGTTTGCTATTTGGTGCTTATGGAAGTTAGGCTCCTATCCTCCTTCAGAGACTGGGAGAGAGAGAGAAAGGAGCATTATCTTTCTTGATAACTACATTTCAAAGGAATGTCTCCCAGGTTCTTAAGGAACACATACCTGGGATGTAATTCTGCAGGAGATTTACATCTCAAAGGGACAAAGAAAAAATGTACAATTACAGTGTTGTAATTGGAAGAAAAGGAAGGCCATGAGCAACTGTAGAAAGCAACTTATCTATAGTTTAGCCAAACTAGGGGCAATGTTAGGTCCCAATTGGTCACTCTCTACTATGCTTTTCCATTTTCCCTTGCTTTTCTGTTACATCTTCAATGCAGGGGTCCTTGATAATATTCTTTTACCCACTGCTCATTTTCCTCAACACTTCTGCCTTGGAAACCTTGACAATCTCATGATTTTAGCTTCCACCTGCTATATATCCTCAATAACTCTTCTCATTCCTTTACTACTCAATACCACAAATTTTAGCTATTAAATATTTCTCAAATTCATCCCCTCCTGTTAATCCCTACTATAATTTCTTACTTCAGTCATTTCAGTCTCCCTTCACACAGCTGTCATATAAGTAAGATGTAAATTGAACATGTAATTCCATAGTTTAAAAACTTTTAGATGCTCCATAGGGTCCCAAAATAAAGAGCAGGCTTGCTGGACAGCACACATGCCTCCATGACCAGGTCCTGGCCCATCTCCACAGCCTCATATGTCAAAATTTCCCATGTGCACACATGTTGTCTCTCATCTCCAATCTTTGGCTCATGTTTTTTTCTACCTATTTTAATCCCATTCCCTCAATAAACTAAATTCAACCTGTCTAGTATGTTCAGCTTAACTGTCACTTTCCCCAGGGGCCTCTGATTCCCTGTAATTGGGTAAGGTGCCTTTTATCATGCTCCACAAGTAACAGTCTGCACCTACCCATAAGCATCTGAGGATCTGAGGATTTCTCACTGAACGTGAACTCCTCAAGAGGGCTTCATCTTTTCCACTTTTATATACCGAAGCAAAAAGCAAAATGCCTGGTATATTATAAATGTTTAATAATTGTCTGTTGAAGTATTCATTAAATGAATAAATATATGAACAGTTAAATTTGTAAATGGATGGACAGGTGATTTGGACATCTCTTTTACACTTTCAGTCAGATAATAAAGCAAGCAAATACTTCCATACATAGACATACACACATTTATTAGTAAGCAGGCATAAAACTATCATAAAACCTGTACTATAAGTTTAATAAACTCCCAGCTCTCTGACTTTTGAATGTTTTAACCATACATTGAATAGAAAAGTGTCTGGGATGAGGGGACAAGTATGAACCTACTTTAGAGGCAGAATTCAGTTTGCCTGGTAATGGGCTTCAGGCAATCGGAGCCCTGCAAAGCCATGACACACACCAGGCCATTTCGGCAGTGAGCCTCAGGTGCCATTTTTCAAGATGAAGGCAAAGAGCTCACTACAATTTTATCTCCTGTTTAGGAAAGGTGAGGAATGCCTCTAAAAATATTTTTGCCAATCTAATATTTTTAAACCACCACTTTCACCCCATAACTCATTTATGTCATCTGTTATTTTAATTAACACGCCATTGCTTCTGCCTATGAAAATCCATTGTTAATGGGCTGATTTAGCTAATCTTTGGTGTAGGGATACAGAAAGCTAAAGCACTTGTAATGGTGCTTCTGGAGAGTAGCCTTGTTAATTACATCCTAGTTGACCACCCCTGGAGTGAGAATACTGGATTAAGGCAACTGAGTGGCTAAGGTGGTGATTAAAGTTAACAAATGCACTCTTATTTCAAACTGCTTACTGAGGTATTATAAATAGATTATAGACATTGTAACAACCACAATCTAACATGAGTTTAAACTATGAATAAAATAATTCCCAAACTCTAGGTTAGCTATTCCATAGAATAAAAAAATTGTAGTTCTATATTTATTTCCTGATTCTGTATGCACCTTATAAATGGAGTCTCTACAATCAATATTTGAGAAGAGAGAAAGAAAATATATTTGATGTACCTGTCTAAATGTTTATAACTACACCTCAGAGAAAAATGTTTCTTCGTGTTTTTATTATGTCTTCAGTTTATGACCTGAGGTATAAAGATGAATTTCTCCAAAGTGCTTTTTATTAACAAGAGAAAATAAATAGGCACTTTTAGCATTCCATGATACAATGGTTTCTTCTTTAATATTATCATATTAATTTTTACCTCTGCAATGGTGATGGTATTAATGTTGTGTAGCCTTGATTAAGACACATTAGCCAAGTTAATCCAGGGGAGATGTACTAGATCATGCATCTGAAACCTGCAGTATTAATACAGTTCTCAAACCTGTAGGATAAAGATAGAATTTTCTTTGGGAAGTCAAAACATCATAGATCAACACATGGTGCAGCCTATTGAAATATATTTTGATATATTTTCTTTCCATTTATCTGGGATAGGAATACTAGTTAAATTCATACCTCAGCTATGGTTTTCTGTGTCACATGCTTGAAATACTATAGGTGACAAGGAAAGACTCCTAACTTTTAAATATTAAATCTTTGCTCAATTCATGTAAAGTTAAAGAGCGACAAAAAAGAACTCAAGAACAAAAGAAAAATGTTGATGTATTGAAGTAGTTTTAATTGTCTGTGTCAATATAATGGGGAACAGTACAGAGACACACACATAAACATATAAAATAGGTGTTTCCTTTTTATAAAATAGGCTTTACATATTGTTATTTCATCTCAACTTTGTATAACTTAAACAGAGTCGAGTCAAAAACGCTGAGTTCTATTTTCATGTTACCTAAGGCCCTCTTTACCATCTCTGTGGAGTATTTACTGCTCTGGAATAAAAACTGTACAGCACTCAAGTTCATCACGCTGGTAAATAGGGTTTTTCAAGTCTGTGCTGTCATTATTGTGCCGCCCAACATGCCAACAAGAAAAATGCCGCTGATCTATTCAGAAGAAAATTATGAGAACAAGTGCTTAGGTAGGATTTACCCTAAGCAAGCTTGTGAAAAGAGCCTGAATTTGTTTTACAAATGCTAGAGCTCTGCTCTTAGCACTGCCTCTTCTGTTCTGCTTCCCTCTTGCTCTATTTCATAGCTATCCATGGACCACTCACGGATTCTCAGAAGTGAAAAATGAAGACAGAAAGGTGCCATCTAGGAAGTGGGCTGTCACTAAACACCGAGGCTGCCAGCCCCATGATCTTAGACTTCCCAGCCTCCAAAACTGTGAGAAAGAAATGTCTGTTGCTTATAACCCACCCAGTATATGGCAATTTGTTATAGCAGACTAAACAAACTACAACACTATTAACATAAGGTAATAGCTTAATAAGGAATTCCTTAAGAAACATATTTGAATATTAATCTGTTCATAATTCAACAAGTATTTATTGAGTGTCTCCAATGCTTTAAACATTGTTCTATTCTATAGTATTAGGGATACATCAGTGAAACATCAGTGTAGAAAGCAGATGACAATCACAGGTCTCATAAAAAGTTTACATTCTAGCAAGAAGAGAGAGACAATAAACTACAGGCAGAAGCATATTCATATATTTAAAGGCAATTAGTGCTATGGAAAAATGGAAAATAAAACAAGGCACAAGATCAATAGTGCAGGGAGGAGGAAAGGATTGCAATGATTGAGAAGGTGACATATGACCAAAGACTGGAAGGAGGTGAGGAACAAGCCATTCAGAGGTAAAGGAAGTGCATTCCTAGCAGAAAGAATAGGTACTGCAAAGCCCCAAGGCAGGAGCATGTCAGGTCTGATTGAAGAACAGCAAAGAAGACAGCATGGCTGAGCAGGGCGACCTAAAGGAGGCCAAAAAGGAAAGGGGGAGGAGGAAGCAGGGGGGAAACACCAGATTATCTACGGCCTTGTTAATAAAAACCTTATGGACGTAACTTGTCATGGTCAAACACACTGTAGGAATTCCAGGTGCAACTGCATATTAATTTCCTTTATTCATTCAATAATTTTTGAGTGCCGAGCATTATGTGAAGGGCTGGGGATTCAAAAATGGAGAGACTGACTTTGGAGTGTTATAATTTAGCAGGCATTACAGCATAAGTGAGTACTTATAAGACACCTCAGGATACAGAAGGGATGGCTCAATATGGAGTGCAGCAGGTAAGAGGGGATGCAGAGTCAGGCAAGGGTAGAGAGTACATGAGCTGAGACGAGCTGAGCAGAAGTGTTGGTGTCTCTCATACACAGGAAGGGCATTCTAGACAAGAGAAATAGTTAAGCAAAGTTGAAAGGTAATAAAATTTTTAAAAAGCACAAGTTTTCCAAGTATTATAAATAGTTCAGTAGCTTCACAGCAAGAGAATGTATTGTCTTATAGGCATCAGAATGGAATGAGCTGTGTATCCTGTCCCAGTGTCTTGTCTTGATGTGTAAACTGGTTGGGGGTCCTTAACAGGAGGAATAACAGAACACCAGCTTGTTTGTTTTTTTCATTCCAGCTCAAGACAACTTATATGGTGACTTATGGGGTTCTTGCAATTACAAAGGTTTCTCTACCAAATGAAGACAATTGTGCAAGACAATCTGAGCCTCCCTTGATCCTGCAATCACAGCATGCGACCATTCCTTAGCATGACAGTGCAGCAGCTCCTTTTTCATTTCTACCCTCCTCCTCAAGCTGCTGTTACTCACATAACCTTTAATCCTAACAATTCTGCTGCACAGGTATTATCTGTTCCCAGCTAATATAACATTAGTGAGGAAATGCTTTCAAATTGTTGCAATAGCTTGTTTCTGTGTTTTAGGCGATCCTTGACATTCATCTCTGGAATAGATAGATTTAATTTAAGAAAGTTCAGTTATGGGTCATTTTTTGTATTCATCAGAGGTAACTTCAGAGCCTCATCTAGGGTAGGAGCTGTTAATACAAAGAAGAGCCCCTAGAAATGTCAGCAGAGTCAGCCTCAGAGGAAGGACACCAGCCCAGGAACCCTCATGACCAAATAAGCAAAGGTCTTTGAGAACTGTGATATCTAATATTCAATTTTAGGCAGTTTCCTTAAAATTACAGTAATCCCATCCCTTCCAACAGTTATTAGGCTCCAGAAAAGAAAAAGAAAGGGGGAAAAAGTGCCATCCGTTTATGGAGCAGAGCTGTGGGGAAAGAGCAAAGTTGACGGAGAAGATGAAACAGCAATTAGGGTTTCAAAAATAGAACAAAATAAAGCATTTCCTGAATGTGTCTGGTGCTCTTCCCCACTGCCATCATCCTGGTCCACACAACTGTCATATTTGGCCCAAACTACTGACAAAGCCTCCCCAAAAATTTAACTCATACCTTCCCTGGCTCCAACCTCAATCCACCCAGTCATCTTCTTAAAATGCTAACAGTCTCCTCTCTTCAACCATCTGCACAAAATCTTCCCATTGCCTTGGGACTGAAAACCAGAGTCCTTCCCATGGCCTCCACCACCTGCCTTGATTTAATACCTGTTTACCTCTCCAACTTCTCTTAACACACTCTCACGCTCCCTTGTCTTTCAACAGAAGGCTGAGGTCTTTGCCCAGGAGTGCAAATCCCATTTTTCTGTTGGGTACTCACTCTTCAGGTACCAGCTAAAGTTCTACCTTTCAGAAAAATTTCCCTGATTCAACCCCTCACCCACATCCTTACCTCTATATAAAGTGCATCATGATTCATATTCATATAATTGTTTATCTTGTGTGTCGTCCTCTTAACCCACTAGACTATACACTCCATGAGGTCAGTCATTATGCCTCTTTCTTACTGTGGTCTGAGTTAGCAGAAGGCCTGGTACATAGTAAGTGACACAGTCACAAAATTGTCCATACTTCCCTTCAATGTGTAAAAACTAAAATAAAAATCAGCCCCTTAATTTTGCTCTAACTAAACTTCTTTTCTCACTATTCCCCACAGCAAGATATACCAAGAAAAAATATAGAAAAACAAATAAACAAAAACCACTAAATCTTGACTTTGATAAACTCATTCTGGTGTGATGTTCAAATATCCTCCTTTAGTAATGCTCTGATTTTTAAGGAAAACTTAGTTTCACATTTCTGTTCCCACATCCTAGTCATTTTTAAGATGTTTCAGGGTATAGACAAGGTTTATGTGATATAGAAGCAAAAAAGATGTGGGGGGGTGGCAGGGTCTGGCCCCTTGGGTATCTGGGGTGATGGTTCCTACCTCATGGATTGCTGTTGGTGTACTGGTCCTCACAGATGCTGACTCTAAAGTCAGAAGTTAGTAGAACTCATAACCCGACCCCTCTGGTCTTGGTCAGGATTCTATAAGACTCCCTGGCTTTTCTCAACTCTGGGTGCTCCAGACAGTTCCTCTGAAGCTCTGCCACATCAAGCTATCTCCTAGTCTGCATTTGCCTCCCTGTGTGCCTCTTACTCCCCAGACAGAACAGACCCCATGGCAGACAGCCCAGCACTGAATCCAGCATACAAACCACAGATGGCCCTAGAGGATGAGAAAAAAGAATTCAGAAAACCTTCTCTCTCACAAATGTTTGAATTTCAGGCAATTACTGTACTGTAAAATCCTTTTTGCCTGTCAGAAGCTGGCAATTAGTCTTTTTATCATTTTAATCTTTTGGGGGTAGATGAATGCTACAGGTAGACTGTGAAGTTAATGTAAAAAATGAAAAAAAAATGTTTTTGTTCATTATTTCTCTTATTTAATGAGATATCATTCAATGAATATTTGTTGAATAAAAGAAATGTATGTTTTTCTTTTAACTGACATGGGTGAAACATAGAAAATGGCAACAACCTACAGACCTAACTACCCACACAATTGGTAACAAAACCCTGCAAAAAGTAAGTCTGGTATAGTCTTTCTTTGCCTTACTAGAATTTTATCTTTCAGAAATAAAAGTTGGGATCTATAAATGTATTTTCAACAAGAAAATAATTACTGTTATAGGAGTTCATGGTTGAAGTTTATGATAGAATTTGAAGTGTGTAAGCCTAGATTATAGGCTTAAAGCAAAACAAATAAAAATACCCTTATTCTGCTCCTCTCTCCTTCATGGGAAATAATTTTCAATAGATAAAGTAAAACTCACTGAAAGATGTTGAAAACCTACATATTTTAAATGAAAATAATTTCTGAGACAAAAGAATTCTATCCCAGGATATGGAAAGACATCACAGTTGTAATTTGAATTTGCTGCCCATAATTTTGAGATTTTTTTATTAATAAGAGAGGTACTAGGAAGGTTTTAAGAATGTTGCACTGGCTGGTTTTGCTCAGTGGTTAGAGAGGTGGCCTATGGACTGAAGGGTCCCAGGTTTGATTCTGGCCAAGGGCACGTACCTAAGTTGCAGGCTCAGCCCAGGTCAGGGTGCTTTTGGGAGGCAACCAGTTGATATGTCTTTTTCACATCAATGTTTCTCTCTCTCTCCCTCCCTCTCTCCATTCCACTTGCTCTGAAAAGCAATGGAAAAAATATCCTCAGTGAGGATTTAAAAAAAAAAAAAAAGATTTAGAATTTTTTGGAGCTGCTCCTTGAAAGATAAAAGTAAGTGAAAATGATCTTCAAAGGAAAAAGAACAAAATCTCAGAGTTGGGAAAACATAAAGTAAACTTTAACTATATTGTTGATAAAGAAGGTGGTTAATGAGAAGCCTGGAGAGGGCTGACATCAAATCCCTGGGAACCATGAATGTCAGGTTAAGTAATTTAGTGGGATTTTTAAATTCTCCAATCCTAGAAACATAACTTATATCCTCTTCATTGTTATTTATTTTATCAAAGAAATACTGCCTACCATAAGCACACTTTTTGAGATCCCATGCCTATGTATGTAGTCAGCTATGATTACTTGAGTTGCTTCAACTATGTATACAATTATTTTTATCAATTATTCTTAACCAGGGTCCTTAAGTCAAGGGAACTAGAGCCAACTGTGTCTGCCCTAGGACTGCTCCTAGAAGATACATGGTCTTAACACTAACTTTGATGTAGGTAGACAAACTTTGTTAGAGAAGCAGAAAAAAATAATTTTCAAAGATGGAAAATAGTGAGAGGGCTAAAAAAGCAAAAATGCCAAGAAACAAAGCAGATTTGTTAGGCTAATAAGGAGCAGTATGAAGGAATGTTATAGAAGAAAGAGGTATCTTTTATATTACCTACTTCCACTTACTACAAAGTGCCCCAGGACAGAAAGCTTGAGTTACTACCTACAAAAATAAATTATTATTTTCAAAGATTTGATAGATTTTCCTGTCATGGCCAGTCACACCAGTGCTCTTTCCTTCCTTTATGTGACTCAGGATGGATGTTTCCATTTTTTCCAAGATAAGATATCAGAATGTGTCTTTTTTGAGAATATATATTTTCTATCACTTTCCAATCTTTACAAGAGTAAGTGGAAATAGATTTCTCCATAGGTTATGCCCCTTTTTCCAAAGATAGAAACCCACACTCAATGAACACCTCTGCTTTTTTTCCCTTCAAAGGGCAGGATGATGGTTCTTGTGTATGAAAAAAGAATGTGTAAGATGGCAGTATGAAAGTTTAGAATTTATACAGAAAAATAAACCTCAGTTCAGGTCTGTTGTATAACAAGTATTTACAATATCCCTTAGAAAGCTTATTATTAATAAATACTATGCTGTTCAAACCCATTGGAAATTTCATTGAGCATACTCCAGGCGCTGAATAGTATTTATTAAATAATTAATGGATGCTGGACTGTAATAACTTAAAGATTTAGATTGTAAAATATAGAAAACAAATAAAATAAAATGCTATAGATTTTAAGCCAAGAGTAGAAATTAAAATGGAATAATAAAAAAAGAATCCAAAAATCAAGGAAAAGACAAAAAGAACAAAAAAAATAATAATTGGAACTAATGAAAAAATGAACATCAAGAGAGTAAATTAAACCCACATTTATGGGTATTTGTATTAAATGTAAATGATTTACACACTCCAATTAAAGGCAGATTGAAATATTGAATAAAAAACAAGACGCTAATATGTGCTCTCAATAAGAAACCCACCTCAAATATAACAACACAGATCATTACAAAATAAAAAGATGACAAAAACATTCCATGTAAACTATATTTAAAAGCTCAACTTGCTATATTTATATCAGACAAACTAAATTTCAGAACACTAAAAGCATAAATTGTCAAAGAAAAAAAATGGGTATATTGTGCTTCATCAAAATTTAAAAGTTTTACTCTTCAAAAGATGTTTTTCAGAAACTTAAAATGCAAGCCATGCCTATAAGAATATGTTTATAAAATAAATATTAGATAAAGGATTTGTAACCAGAATATAAATATTAAAAACAAAGTTTTTATAAAAATAAGTAAAATATTTTGATGGACAGTTTATCATAGAAGACTGACAAATGATCAACAAATATAGAAAATAAAACACAACATCTTAGGGACATGCAAATTAAAAACTCAGTGAGACATTGCTAAAAACCCAGTAAACATCACTTTAAAATTTAAGACTGACAATAATCAAGTGTTGGTAAAATCATGAAGTAACTATAATGCTCATATACTTCTAGAGGAAAAACAAATGGTACAGCAACTTTGGAATGTAGTTTGGCGGTGTCTTATCATGTTTAACATTCACTTATATACAACCCAGACACCCACTCCAAGGTATTTACCCAAGAACAATTAAAATATTTGTTCACACAAACATCTACCTGAATGAATATACAAAGAAGTTTTATTCATATTAGAAAAAATGCTGGAAACTATCCAAATGTCTATTGCTTGATGATTGGATAAACAAATTGTGTTACAGCCATATGATGCAATATCATTCAGTAATAAAAAGGAATAAACTACTGATATATGCAACAATATAGAAGAATTTTTAAAACAAAATGCTAAGTAAAAGAAGCCAGACACAAGTGGTTATCTTATTTTTAATTCCCTTTCAATTAAATTCCAGAAAGGGCAAAACTATAGTTACAGAAAACGAATCAAGGAGTGCACAAGCCAGTACATTGGAAATTGACTACATAGCTGCACAGAGAAGCCTATGGAGTGACAGAAATGCTCTCAATCATTTTGGTAGTTAGACAACTGCATAGTTCTGTTAAAGCTAATTGAAAGTTGCTTAATTTGATTATATTTAAATTATACTTCAATAAAGCTGATTATTAAAACAACAACAAAAACCACTTTAGTTCCATTTTCATCAAAGACCCAAACTCGGTTAAAACTCTGGCTCACTGAAACTTACCATCAAGATATGTCTTAATTGAAGTCTGATTTAATTATAATTTTAGAGATGAAAGTCTTATTTTATAAGTGAGAAAACTAAAGCCCAGAGAAGTTGATTAACTTATTTTTATATCAAGGGTGACAACACATCCTAATTTGCCTGGACAGTCTTGGTTTATTCCTGTTGTCCTGATGGCATAATTATTAATGGTACCCTCTTTCACTTTCAAAAATGTCCCAGTTTGTATGATGAATTGTATGATCACTCACTCTGCCTATATTACTCATCAAATTAATAGCACAGCAATGTCTCCAACTCATGGTTCCTTACTCCCAACAACTGCTTCCCAATGAATCACACTGCCATCAGTCTGATATAGGAGGAAGGGGAACATTGCCATCTGTAAGTCGTCTTGTCGGACAGATTTAATGAATATGTAAACACATTCTCCATCAACACACATTAACTCATACACTCTCACTCACACTGACATACATATCTAGATGCTTACACATACCAACTTATTTATACACAGGAGTTTTCTGGTAGTCTCCCATTTCTCAGAATTCAATGGACATCAACACACACTGTGTCCCAAGGGAAAAAGCAACTGTTTCTGAGTGCTGTAATCTGCCTGTAGGGAGTTACCAGGCCTTGGCTATCTGCTTTGATTATCTGTCTCAATTCATCCTTCATAGAAGTTAGATTACTTCTATTAAATTGAGATAACTAAAAGCCTCTCACCTTGTATTTGTGAACCAAATTAGTATGTGTTATGAGTTGAATTATATCCCCCCCCCCCAAGATATGAAATCCTAATCCAAAATACCTCAAAATGTGACCAGATGTAATTAGTTAAGATGAGGTCACACTGAGTAGGGTAAACCCTTAACCCAATATGATTGATGTCCTTATATAAAGAGAAGAGGCACAGAGACAGACACACAGGGAGAAGACAGCCACGTGGTGAAGGCAGGCATTGGAGTGATGCACCAAAGCCAAGGAATGCTAAGGATTGCTGGCAAACTCCAGAAGCTATAAGAGGCAAAGGATACTCCCCTGCAGGTTTCACAGAGGGAGTCTGGCCTTGCCTAATCCTTGATTTTGGATTTCTAGCATCCAGAACTATGAGAAAATAAATGTTTGTTTTTCTAAGTCACTCGATTTGTGTTAATTTGTTACCATAGTCATAAGAAACTAATACAGAAGGTGACTCACTTAGTAAATTCTAAAATACCAGGATTGAAGAATTTTACTACAATGTATATACCTTTACTCCCTAATTCTGGCTAGCAGAATTTTAGGATGTTTAATCTCCTATCTCTCGCCAGGATTATTAATTTAGATAAAAGCATATCACATCTGGCCTTTATAGAAACCTATATAGCTCGAAGCCCTCCTTAAATTACCAATCACTTTCATTATCTAGCCCATCACCATGACAACCTATGCCTCTTAAATCTGCATTTTCTACAATCAGGGAGATTCAGAAATGTATGCTAAAGGTACCTGGATGTCTCAGTCCATTCAGGCTTCTATAACAAAATACCATAAACTGGGTGACTTATAAACAATGGACGTCTGTTTCTCATAGCTCTGTAAGGCTGGGAAGTCCACTATTATGGCATCAGCAGATTCAGTATCCAGTGAGAGCCTTCTGGTTCATAGATGCAGATTCATCTTATTGCTCTATCCTTACATGGTGAAAAGGACTAGGAAGCTCTGTCTGGCCGATTTTATAAGGGCACTGATCCCATTCATGAGGACTCCACCTTCATGACCTAATCACCTCCCAAAGGTCCCACCTTCTAATACAATCACTTTGTGGATTATGATTTTGACATAAACTTTTGGAGGATATAAACATTCAGGCAGTGGACCAGATAAAATAAATCAGGATAATATCAGGATAGAAAGACTAAGAATCCTGAGTTATTTCCCCTCAATCTTTATACATTTTTCCATGAGAAAGCCTTTCAAAGTTCCATCCTGTTGATTTCTCTTGCACTTTCCTGGCATATCACAGTATGCAGCACCAGCCAGATAGCACTAAATATATTTTATATGGGACAGTGAACCCTCAGCACCAGAGCATCAATAGCCACTTAAAATTGGATGTTTTCCCTAAAGTCCAGGGAAAGTCCAAATTTAGAACATGACAATCAGCAAAATAATGTGTTCTATATTGTATAATATCATAATTAAATGATTCTCAGTTAAGAGAGTTCTATCTCTTAGCATGTCAGAATAATCGATGTGGCTCCAACAATACCATCTACCTTCTCCTGACCATATAAAAACCATTACCTAAAGCAAGGGTGGGGAACATCTGTCCCCCAAAATCATTTGGTCTGGCCCTACCAAGGCAACTGCAGGCAGGACTCAAAATTCAATAAATCTAGGAGCTTTATTCATAGCTAATTTTTAAGTTGATAATTTTGTATGGCCTGTGAACGATGTTATAAATATCCAAATGGCCGTTGGCAGGAAAAAGTTTCCTCACTCTTGATCTAAAGGAAGCTCCTTATAAAAGTGCCTCAAAATCCTCAAGTATATTAGACAAGTAAAAAAAGAGAAAATGAGAATGATCACTATAGATAATCATCTATCATGTCCATTTATTTGACATGAAATAATTTTAAAATGTTAGAGTGTTAGAATAAATAAGCTTCCAAATACTTTCTATAGTGCAGTCCTAAACATAAACTTTGTACTCATTAAATAATAACTCCCTATTTCTCCCTCTTCCAGAATGATCCCACTTTTGTAATAATAGCTTGGAAGCAAATATATTAACTGTCTTAAATGTTGATTTTATTTGATCAACATTCACGAAAACTTCTTCAGCTCTTATTTTGTGCCTTCTCCCAATAAATGAATAACTAGATTAAAGTCTTTAAAAACTATTTTGAACTTCATAGAATAAATGTTGAGAATATATAATAGCCTTAGAAATAGCACCTGGCCTGGCTTCAGAGTAGGCAATATATTGATGTTAGTTTTTATATTATGTTTGTTAATCTTTTACTCTTTTAATTTAATTTTAATGTTTTTAATTTTCTATTTTTTCTAAAGTGAATTATTTTTATACTGAAAATAAAGGTTACTATGAAATATTTAATAACAGTTGGCTCATAAATTCACTACAAAATATGTAAAGAATCCCTATCCAAATCATAAAATATTTTTAAAATGCAAAAAAAATATGCAAAGATATATAATCATACATATAAGCAAACCTATTAATGAAACTGTCCCAAAATACAACACTTATCTACCCAAGGGAGTAGAGCACAGGTCAAATCAGGAAAGAAAGGTTTGATGTGCTGGGTGAGGATTTCACAACTTTGATGTCCTTTTCTCAACAGTCAGGTTCCAATGGTCTCTCTAGGGTCTACCCATGATGTTCCTGTACCACCCATGGCCTGATTTCTTTCAGCTGGGACTCATTTCATTTCGATCCTGGGGCTCGGATAATTTGTTCAGCTACATCAAGGAATATAATGGTGCAAATCCTGATTAGAAACTTCCAAAAATGTGGGATTTCCTGTGCGCACAGAGCAGCAGGGCTTTGTTCTACCAGGAACATAAGCCTGTATCTTCTCTTTCTCTTGTTCTCCAAACATTTTCTGTCTCAATACCTCGTAGTACTACGTACATTACTCTCATTTATTGCAGCTCTGAATGTGAGGGTTTAATAGTGGTGCAAAGCTTATATTCTCAATAGATTCCTCTTCAATACATGTAAATGACTCCAACTCCTTAAAACATAGCTCTTTATGCAGAAAGGTGTTGAATACAGCCATTTGTATCTAGCATTCGTATGCCAGTGAGACAGTCTCAGCTTTATTGCTAAATTTCAAGACTACTCGGAAAATCACTAAATTATGTGTTCTGCTTACTAGAGGAAAATAATATGTCATCAGGGTCTGATGCTTTAACATTTCCCCGGCCTAATGTCTTATTCAGTCCTTTTTAGTGACTAATCTTGACCACATTTGCATTAATAGTCTTAACCCCAGTCACAAGTTTAATTTGTTTAAAACTATATTTAGGCCTTTGGGAGCCTTTATAATGAATTCCATTAAACAGAAAGATTATATAATGTACTCTTTTATGATTAATGAACTCTGTATAAAGATGGTAATTATAATTAAACTTATAATTTGACTCGTGTGTCATTATCATTATAATTGATCAAGTCATTTTATCCACAAGCATTCAAAAATTGCAATGTATGTGAAACAGAAACAATTTTAAATCATTTAAAAAATGCAATTTTCACATATATTTCAGAAACTCTACAATCTTTCTTCAGTCTTTCAGCTAAAGGCCAGTTCCCTGACTCCCCACCAAATACTTTTATTAGTCAAAAGATGACAATACTTTTACCTAGAACATTCTCATTTCAGATCAGAATAACTGAATAGTTTGGGCATATGTGATGTTTTTGCTTTTAAAATATACGTTTGCTACCTCGCCTGGGTTACTTGTGTGTGTGGTCTTTGGCTACAATATTAAATGGGCAACACTATACAGAAACCCTATGAAAGACACTTTCAGGAGTATGACCTGGGGAACCTGGGGAAAGCATTGACACTAGACTGTATAGAACATCCCCATTTCAAAAATGAAAAGAAAGACTTGGGATTCTGGCTACTCACAGCAGGCAGGAAGGCCCACACAAATGCTCACCGGGAATTGTAATTAACCTCAGTGAACTGCCACATTCTAGGCTTTCAAAGGGTTTATCCTGAAATATCACTGATCTTCATAGTGCATCCCTGTATCTGGAGAGGCATGCAGTAATACAGCTGTGAGGAAATGTCTCAAGCAAACAAGCAACAGCACCATTAGGACTATTTTTAGCCTGAAGGATGGAGTCAGCCCAGGGCCGATGGCTGGGCTCAGAGCCCATGTACTCAAGCTTTAGCATTCCTCACAGCATAGAGCATGATCATTTAAGTAACAAATCAGAATCCTTCAGGAAAATCCTGACTGAGCACAGAATTCTTTCTGAAATTGTTATACTCAGGTAAATGTCTTAAGATAACAGTGCAACACTGTGAATTTGGGGGTACTGTAGGTTCTCCCATTCAAAACTATATTCTTTGTGGGCAGGGGAGTAAATGAATACACATAATGACATTTTGGCTTTTTTAAAAACTTTCTAATCCCACTTATCTTTCAAAATTTAGCTCAAGCATTGTCTTCCATAAGAAGGCTTTCATGCTCACCTATGCCAAGCCTTTCTCATGCGATTCATGATGGTAAATGCCTTTTAAGTAAGAAACCATCTTTTATTCATCTTTGTAACCCCAACACCTAGCATAACACCTGAAAGTAGGATCTAAAAATAATTGTTTATGAATGAATAAAAGAGTGTCCTTTAGAGCTCTGACATCCAATAAGATTGAGGTAGGCTAGTCAGACACCCAGCACAGCTTTCACAAATGTTGCAAAGAACAGCTAACACTGGTGGAGGTTGGAGGGCTTCGGGAAACCAGAGAGAAAGATTAACCTGGCTCCACAGAACAGGCCTGGAATGAGTACCAGTTAATAAAGGAAAGGACAAAAGAACATTTCACTTATAAGTTTTGCCTAGGACTAACCTGGGGCTTTGTATAATAAGCTAAATAAGACCAAGCTTAGACTTCGGGGACTAAACAAGCAGAATGATCCATCAAGATTTCTACCGTGTCTCATACAAGGGGCACCAAATCTTCAAGACAATTTTAAAACTATAAATGCAATCCAGAAATGGCACTCTTAGGTATTTACCCAATTGATTTGAAAACTTTTGTCCACACAACAACTTGCATATGAGTTTTTTGCCTACATTTGCCTACATTTATAGTTCTCCTGGTCACTTGGTATTTCGCTGTCCTTAATGAGGTATTACTGCCCTAACATAGAAGTATTTGGGAAATTTGTAGGGTTTTCTTTAAATTTTTTTTAAATTTTCATACCTGTGTATTATATACTTAACTGTATATTATTTTATAACTTACTTTCCTTTTAGATTTCCCGTAAATTACAAGTTAGTTTCTTATGAAAATTAAGTGTACACAGGTTTTATTATCTATAATTTTGTTTAAGGAAAATAGGAGGACATTACATAACATTTGCTATTAAAACCTCAGTCTCACCTCCAGATATTCCAAAAAATAGACCAAGAAAATGGGGAACAACTTTATCAACTAGAGTACAGAACTTATGTACATTTTCATTTGCCATTAGTTTTACAGTCTCTATCCATTTCCAAAGTCACTTAGGTAACCTTCCACCTGCATCAGTGAGGTTATTTCATACATTTTAAATACAATTAGATTATTTCATCACATTCAGCATTCCTACCTTGGATCTCCCAACCTCTTAAATAATTTTTAAATTTGCATACAGTAAGATTCACTCTTTGTGCTGTAAAGTCTATGGGCTTTGAGAAATGCATAGTGTCATGTATCCACCATTAAATATTATATAGAATAGTTATATCATCCTAAATAATTCCCTGTACTTCACCTATTTAATTCTTCTCTTTCCAAATTCTTGACAACTACTGATCTGTCTACTGACTTCCAGAATGTCATAGAAATGGAATCATACAATATAAAGTCTTTTCAGATTTTACCTAGCAATACACGGTTAAAATTCATCAATGATTTTGCATCTTGATAGCTATTTCTTTTTATAGCTGAGCACTATTTCATATTATGAATGTATCATGGTGTCTTTATCCAGTCATCTATTGAAAAACATCCTGGTTGTTTCTGGTTTTTGGTGATTATGAATAAAGCTGCTAAAAAAACTCA
This sequence comes from Miniopterus natalensis, assembly GCF_054644295.1. NCBI lineage: Eukaryota > Metazoa > Chordata > Mammalia > Chiroptera > Miniopteridae > Miniopterus > Miniopterus natalensis. The sequence goes on along the minus strand of NC_142081.1, from coordinate 103,316,740 downwards.
TATGCAAGTTGTTGTGTAGACAAAAGTTTTCAAATCAATTGGGTAAATACCTAAGAGTGCCATTTCTGGATTGCATGGCAAGACTATGCTTGACTTTGCAACAAAACGAAAAACTAAATTCCAAAGTAGCTATTCAATTTTGTATTCTCACCAGAAATGAATGAGAGTTCCTGTTGCTCTGCATCTTTGCCAGCAATTGGTATTGTCAGGTTTTTTTTTTTTTTTTTATTTTAACCATTCTAATATATGTATAGTGGTATCTTATTGTTCTTTTAATCCACAAATAATGTTGACTATCTTTTCATATCTTTATTTGCCATCTATGTCTTCCTTGGTGAGGCATCTGTTCAGATCTTTTGCCAATTTTTAATTGCATTTTTGTTTTTTATTGTTAAATTTTAGGAGTTTTGTATATTTTGGATATAAGTATTTTATTCAATATGTGATTTGTAAATATTTTCTAGTCAGTGACTTGTCTTTTTATTCTTTTATCAGCCTAATTTATCATTTTTCTTCATTGGAGCAAGTTTTCAGTGTTATATCTGAACACTAATTCCCGAACCCAAGGTCACATAGATTTTTCTTCTAGATTTTCTTCTGGAAGTTTTATAGTTTTGCATTTTATATTTAGGTTTCATCCATTTTGGTTAAATTTTGTGTGGCTAGGTTTGGGCATCTTGGATTTTTGTTCCATATTCCATGTTGTTTTGAGTGTGCATGTTGAAGTGAAGAGTGAGGTGGGAGGAGAGTGGTGGCAGAAGAAACGAAAGCCAGTACCTAACCTGAATAAAAAAAATGCGACCCCGCTCTGTTCACTATGAGGACATTTTATCTTCCTCTTTGCACTGTTGCTCCAGAGTAGCAGGGTCGCAAAGCAGACGAGCTTCAGAAAGCCTACTTTGGTGTTTCTCGGTTCTCATTTCTCTGAGAAAAACGCCTGCTTGAATTTTACAGATTGTTTTAGAGGACAAAAGGATTATGAAAAATTAAGGCACTTTGAAAATCCAAAGTCCAGTACAAATGTAATTTAACAAAAACCACTTTATAATGAACAATTTTCCTTTAAGCTTTCTTTCTACACTGTGCCGGGAAGAATCATTTCCTTACTTACTGGAGAACTTTCCATCACATACACCTTCAGTCTAGAGAGCACTTCCATGCCATGCTGAGGCCTCATGTGCTCTAATTGGCATTTTCTGCAGAGCAATTGGATACAATCGAGTATCCTCCAACCCCACATCTTCCTCCCTTCCCTTCCCACTTCCCTTTCTTGTAAAGGGCTGTGTGGAGCCCTGGGGAAATGATATGTTTTGTTACAAGATAAACTGAGTCATACTGAAAATGTTAAGTTCATTTGAGAAAAAAATCAGTTCCAGTAGGGCAGCACCAAACTGGAAATGGTTGGGAGCTTTCCACAAACAGGAGCTAAGGGAAAGCCTTTTATAGAGAAGAGGCAGAAGCAACACAAGAAAACCATTTGATTGGCTATAGTTTATTGCTTGTCCTTAGGTTTTAACTTCTTAACCTTGAGGCATTTACAGGCTTACTCTTTGGTTTGCCTACATAGGCTGAGTTATTAGAAGCACCTCAGTCTAATGCTTTCCTTAATTTAACAACTCAAACACCCATTAGCAAACAGCCTGGACTTGATAATGAACAAGATCCCATTTTGAACCTCTTCAACACACCACACTCTACTTGGAGGAAGCTGAAATCATCCTTTGCTTCCACCTCCACATTGTAAATTGAATGCCAGCCACAATCCCAGCCACAGAGCTACTTATCAAGTAGACATCAGCCCTATATCATCCAAATTATCTGCCAAGATATACATCAGGGGTCTGGTGGCATGCAGCAACTGTAGTCTCCAAGAGTTTGGCAATGGTAAACTAACCCTAAGTGAAAAGCTAGCCAATTCTTGAGTTTTTAATTCCCTCTAAGTTCCCCTCGTAAGGCCCAGATTCTCTTTCAGTAAAAAGGAGAAAGTTGAGTTCCTGGTCCACCTGTGTCCTCAGTAGATTGCCAAATCATTCTAGCTCTGAAATGAATTATCTAATGCCTCCAACGTGTGAAATCTTTCCATGCCTTTTCAAATTGAAATGAAAAGGAAAACACTTCAATTGAAGATTTCAAATGCAAGATCTGAATAATGACTTAGTTATCTCCTTTTTTTCAGCAAATTTCAAGTTTTCAAGTATAAAATATTCCCTAATGGGCAGAAGAAATGACTCTTTTAGAAAAAAGAAAAAAAAAAAAAGCAGGTGAGTATACAGTCAATATTGATATTTCCATTAGCCTGAAATCCCATTACAGACATTTGTAATTAAATGCAAATATATTTTGAACACAGAAGATTTAACAAGAATACCATGTTCATGTTATGTTCTAATTCTGTTGGTCTGAGTCTTTCTATCTCTGGAAACAACTTATGTAATGAATACCTAACCTTTGCTATGTGAAATGAGAGACTAAATGAAGCTCACATTTAAATGTAACTGAAAATGTGTCAAATTAGTTGTAAGTGAATAAAGCATGTCAGAATGATTATTTTCTAAAGGTGACAGACACTCTAACTGTATTTCCAGGTATGTGGAGAAGCTATTAAAATTCTAGCAAGGTCTATCAGGTTCAGAGAATGACATTGGAAATTTATTACAGGTGCCAAATTCAATCGTATTCTGAAGCATGTTAATGTTTTCCACTGCAGACTCATAAAATTCATTTCAAGATCTATGGAGGAAAATGTGCTTATGAAAATCATAGAGCCTCCAAAGGGGAAATAGAGGAACGTGGGAGACAGAGAGAGAGAGAGACAGAGAGAGAAAGAGAGAGAGGAAGTGTGTGTGTATTAATAAATAAGATAAACTGAAAATTCCAAAATAGCCTTTTCTAAGTTCCTTGCCTTCCAAAGGGTCATATAAGAAATTCATTCAACAAACTTTCACAAACAACTGTAGCATTAGTCTGTCTTACTTTTATATATGTTATTGACATAGCAACATCTGCTCCCAAAGTAACCAGACTTCCAAACAATTCTCTTTTTAATTGTGTCCCAAATACCCCCTAACCATACAAACCCACCACCATAAAACCAGTGCTGGACAGGAAAAGAATCATGGGTGGAACAGATTTTTTTGTGTGTGTGTTTTTGTTTTTTTTTTTCTAATTTATTTCTCTCTTTCCCACTTTATTTTGCTTGTTGTTTGCTTTATTTGGTTGGTCAGATGGCTGGATGGTTGTTTGCTTATGACAAGTCAGAATATTTATCTTCATGACTTAAAGTGTTATATTTCAAAATGTGCTTAAAGTCATTAACCTTATCTACAGTTAGCATAATTTAAGTAATATCCCTTACATTATCACACTTGTCTCCTTACATAGAGGTAACTGATTCTGCACTAGCTTAGCAGAAACATGCTGAGATGAAAGCATGGAGATTGCATTCATTTTGTTAACGACTTTTATCACAACAGGGAAGTGAACCCTGATGGGAAAGAGCCATGGGGTAGGTATGATGTGAAATACAAGTCTATGCTGTTAGTACAGTATGAACTATAAACCTGGGGTTACAATGTGCTATAACACCCCAATGAAAAGTGAAAACCCTTCTCTAGAGTGGCATAGTCTAAACTATGTTGCCACAACTTATTGATTACAACAGTTCATAGATTTGACCAGTTACTTGACAATACAGAATTGACATAAAGGATGGCCTGGCCAGTGTGGCTCAGTGGATTTAGAGTCATCTGTCCCATTCACTGAAAGGTCACCAGTTCAACTCCAGCCAAAGCATATGCCTGGGTTTTGGGCTCAGTCCCCAGTAGGGGGCATGCAGGAGGCAGTAAATTAATGTTTCTCAGCGATGTCTCTCTCTCTCTCTCTCTCTCTCTCTCTCTCTGCCTTCCTCTCTCTCTAAAATCAATAAAAAAATATTTTTTTAAAAAAAATAGAAGGATGTGTCATTCTGTGAGTAAATCAAAGAACATTGACAAGTTTCCCTCTGAAATCTAAAACTGAAAGAGTGAAGAACAAAAATTATAGTTGAGGTCTTCACTCAACCCCAATCTTATAAGATATTCAAGTTATCTTCCACATTCCACGTATGCAGATAAACTGTAGGCAAACCAGACAGCTCCAGAGAACCAGCTGGCAAACTGGTTCCATCTCAGGAGCATAAGCTGAAGGGCCATTTCTGAACTGTACCATTATCTCCTGGCCATTATGCCCCTGGTCTGGAGGAACTTTGGGTAAATATGTGGACTCATGTACTTCTCATGGGTATTGGAGATTTTGTCATTGCTAAGAGTGGCTAAGATGACTAATTATTCTAAAACAAAATGGGAAAGTATACACAAAGACTTCCTTATGTGGTTAAATTTCTCAAGTCAACATTCTTTTGCCACATTTCACTGATTGTGAGCTGACACTTCTGATTGAGATCCTTCCATTGCCCATCTTCTTAGTATGAAAATCTTCCACCCTTCTCACTAGATTATACCCCTCACCCCAGGGTTACTTTCTTTTCTAGGGCCTTAAATAAAAGTAATCAAATGTATATATTTTTCCCCTGATGAAAGATTATGTTACTGAAAACAATTATACCACCTAGAAATCACAGAATGTAGCCCCTTAAGAATCAGAAGAGGCTTGAATGGGGAAAAGCAAACAGTTCTCTCAAACCCTCAAAGGTTTTCTTCCTAGTTTCTAAGTAATTTCCAATCTGAAATGTAGTAATAATTGATGTTGATTTGCTGATAACAACCATGTAAAAATGCTTGTATCTGAATAGTTGAAAGCCCTCTCACATTGCTATACCTTAGTTTCTCTCTCCCAGGTCTATGACCTACATCAACAATGCTTCAACATATCCCTCAATCATTTACCCCAAGATGTTTTTCTGTATGCCCCCAATAGTACTGCTTCTGCTACCCTTTCCTTTTTAGTCTCACTCATATACTCTGGGTGTGCTACCTACAAATATAAATTTCCCCAAAGAAAGAACCCATCCAGAAAGGTGTGCACCTGATGTTTGAAGTTGATGGTGTATTATTGATAGATGACAAAAGAAAACTGAACTCCTCAACTCTTACCTTGCGTTTGTACTCACTGTCAAAGGAAAAGATATTGGACTAAAATGAGTAGAACAAACATTGGTTATCTGGGACTGATACTCAAAATGAGAGAAGAGTTTGTAAGGAAACATCTATAGGCTGTAAATAAGTTTGAACCTCTTGATCTGATAATTATATTTTAAGTTGCTGAACAGACTTTCACTTGAAGTTTACAAACTGCTATAGGTAGTCTTTATAGAACTGTGGAAAAAGTAGAAGTTGCAAGAACACTGGAGACAGTAAATGTAATTCTAATTTTCAAAAAGGGTAGGTATATTTACTACAAACTTAAATTCCAGGCAGGACGCAATTACGAAAGAAAAGTGTGTGAACACCACGAGCTCAGAGTTTGGTGATGGATAACTGAAATAAAGGATCGATATCTATCCTCCCCAAATAAATACATGCATATGAACAAAATTTTGCATACGCTTTTATAAAGTTTACAAACCCCCTTAATTTCATTTATGACTTGACTAATGAGCTCATTAAAACCATGTTCAATTAAAATTCTTTCTTTCTTAACAAGGTTTCTAACTAATAGATCTATAAAAAAGAGTTAAAAGCACATATATAAATTTAAACAAGACATTTTGGTAAACTTTTTATATTCCTGTGGACATGATGATATGTAAAAGGAGAGTTGGCTGTTAGTAAAATTGTTACTTCTTGAACAAATATTTACTAAGCACTTATTATATGTCACTTACTATAAGCATTAGGTTCTAATATTTGAAAACATTATAACCTAATGGAGAATTCAGACAAAAATAGCAATAATAATAATAATCATTTTAGAGAGTAAGTTGTATGATGAAATTAAGCAAAGCGATGAACTAAACATTAAGGTATGTGAGAAGAGGGGGTACTTTAGATAACCTAGGAAAGTCTCCCCAGTGAGATAATACTTGATCTGCAACTAAAACCTTAGAAATAAACAGCTATGCAAAGAACAGGAAAAAGAGCATTCCAAACAGAGAGAAATGAAGGTGTGAAGATCTGAGATAGAATAAACTTGGTTTATTCAAGGAGGAGAGAGGGCGAAAGAAAATAGGATAGTAAAAGAGATAGGTAAAGGCCAAATGCTATATGGCCTTAAGACATGACAAGGACTTAGGATTTCATTCTAAGGCAGAAGGGAAGGTATCTGTGGACATTAAGCAGGGCAGTGGCATAATCAGATACACTGGTTGCGATAGAGGAAATAGATACTGGTGGGCAGGAGGAGCAGAACCAGAAAGGGAGGAGTGATGGCAGCCTAGACTAGGACAATGGCTATGGAGAGGGAGAGAAGTGAATCTATTCACATGTTTTAGAGGATTTGTTGATAGATTGGATATGGAAAATAAAAGAAGAAATTAAAGATGATTTGAACAGCTAAATATAATAATAAACCTATTTATAAAGATAAAAGAAGAATGAGGAAGGAACAAGTTTGATGGTATGTGGGTGATCATGGGTCAAATCTAGAGTTAAATGACTTTATTTTTAAATGGTTCTTATTAGGGATTAGTACCACCCTATTAGAAAGTTTCTAGTGATTTGGTAAATGAAAATACCTTTGACCTTGCCATACTCATTTTTTTTTTACTAATAGGATACTTTGAACTACAGAATAAATACTTGTTAGATCTTCAAATAAAAGAAATTTAAATTGGAATTTAGATTGAAGGTTGTGCCAAATATAATAAAATTAAATTTAAAAGGAAAAGTGTAAAGTCCTTCTCTTGAGTCCAAAACCTGTGTATTTAAGTATAGATTGGGAGATGCAGTTTATAGCAACATGTGAAAAGACACTGGGTTTGGTCAACTATGAATTTAAATTCCTATATAAAGTATTTTTAGATAATTGGCATATAACCAACATTGAACCAATGCTATTTTTGTTGTCATCATTATTGTTATTTTTTATAATTGTTTTTAAAGTTTAATTAAATACACACTGTGTCTGTCAAATAAACTAATACAGCTTTAGGATGAATTAGAAGTGGAATATCTACAATATAGGAAGTAATAATTCCAATTTATTCTACATGATGAAACCACACATAGATTATGTTTAATTATGTAATGGTTATAAACATGTTGCTGTAAAGGTCAACCAAAACAGTAAAAGACATAATAATATATCATGTAAAGAATGTTGAGGAAATGAAGATGTTTGGCCAAGAGCAACAATGAACAAATAAGACAAACAGAAATGGATAGACACAGGCAACAGGAGGTGGTTACCAGAGGGAAAGGGGGTGGTAAGGAGGTAGTAAAGAGTAAGGGAAGGTGTCAAATATATAGTGATGGAAGGAGATTTGACTTTGGGTGGTAAATACAATGCCATATGCAAATGATGTATTATGGAATTTTACACTTGAAACCTATATAATTTTATTAACCAATGACACTCCAACAAATTTAATAAAAAATTTAAAAAGAAGAATGAGAGGGGATGTATGGAATACTTTCAAATAATAAGAATGTAACTTTTGCTCTGTGTCCTCAAGAGAGATAAAAAGGATGGTTGCATAAAAGTAATGAGACAAATTTTGACTCACTTAAGAAACTTTCTAGTAATTTGAAGTTTACAATGATAGAATGGACTCCTTCTACAGGTGGGGAATTTTATAACACCAGAGTTATTTGAGAATTGTAGAATTTCCTCTTTGCAAGAGTGTTGCAGAGAGGATCAAGAAATAGAAAGGTGGTTATGCTAGATGGCTATGTAGGTCCTCTCCAGCCCAGTGGGCCACACTTGCTTTATACATGCACAAGTATAATGTTATACAGTCCAGATTTGATTTTTTTTTCTTCTTTTTTGATAGAAAGCAACACAACAAAATGTGCCAGTGGGCTGTTCTTTAGTTTGAGAGTATCAGAGAAAATGCACATGCACACAGGCTCAGTATATGCTATTTATTTGCCAAAATGATATATGGAAAAGGTTTCCCCATAATCAGAGCTAGTGGATATAAAACGTGGCAACAGTTGGTCATTCCCTCAAACCCCTCCCAAGAAGTAGCCAGTCTGAGATATGGTCTTGCTTGTATACATGACATAATACCTACTCTAACCCTTGTAGTTAGTAAGTCATCGCTGCTAAGATATAGTTACATAATTTCATTCAAATCATGGAAAAATGAGAGTCTCAAATCAAATGTTGTTAAATTTGGTTCATGATTTCAAAACCATTTATCAACTGCCCACTTCCAGCAGAATGTAGAACTTAGCAGTTGTATGAATTACCTCTAAATTCTAGACTTGCATATCCAATGACATAGCACCTCCACTTAGATGTTTCAAAGAGTTCCCAAATTTAATATATCCAAAACCAGTTCTTGATTTACAGCTCTAAAGCATTTTGTACCTCCAGTCTCTCCATGTTAGAAAATTATGCCTCTTCCCAGGTGTCATGGCTCAGTGGTTGAGCATCGATCGACCTATGAATCAGGAGGTCATGGTTGTATTTCTGGTTGCAGGATCAATCCTCAGTGGGGGGCATGCAGGAGGCAGCCAATCAATGACTCTCTCATCATTGATGTTTCTGTCTCTCTCTCTCTTTCCCTCTCCTTTCCTCTCTCTGAAATGAATAAAGACACATTTTTAAAAAAAACATATTTCAAAAAAAGAAAAGAAAATTGTGCCTCTATGCACCCAGCTGCTCAAACCAAAACTCTAGAAGTTATCCCTGAAATCTTTTCCTCATCCTTTCCTCTGTAAGACTGGTTGATTCCTCCTTCATAATATATATGAAACCATGTCACTTTTTGCAGTGTCCTTGGCTATTCTCTTAGTCAAGGTCACCATCTTATTTTTCCTGACTCCCAGATGCCACCTTAACTCATTCCTATTCATTCTTTTCAGAAATCAGCCAGAGATACTGGCTTATAATGTAAATACGATACTGTCATTTCCCTACATAAATCCTTTCATGATTTCTCACAATCACTTAGAATATTAACTTCTTATCATGACCCTCATGACCTCAGTTGATATAAAGCCTACCTATCTTTCCATCTTTATCTTATGTTTTTCATTCTGTCATTATGTTCCAGCCTTTTTTCAGTTCTTAAACAACACCAACCCTTTTTTTAAATTGATTTTAGAGAGGGAATAAGAGAGAGAGAAACATCTATGTGAGAGAGACACATCAATCATCACATTGATCAGCTCCCTCCTGTACACACCCTGACTGGGGATCAAAACTCAACCTAGGTATGTTCCCTGACCAGGAACTGAACCCACAACCTTCCAGTGCACAGAATGACACTCCAACCAACTGAGCCACATCAGCCAGGACAAAAAACACCAAGCTCTTCCCCATGCTTCAGATATTCTTTCTTTTGCCTAGAATGTTCTGTCCTCAGTTTTTCTCTTGGCTGGCTCCCTCTCAACCTTCAAGTTTCACCTTAAATTATCCCTCTTTGGAAGTACTTCCCTTACAACCTTCTCTAAAACAGATTCCCTGTGCCCACCTCTCTCCTACCCTGCCCCATTATCTCTAGCTAGCCAACAACTCTATTCATTTTCCTTCTATAAGATTTATCACAATTTGTAATTATTTTACTTGTGTACATGTTTGTTTTTCTCCCTCATTCTTTAAGTAGAGGTGATATCACTTTTGCTCACTGTGCACTGAGCAGGGACATACAGCATAAATTTAAGGGCATAGGTTCTAGAGCTGGACTGTGTAAATTCAAGTTATGCTTTGCTAATTTATAACTCTCCTAACTTGACTTCTCTGACTTACATGAACTATGAAAATAATAGCACTTGCCTCAAAGGCTTTTAGGATTAAAAAACAGATACAAAGTGCTTAGCATATAATAAGCACACAACTAATGTCACTTATTATTATTTTAGTGACTAGCATATAGGAAATGTTGAATAAGTATTTGTTAGAAAGAATGGCTGCATCAAGCACTGGACTTTGTGAGAGATGTCAAAATTAACTGGAGAAATCTATCAGTTAAGGAAATATTCTTACCTGGAAGAGATTTATTACCTTAAGTAAATTGTCATTGCTGTACTCTTTTCACTCATCTTGGGTTGACTTTCCAAATGGCTTTTCTAAATATGTATTACTTTCTTCAAGCCCTCACAGGACCACCTCACAGCCATCTTATACTAATTAAAACAATTGGAAATATTGAACATGACCACAGACACCCAAATTCCCTCCACCTCTAAATTTAAATCTTTGTTTAATTACCTGCTTTTCTAGCAACTCAGAAAAAGGCCCTTCCCTTTTTCCAGGACCAGCCCTTTTCCCATACAGTACTTCTCAATTTCATACACTCCTAACCCCTCTGAATATGATTCCATTGTTTCTACCTTCTCACTCAACCTCTACTGCTATGTTGAGCCCTTGACCCAGTCTATAAGTATGCCAATGTCTTCAGTCAATATTATATATTATATTCATCTCTTACTATACACAATGGCTCTCTCATTTCTGTATTTCTCTATCAAAAAACAATCATCTTACAAGGTCTGGTGCAAGTATCACTTTCTTTGCTTAGCCTGCTCTATTTCTTTTCTCCTTAGGCAAAGTCAATCACTTTTTCCTCTCTCTCCAATAACACTTCATTTATGTTTCTAATGTATTTCAAATTCTTTTTAAAACAATGATGGATGGATATAAAGGTAAACAGATAGATGTTCCCTCTACTAGCTTTTGAGCCAGATGGATGGATATAAAGGTAAACAGATAGATGTTCCTTCCACTAGCTTTTGAGCCAGATGGATGGATATAAAGGTAAACAGATAGATGTTCCTTCCACTAGCTTTTGAGCTCCTTAAGAGTAATGCATAAGTCATTCATTTTAAGTACTTCTTTAATAATTTAATATTTACAGTGCTCCTTTTAGCACTTACTATGTCTTGGTCACTGTGCTAAGCACTTTACCTTTAATCCTGAGAATATCAAGAGGGAAACTGCATGATCCCATTTACAGACGAAGAAATTGAACTTTAATGTGGTCAGTTTACTTGCTCATACACCAACTATCATTCTTAACCATTGTATTGTATTTCCTCCCAGAAATTTGAGAAGGGGGGAGGGGAGGGGAGACAGAATGGGGTGAAATAAGTAAAGTGAAACTAGAAGTCTAAACACAATCTCCAAAATCCCTTCACCAACAGTTGTGCTTTTATTATCTATTTCTAACCTCCAATGCATTTCTTTGAACAATAGCTGAAAGCTAAAGGTTTATTAAGATGAGAATAAGAGGTAAGAATTTATTCTGTTTCTTATTTGGCGATGAAATTTTACTTGGTTTACTTTATTCTATAACTTTTTCAGACCATTGTTAACTTCAGGAAGAAATAGTAGAGAAAACCCAAGTTACATTATTAGTTTGAGAAATGCTGAAATGGGCTTTATAGAGGGGACTACAAACATTAATAAATATAAACAAAACAATATACTAAGTAGCACAACTCTCTTTTATTATATTAAGCCTTCCAGAATTTAGGAATGCCTGGCTCTTTCTCTTTCTAAATTAATAGCATCAGGTGAGATTAGAAAGATAGGAAGAAAAAAGGGAGCCAGAATACATAATTTGAAAGAGCAAAAAGGTAGAATTAGGAAGAGAAATAAAAGCAGTTAATTGGGTAGAGAGAGAATGATAGGATATAATTTATTCAACTTCTCTTACCTATATAGCAATTTGTCAATTATTTGTCTTTAGCAGCATTGACACTAAAACTCCCAAACTCATAGAATATATTTGAAAATTGTAAAACACATGGCTTATAACAGGTAAAAGTCTGAAAACATCTCAAATGTGCACCCATAGAAAAATGCTTAAGTAAACTGTATAATAATCATACAATGGAATATAATACAAATGATAAAAAGAGTATTGGCATGGAAAAACTCTAGTATGTATTATTTATGGATAAAGCAAGCTAAGTAAAAAATATATAGTGCAGAATTAAGCTTTTTGTAGACAAATTGGACTACATGTTATATACCGCTAGATAATTGGTATAAAATGACTCTATATTTATATCTTTGCTCATTTCTAGAAAGCATATCATAGGATCGAACAAAGAGGTAAAGGAAGAAGTGGAGAACTAAACCTTCTATATAAAAATTGTACTGGATTTTTTTACAAAAAGCATTTATCATCTTGATATATATATATATATATATATATATATATATGTATGTATATATATATGTATGTATAGATATAAAGATTTATTCTAAAATATAGTAATCATTCAATAAAGATAATTTCTGATTAATGATGAAATTTTTTTAGAATTTATCTTTGTTCTTAGGAGTTGCAATTAACAAGGTAAACACCAAAATATAAAATATAAAGTTAACCTTATCTGGTACAGTTTTCCTTTTTAAATGAGAAAATAGCCATAAAGAAGTAAAATGACTTACACAAAGTCTCATAGATATTTAGCATTAGAGCTAAGAGGAATTAACTATTCAGAATAGAAAACAGAAGTTTCTCAAACACGTTAACCAATGAATAGCTATAAAATCTGTGATAATAAGGCGCTTGTATGTGCAGGAACCAAGAAAGCAGGAGCTCTTTCATTTGTTACCCCAGAGAAGTGATTTCTGTGTCTGAGCCCCCACAGTCCTCCAGGTCAGGAGCCAGAGAAACCTCCACGGCTGCAGCAACCTTAGGAAAAGAGAAAAATGAAGCATCTGCTTCCAACAGAGAAGTCAAAAGAGTGATTCATTTCCAACAATATTGCTTTCCCGCAGTGTGCAGGCTGAAGACAGCTGACAATATTAACAAGAACAAGTAGAACAAAGTATATATGAGGCCATGTGATGCCTTCTGTCAAAACACAAACAGCAAACATCCAAACCAAATTATAAATAGATAATATTGTACTATTCAGCAAAAATAATTTAAGCACATCTTAAAAAAATGAAAACCAAAATATTTTAACTGGATGACTAACACTATGTATGTAAACCATCACATGAAAGTTATCGAAGCCTGTTTGTCCTTTATTCTTCTTAACTGAAACAAGCTTAGTCTAATGAACTAAAAGGATGTTGTTAAAATTTTGACTGCTGCTCAGGATCAAATCAGGGAAGCCTTGCTGGCAGTCCAATATGAGCGATGATTGGCAGTCAACTATTTGAGGTTACTGCACAATATATATGCAGCTCCTTTTAGGACAACAAATATCAGCTTGTGCTTTTTGCCATTTTAGATAAGATTTAAATTTTAGGGTTAGAAGCTTTAGGTCTAGTCCATCTAAAGAATTACAATAAAATAATAAAAATTTTCTAAGAAAACTTCCATAGATGTCTAATGGATGAGATCTGAATAAGCCCTATAATTTGTGCCTTAGCTTTGATATTGTCCTATAGTTGTATCAGATGTTAATACATGGGAAAGCTAGGGGAATAATGCATGGGAATTTCCCATATATTTATTTGAAAAATCCTATGAAACATAATTATTTTTTTAAAAAAGTTTTAAGAAATCTCCAAGACACACTTCTAACTAAAGTTTAAAATGAGGTTAGCATAGAGTGGCCAATCCCTTGGTTTAAGGGCTATGAATTGTGTTACCTCCAGGGTTAATTGCCATACACTGCCAATCATACTAACTTCCTTTTAGAGGGTTTTCAGTTTGACAAGCATTTGAAGAGCTAAGAAAAATTGCACTGCTGGCAGCTGTTAGACACCTGGGCCACCCTTCATCTCATTAATTGAGTTTCAGTGCAGATTCGTCTATGTTCTTATTTCACTGTAACACTCATTTTCTTTCATTTGTTCTTCATCAGGTGTTTCAGCATCAGAAAACTGATTTTATAACTATTTCCTCAACTCATATTTTCTTGATCACATTTTTTTATCTTTCTGGTAAAATATTAATTTTCTTTTGTATCACAACCACCAATGTAATATGCTCTAATATTGGAATGGAAAAATGTAATCTCTTTGTCTTTACATGGTATCTTCAAATTTTTGATAGTTTTGTTCATAAAATCATTATTTACTCTTCTTATGAAATACGGTATTTTAGAATAACATCTTTGAATATGCTGGAGCATGATTACTAACCTATATAATTTAAATATGCTCTGGACATTACTGTCCACTACCCTACAGCTAGTAGGAGCCTAAGAGCCCTCATGTCTTTAGTTTGGCAATCAACATTGAAAAATGAAAGCAGCAAGATTATAAGTACTATAGAATAAATGTTTAAGTCACCCCAAAATGTGTATGCTAAATTCTAGGCTCCCAAAATGATGGCATTAGGAAGGGGCCTTTTGGAGGTGATTAGGTCTTGAGGGTAGGGCCCTTGTGAATGGACTAGTGCCCTTAAAAAAGAGACTCCAGAGAGTTCCCTTGCATTATGTGAAAGGGCATAATGAAAGGACAGCAGTCTATGGATCAGGAAACAGACCCTCATCAGACATCAAATCCACGGAGCCTTGATTTTGGAATTCCCAACCTCCAGAACCATGAGAAATAAATTTCTGTTACTTATAAGCCACTCAGTCTATGGTACTCCATTACAGCAGCCCAAACAAGACAACAAGAGAAATAAAATGAAAAGTTCTGGAGGCAAAAGGTCTTTGTGAACCAGAGTGAAAATGTTTTAGATGTAGAAGGGTGAAGCTCAATTAAAGATATACTTTCTTAAAGAATGTCAGAGGTATAGGACCAATATTGTGAAGTCCCTGGTCTTGAGAGAGTTGAATGGGGCAATATCATTGCTTTAGTTAGACTCTCCAGGCCTAAATCAAGCCCCTTTACTGATGGTTGGTTATGATCTGCTTATAATAGACTCATCTTGCCATGTACTTGTCACACAGCAGGATGACTGACCAAGCTGTTGGACACGCCTTGATCTTGTGCAATGTTAATTAGAGAGGTTTATTTAATCCTGGAACCTTTTAGCTATTTTTATATGGAAATGGTGACTGATAGGAGACAGTAATCCTTGCTCTTCACAACCATCAGGTGGTGAGTGGAAGGGACACTGCTAAAAATAGGAAAACAGAGGTGTCCTGTGTGTTTTTTCCTTGAGGCAAAAAGCAGCACCAACTGTTATTTCCTCTCTCTGAGATTAGGGAAAAAACGGATGGCTGTTTTTATAATTGCAATGCACTTAAATCTGTTTGCAAGGGATTTATTTGTATCCTACAGTCAATATATTTAGTAAACTGAGTAAAACCTCACTTGCAATGACAACTTCTTAAATGGCATTAAGCAGCTTTGTTTCCAGCTCTAGTCAATAGAAGGACAACATGCAACTCCTCTGTGATTTCTGAACTATTTACCTTTCCGATTAATGGACTTTAGAAGAAGTTCTTCCCTTCATTGAACTGTGTTGCTAAGTATACAAAGTAGCAGGAAGGTGTTACAGCTGAGAGAAATATTAGCTACAGTCTTTTGACCTAATCTCTACCCACCAATATACCCTCAGCAGAAATGTCCCATCTTGACAAGTAAGCAGAAAGATGATCTTCCACAGATCTTGCAGAATAATTCACTCTTGATAAACTAACTCAAATATCTTGATAAACAAACTGAAAATATCAGGCCTCAAGGGTCTGGGAAGTTTAACATTAGTGTTTGTTTTCTTGGTCAATGCTCAAATGTCACCTTAGAGTCACAAACAACACTTTCCTCCCTTATAAGGAAGAATGCCACAGGCAACATGAGCAAAAATAGGAAAATGGAGCTACATCAAACTTTAAAACCTCTGCTCAGCAAAGGAAACATCAACAGAGTGAAAAGCAACCAAACAAATAGGAAGAAAAGTTGGCAAACCATATATATCTGATAAAGAGTTAATATACAGAATATATAAAGAACTCTTACAACATAACAAGGACAAAATTAACCAAATAATTCAGTTTAAAAATGGGCAAAGGGCTTGAATAGACATTTCTCAAAAAAAAAAAAAAAAAAAAAAGGTATACAAATGACCAAGTATCTGAAAAGATGCTCAACATCCCTAATCATCAGGAAAATGCAAATCAAAACCACAGTGAGATAATACCTCAGAAAAGTTAGGATGCCATTATCAAAATAACAAACAAACAAAAAAACCCAGAAAATAACAAGTGTCGGTGAGGATGTGAAGAAATTGGATCCCATGTGCACTGTTCATGGTGAGAATGTAAAATGGTGTAACAACTATGAAAAACATAATTACCATATATTAATGCAACTTGTAGGTATATAAGTAAAAAAATTGAAAGCAGGCCCAGCCAGCATGGCTCAACCTAGGATCCAGGAAATCGAGGCTTGATTCCCAGTCAGGGCACATGCCAGGGTTTAGGGCTCGATCCCCAGCAGGGGGCGTGCAGGAAGCAGCTGATCAATGACTCTCTCATCATTGATGTTTCTATCTCCCTCTCTCTTCCTCCCTCTGAAATCAATAAAGATATATTTTTAAAAAATTAAAACAGGATCTCAAAGAGACATTTGCACACCTTGTTCACTGAAGCATTATTCATTACAGCCAATAACTAGAAGCAACCTAGATATCAACTGACAGATGAATGGATAAACTATATATATATATATATATATATATATATACATATACATATATACAAAGAAATATTGTCCAGCCTGAAAAAATAAGTAAATTCTGTCATCTGCATATCTGCATGAACTTTGGACAGCAGATAAACTTTTAGGACATTATGCTAAACAAAATAACCCAGTCACAAAAAGGCAAATACTGCATGATTCTACTCAGATGAGGTATATAAAGTAGTAAAACTCTTAGAAACAGAAAGAAGAATGGTGGTTGCCAAGTGCTGGGGAAGGGGGAAAGAAGAATTGTTTAATGAGTGGAGAGTTTCAGTTTTGCAAGATGAAATATTTCTAGAGAACTGTTACACAAAAATGTGCAATATAGTTAGCTTTACTGTACATGTACACTTAAAATGGTTAAGATGGTATTTTTAGGTTATGTATGCTTTGCCACAATAAGAAAAAAAAATAAGGAAGAAAGCAACTCGCTACAATTCAAAACAGAGGTGGTTTTTTGTTTGTTTGTTTACTGATATGAGCAGCAGTGGTGCCTAAAGAATATCTGAATTATTATTGTTGCATATGGAAAAGGGAGTAAGAGACAGACTACACCCATCACCTATATGGTTAAAAGCTCCAAACTCCAGAATTAGAGATCGAACCCAGAAAGGGAAAAAACAAAATAAAACAAAACAAAAAAATCTAACAAGAAAGGGAAAGCAAATGATCCTTGCATAAAACAATTTAAATCAAGCATAATTTTATTTAGCTTTTGTATTAAGTGGGTTTCCTTTTTCTGTAACAGAAAACAGTCATATTAAGGCAGAGTTCAACACTTCATCCCATGATAAATCATCAAAGTAAGCAAAATACATTTATATCTTGAAATTTGAAAATACCTATCACTTCCTTCTTGAAATTAATCTGTATCTTCTGAAAAAAAACTCCTCTCCTTTAATAGCTTGCATCCAAATGTCTGCTCAGAATTCTCTGGTTTTCCCTCATGGGGACCTCATACATTGCTTCAACTGCAGCTACAACTTAAATGTAGATACCTCACATCTACATTCGTGGCCTTATAGGTTCTGCTCACCTGAGCTACAAAATCTACCTGCTTGATATCTACTATACTCTGGCCCCCAAAATTTAGATTCCACATATATGAAATAAATTCATCTTCTACACTTTTCAATAACTAATTCTTCCTTGATTTCTTTGATCTATTAATGACAACCACATCCATCCAGCATTCCTTCATAAAATCTTGGAAACATATCATCACCTATCCTCACATTCAGTAAGTTCTCAAGCCTTATAGATTCTTCCTCTTCACATTTCTTACCTTTCTTTTTCTAACTCAAGACCCAATCATTCTTGTCTCCCTTTACCTAACCTCCCCCATCAGAATTATGTACAATTTACAAGATCAAACATTCTAGTCCCAGTGCTGCTTGTCTACATATTTTTAAAATCCTATGGCACATTGTTAAATTCTCTTATTTGTTCCATTTTGTCTTAAAATCATTTTGTGACTGAATTTTTCAGTTTTGGGAAAGAAAATCCATGTTTTCTCTTCTATAAAGAAACATCTAGCAGAGATTTGCCTATAGAATTTATTTTAAAATTTTCCTGAAATTGAATTGAATTCAAAAAGCCTTCTTTGAAAAGAAAATTCCATTTATTTTACCAATGTAACTTTTTCTTCAAAGCAACCATCAACACTGTAGACATCATTAGAAAATATTGGCAAGATTATCAGATATCTCACAAAGGGTTAATTTATAGAAAACAAATGAGATCTTTTCAAACTTTGTTCAACTCTTCATCTCCCCCTTCTCTTACTATAATGGTTGATTTGCCCCATGTGTGCCTGTGGTGTCATGCTATTCCCCTAAAGTGCACATCAACATATACCCAAATACATGTGCACACACTCAATAATTAAGTGGCAAGCACCATATTAAGTCTAGTTTTAGAGAAGGGTAGCAGATTCATTGTACCTGAAGAGGAAAGACTCTGAGTTAACATGTGTACTGACTCAAGTTATTCAATCTGAAGTCCAATGGCCAATGAGTGATTGATGGAGAAAACACATACTGTGGGGCTATGGACAACATTTTTTTCAATTTAGAAATTATATTTCTACAGTTGTTGTTATATAGGACATCAGATAATCATTATTGACAGATATAAATTTTACTGATTTGGGTAGATATATGCATCATTTATCAACATAAACAATATGTATTTATAGGGTTATATGAATATGGCCATATTTAATTTCTTTGCAGCCCTAGTACTTTTGGGGTTTGGTATAAAGAAGGCAGCCAATAAATGCTTGATGAACTGAACTTGCTCACTAATTTCTCTGTTATGCTCTTGTAGAGTTAAAAGTTTCACTTGCAAATATATATTAATCTAGGCAAAAATTTTAGTAGCCTGGGCATAAATATGTATATCAGTTGAAGAAACAAGATTTAGAACAAAGAGATCCCAAGGCAGGAGGACTATAGATGTGAACCATGAACAGTTACTTTACAGGAAGAAGCTAGAAGGAATGAAGACTATACCTGACCACAGATAAGGCCAGAATTCTGCAAATAAATACTTGGAACACTTACAATCTCCTCTTTCCTTCTCCCAACACAGTGTTTTGCTACGAAAGTGTAATCAGTAGATCATCAGTGTCATCATCACCTAGGACAGTGCTAGAAATGTTGAACCTCAGGTCTCATGCAAGGTCTAATGATTCAGAGTCAGAGTTTGTATTTTAATATTATTCATACAATAAAGTCTGAGAAACACCTTACTCCATCTTTTATACGATATCACAAAGCACCAGTAATGGGTGATAGATAAGACCTAAGATTGGGCCATTCTTAATGAAATATTAAACAGGACAACACTAATCTAAGCATACAATGCTAATAACATAACAGGATACTCACTTCCTGCTTTGATTCATATTTAATTCCATTCTGAACATAGCAAGAACTAGAAAACTCAGTGACATATTAGGTAAGTTTACTCATCCACAAAGCAATTTTTCAGTGAAGTCTTCAACTCTCAACACTCAGGAATGCATGAAGGTCTTCCTATTAGTGTTCAAAATGCATGAAAGAGCACACATGAGTCAGCAAATGCAATGCTATCCTTCACTTATGAACCTTAAGTTTTACATTAGGAAAATATCATTGGCAATAAAGTATGAGCACATCAAAGTCTATGAAGCATTGTATATTGATGGGAAAAAAAGCAAACTAATTCAGAAGTTGAGTTTAGCCTACTTAGGTAACAGAAAATAAAGATATGTTCATTCAAGGTTAGCTTTTCATTGTTGATTAATGTTCCAACCCCTGGGCGACACCAGCATTGCAAGCTTCTTGAGCTCATTCACTTCAACCCCCCTCAATGGACGTTGTAGAAGCTTGGTCCCAAATCCTGCTGCCTCCACAGCTCTGATGGAACACATAGAACATAGAAAGTCACAGATACCTGAGCAGGTTCAATACGCCAGATGAGAGACATCTGAGGAAAGGAACTCTCTGGAGAGCCCTTCAGCTTAACTTAAACCAATGCCCCATGGGAAAAGGATATTAAAAACAGCTGTGACTATCTCCTTGGTACAGAATCAGTGGCCTCTGTTGGGCTAAATGTGGGGGAATGTTGCTGGTATTTTAAATTTCATGCTTAGCCAAACAGTGAAATATTGCTCTTGTGGACTCAGCACCTTCCTCAGCCTGGTCCTCTCTTTGCTTGTGATACCCTGTCATGGTCACGGAGGAGCTGCCGTTATTCATTATGGATTATGTGTACACATTTCAGCACAGCAGTATCCATCTCTGTCCTCACTATCAGACATCACAAGGTTAATGTGGAAAATGCTATCAGAGTGTTAATCATGTATGAAAACTGCTGCTGCGCGAAAGAGGATAGGAAGACTGAATAAGAAAATGCATTCCCTCGCTCTAATATGCATACATAGGGGACTATGTATGACATGCACATCCTTGCAACTCCAGATGAAAATAGGTGACAGCTTGACTTCTTTCTAGGACAAGATCGCTAGTCTTCCTACTCACATCACATACATTATGGTGCTTCAGGAGCATTTAACTGCTGGTGGGCTGGAAGCTTTTGTTTTGTTTTTAGTGGCATTGTGAGGAGATAAGATGTTCTATAAAAGTGAATCTTTATAAATGATTAGTCTCTCGTAAATACTAAAACTTTTTTCATTTTAAACATTTTAAATAAAAAGCATTTAAAAATTTTTAGGCTGCATACTTGGATGGGCAAAAATTGTAATGTTTTTTATGTCTCAGTAATTAAATGTACCTTACCTCAGGAGCCACTGTTTCTTCACTTTTGCCAATGAAAGGTAATTCAGTCTTTCTAGTTCAAAATTCAGTCTCTTCTGAGCAACTATCCAGTCCACTCAGGACTCTCCTCTCACACTCTTTCCTTCCTTCTCCCTGGGTGTCCACTGGGTTAAGGGCAAAGAGGAGGGTGAGGGGAGAAGTGTGTGCCATCACATGTACTTTCAGCCCTTTCTGAGTCATCCTCATGGCTCTGGCAGCCAGGTCCACACACATGGCCTCCTCACACCAGGAAATACAGGCTCATCTCAGCACTTCGGGGGGCTGGAGAGGGCCACAGAAACTTTTTTGATGGATTCCCTGAAAGACTATGTCCTGGGAAATCCACAGACTTATTGCTATTTTATAATCCTGGTGTCACATTGGAAACAGGGCTTACCTGAGAGTCTCAGAGGTCATATTCTATATCTTCAGGCAAAGACCCTACTCTCAGACCCTCTAAGTCTACATGAGATTTAGTCACCACCCTTTACCCAGACTCACCAAAGCAGCAGGGGGCAGTGGGCTCTTCCCAGGGCCTGGGGAAATACCTAAGCCCTAGTCACATTTTCCTCTGATTCTTTTATCCTTTCTGGACAGGAAATTGGTGTTTACCTCATCAGGCATACTTCCCACTCTTGGGGGTTACAGCCCAAATTCTATGCACTGGATCTTCCAGGCTGCAGGCTTCACTATTTAAAGTCAAGTTTTTGGAATTCATGAAATTTATTTTTCTGACCTGAATCTCTGGTTCTTTCAATTGAACGCTGTAGCTTTTAAGACTTTCATCTCTGCTATAGATATATAAAAGCATGCACAAGAGCCGAGAAGCCAATAACTTAACTCATCTTTCTGTACTGTCTCTACCCTGCACAGCACAGCAATATAGATAAATTCCATGCTGTTTCAATGATAAGGAGAAGTCAAGAGGTAGAAGGAATTGAAAAATACACAGTTTAATATCAAAGTATTACATGACTACATATAACTTCTCTACTCCTTAAACAGGGAATGCCGAACATAATTGTGCATTTTCTGGATAATGTAGGTTCTTTATTGGCCAGAGTGCCAATTCTTTTCTGTATCTGCCTTTTGGTTTCACAGTTTCTGCCTCTCCTGTGACACTGAGCTGTTCCTGCTATTTTGATGGCTGCCTTCAACAGGTTCTTCTCTGCCTCTTCCCCAGTTTGTAGTTTCTTGTAGCTATGAGCTGGGAAACCAGATAAACAAGCTTGTTAGAAATTCTGTGCTAAAGGGAAGTCAATAAACCCCTGACCCTAGGAGGTAAGTGCATGCCTTTGTAACCACTGTGTCAGCCTTCAAGGCTGCTTTTTCTTACTTCTAAGTTTCGGCTGAGTTCCCAAGGGTAGAGGTTGTCAGAAATTCCACCTCTGAATAAGCAGATCATTACTATAATTTAAAGCATAACATGTATCATTCTCCTTCATAAAAATGACATAATAAAAGCCTTATAAATTATACCATGAGCATCATGTTTGAACTTAAAATGGGAGTCAAAGCCCAATAAGTTATTTTCAGACATCTCTACAAAAGGCAACTATTAGGGAGCAATGGGTTATTCTTTCTCTCTGTTTCCATTGACTAAAGTGTATTTCCATTTCTCTTCCCCATGAGAACACTGACTTCTGTTATTCAGAGTTCAAATTTTTGACCCAGCAGCCACTGTAAAGGTTTCAACCTGAAACCTTGAATTGTGACAGGTTAATATACAAACTGGGCTATAAAACCAATATATTTTCTTATAATTGCTTGAAAATATCTTAGATTAGAAACTAAGTCAAAGATAAAAATATAAGGCACTTAGGTTAATTTTTAAGAAATTCTAACTCATCAAAATAAGTATATTATACAGCAATTACCTTCAACCAGAATTCTGACCTTTTGAGGGGAACAACTTCCTAACTTTAAGCTGAGGTCTTTCGGCTTTGGGGCCACTCAATTTTTCTCAAGTGTCAGTAAAAAGATAGTCCTGGGGAATAGGTACCAAGGATCAACCATACGAAAGCAATTCCACAACCCTCACAAAACCCCAGGAACATGTAAGGAGGTTTCTTCTTCCTACTTTCTACAACTAAAGACATTTAGTGCCAGCTCACTGTAACTGGTACCCTCTGTCTAGCTGGCTTTTATTTCCCTTTTTCTAACAAATTAACACGGTCTCTTCCTGTGTGAGTTATTGATTGATGCAGGAAAATATTACCACACACTTAGCAACTTAAAATAACACACATTTATTATCTCACAGCTCCCATGGGTCATAGGTCCAAGCACTGGCCTCATAGGCTTTCTAATCTAGTGAGGGCTAGAGTCAAATAAATTGTGCCCCATCATGTTGTGATGAGCAGCACCTATATCTTTAGACCCAGGCAGAGGGGAGGATGACATGAACAGGCTTAGATGTGTGGACCTCAGTGTTCACACACATGCCTGGGAGGCCCCTGAGGGTGAGGGGTAAGGGGAGGACAAGAGAAATGAAGCGACAAAAGACGGCTCTCTCCCTGTGCCACCACGTTCCAGCTGGAAACTCAGAGAAGTCCAGGAACTCTAAATTTCAACCAGCTTTTCAGGTTATTATAAACATGCATTTGTCCGCTACCAATATGATATGTGGGCTACCATCTGTACCAGGCTCCTCAAACTTTAGGGGTGGGTCCATATTTTCTGGTGATAATATTCTGATAAATGTAGTTCAGGGGAAGGAGTTGGGTGAAGAGCTATCTAATCCAGGCTAGGAATATGGTAGGGGCAGGTTGGGAGATGTTGGGCATAAGGTAGCCAGGAATATAAGCCGCTTACATTCTGAGTGCCGGGAATGTAATTGAGCAAGGCCCCAGCTTGCTGGGTTCTGAAACCAATCACATGTTTACACCAGGACCACTCTTCCCATGGGTTCTCCCAGCCAGTGACTGAACATGGCAGTGATGTTAAAGCAGTCCACTTCTTAGGAGATAAGTCTTGATGCTCCTCCAATGGCCTTGCTAAACTCTCTTTAGGCTTGCTCTGCAGTCTAATACACTCACACCAATTCTCTCTCCTTCTTTTCCTCTCTCCCTCACTTAGGGTCAGACCTGCATTGTTGTCTGGCAGCTTCTCTTAATCTAAACCAGCTTCTTTCTCATTTTCTCTCATAAGTGTTTTCCCTACTAAATTTATTACATGATTAGTCTTGTCTTGGCATCAGCTAATCAGAGGCCTGGGCCAACACAGGGGAAATAGAAAGGTTTCATTGGAAGTAGTTTATTGAAAGAAAGAACTGTACAAGTTTTTCCAGAAAAGGGTCCTCATCATAATAGAGGGTTTATTGGCTATATCATCATTTAATCCATGTTGATGGTTCTTAGCCTTCAACTACTCTTTTCCTCAGACTACTCTTTTCCCTCAGACTGCTCTTTTCCACCCCAAACCCTTAATATAATAACAGAACAAGTGAAAGAGTATTTTTATATAATCTATATCTACATGGGTGTCCAGACTGATATTAGTTATAAAGAAAAGGATTGGACTACATCAAAAGATAACATCCTCAAAATAAAAAGGGAATCCACTGTATGGAAAAACATATTCACCAATGATACATCTGGTAAGGGGTTAATTTCCAAAACATATAAAGAACTCATACAACTTAACAAAAGAGGAACAAACAGTCAAAATAAAAAATGGGCCAAGGACCTGAATAGACACTTCTCCAAAGTGGACGTACAGATGGCCAAGAGACATATGAAAAAATGCTCAAAGTCATTAATCATCAGAGAAATGCAAATTAATATGACAATGAGGTATCAGCTTACACCTGTCAGAATGGCCACCATCAACAAACAATTGCTGGTGAGGATGTGGAGAAAAGGGAACCCTAGTACACTGCTGATGGGAATGCAGACTGGTGCAGCCACTACAGGAAACAGTATAGAGTTTCCTTAAAAAATTAAATATGAGACTTCCATTTGACCCAGTGATCCCACTTCCAGGACTATATCCTAAGGAGCCTGAAACACCAACCAGAAAGAATATATGCACCCCTATGTTCATAGCAGTGTTATTTACAATAGCTAAGATCTGGAAACAGTCCAAGTGCCCATCAGTAAATGAGTGGATAAAAAAAGCCATGGTATATTTACACCATGGAATACTATGCAGCTATAACAAAGAAGGATTTCTTACCCTTTGCAACAGCATGGAAGGACCTGGAGATTATTATGCTGAATGAAATAAGGCAGTCAGAGAAAGACAAATATCACGTCATCCTACTTATATTGGGAATCTAATGAACATAATAAACTGGCTAACAAAACAGATCCCAGAGGTATGGATGATGCATGGAGCAAACTGATATCTCAGAGGAGAGGGGTGGGGAAAGACAGAAAGAGATTAATCAAAGAACTTATACGTATATATACATAGCTCATGAACACAAACAATAATGTGGTGAAGGCCTGGGGTTAAAAGGATTGGAAACAACCTTTATATATAGCAATAAGGAATATCTGTATAATAGTACCAGATTAAAGTACTGGGGTGTTATAACAAATTAGTATATGGTCATTAAAAAGATATGTTGGATTAAATAAAAAAAAATTTAAAAGAGACAAAAAGCTCCTGGGCAGGGACAACAGCCTGGTGATTGCTGCAGTGTGGGGTGGGGTGGGGAAGGGGGAGGATGGTAAAGGGAAAATAAATGGTGATGGACTGAAACTTTACTGTGGGTGGTGAACACACAATACAGCGTACAGATGGTGTGTTGCAAAATTGTGCACCTGAAGCCTGTATAATTTTGTTAACCAGTGTCACCCCAATAAATTCAATAAAAGGAAGAAAAAGATATGATGTAAGTATATTTATTGACATGACAAGATATATCAATATATTGAGAGTGATTGCATTAGAGGTCTTGATAAGAATTATTAGTTTGGGTTCTCTTTATTTTCTAATTTATTTCCAATGAATATGTATCACTTAGATAATAAGAGAAATTAGATATATAATTGGTCTCAGTTGATGCTGAGAATAGAGCTGCTTTGTGGCCTAGGCCAGGAAGGACGGAGATCACTTCTTATAGCCTCTGATGAGAATGTGTAATAAGCAGCAGTAGAGCAGTATGGAAGGGTCCATATGGTCAATATGAGGAATTTGAGAACATGCCTAGGACCTAATTCATAATGGGAATGGCAGAGCCAAGGATCCATGAGTTCATTGTTGGAATTGTAACTTCCCCAGTAAGTGCCTTAGTCTTAGTGCCACTCAGTCAGTGACAGAAGAGGCAGAGGGAAAGGATGCAAAGTTTTAGGTAGGAGGACTATGTTTCAGGCACATAAACACCCCACGTTTTTGAAGGAACTAGAATCAGAACTGGTATCTCCATAATATTAACCATGGGGTCTGTGCAAAAGAGGCCGTATGTGCTACTACAGTTTTGTACCCAGGCAGAGCTGGGCTGCAGATACATGGGAGCTTAACCTCACAAATTCCTTTATGCTATGGCCTACTCAAAAGATTTCTTTATTTTCTGAAACACATTTTTCAATCTGCAAATATCATTGTCTGTTTGCTCTCACATATGTTCCCACACTTTTTCTTATTAATTCTATTCGCAGGATCTCTTGTCACTGAATTTGAACCAGACTGAAAAGTGGGAGGAAGGGGGAAGGCAGGTATTTCTCTCTCTCTGCCTTGAAAACATCCCCTAGAATGGCCAGTTATCCCCATTTCCCCTCCATTTCCTGCAGAAACAGCTCTGGCTTGACAGTGCCTGCCTTAGTTTTAGCTTCCTCCCTAGGGGTATCAAACTATTCAATATGCAATTCCCTAGAGCGGTTTCTGCTTTCCTAAGTCAACCCAAACTGATAAGCCAATCTCATATAGCCTATCAACACAAGAAAACTCCAGGAACTGACTGCTAGGATTCATTGTGATGTCATTATATTTATGAGGTGTTACATGGTATCATGATAGTCAATCATCCATATTGAAACAAATAACTGTCTTTTTCAGCAGCTAATAAAAAAGTCAGGAACATTTCGAATTTAGCCAAACAGAAGATTATTCTCTCTTTTGTCTAATATGGGAGCTAGCCATACTAATAATACTTTATTTGAAGTCATTCAAAGTTTAATCACTGAATCTTTCACTTCATTTTGATGTACAAAGTGATCTCAAACATTTGAAGAAAGTTTGTTTTACCTCTACTATCATCTTAAAGAAGCATGTCTTCTCTTTCTGTTCTTCGTTCCGTTGTCTCCAGATGAAACTTACCTCTTCTACATTTAGTAGATTTTCTTTGCTTATTGCCAAAGCAGGCTTTTTACTCTTAGCTGTATCCTTTGTATTTTCTAGATGCTTGGTATCTTATGAATTAGCCTCCATTCCTTTATCTTTCCCTCCTCCCCTCTAAAACATCCCATCCAAGTTCATACACGATTCGGCCCAATAACTTGGCGAATAAGCAATGGCAGGTCTAGTTTGGAGTGAACCCTCATCACAAGCAGTGGTGATCATCTCAGCAACACATCATAGAAAAGAGTCAGAAATAAAACAGAGTTAGTAGTTTTCAATGGGACCTGGCATTGCCTAGGGAGACTACAGGAGTTCAATGCCAGCTCCTCACACACAAGCAGTGTAACATTGGGCAAATTATTTAAACCTTACCTCAGTTTTCCCACTTGCAAAATGAAGATAATTATAGTACATACTCCATAAGTTGGAAGAGGGAATTTAATGAGTTTATTCCTGTAAACCTTTAAGAATAATACACAGCTCCATAGGAAGCACTTAAATATAAGGTATTCGGGGGGCGGGGGGGATAAAAAATCTCTAGAAATATAAATTTCCTTAACAATCTTAAAATTTTTGGCACCTAAAACTAAGCTATATTCACTTTTAATTTCTTACAGAGAAGCTTCACAGAAATATGAGCAAATGACTACATACTTTTATATAACTAGATTATACTATAGGACTTACAGGAGGCAATGTACATTTCAGAGGGACCATGATTCTGTGTACACATTTGAGTACGTGGCTAAAATAGTGGCACTTTTAAAAAGTTATTGTCTTATCTTTGGGGAGGGGGGGGTTGTAGAAAAATAGTCCTTGTGGTAAAGGCACCTGTAGATCTCCTGTTAAATGACAAAAACATCTATAGAAATCATATTAGTATAAGGCAGAATAGATGGTGTCACATACACTTGCTCTCTTAATCACTTGCTTAATCAACCTCAATAAACTTTTTAAAGATTAAGATGAAAATTGGTATTTTAATGTAAGTCTAAGTGTCAGGGCATTTAGAGCTGGTATATCATTCTGTTAAAGGTTAAATTCCAGCAAACATTAAAAAAAGTTATCATCACAGCCTAGTACATTTTCCTGTTCAAAATCAGGCCTTTTTGACTCCTAAAATATTGATTTTTTTTCTTTTTAAATATAGTATTTAGGACTGAAAATTTTCTGAACCACCTTTTCTGACAAAGAAAGGTACTTAAAAAGCACCATAGGCCAAATGAGATGTATCTTTGTGCAGTCACTTCATGTGATAGGAAAAACTCACTTAGAGGTTGTGGAAGTTTGCTTCAGATAAGCATCCAAAGCTTAACCACTTTCAAACTTGTCAATGCCGCTTGCATTTGGAAAGTGAGCCAGAACCACACGGACTACAGATATTTTTAAATGAGTCTAACAAATTTTGTATACTATTCTGTTACAACCATTTGTGTTTGTGATTATTACTTATAACAATTATTTACAGGAATATGTTGTGGCTTTGAGATTGCCAGAAATGGGTCACTATCAAAAATAAACTATTATTTTAAAAATTTTTGCCGTTGTTAATTTTATTGAAAGACCATGTGATATAGCATTTTGGAAGCTGGCAGTCCTGGTTTCAAAATATGGGCCACCCCGTTAGGAGCTGTGTGACTGTAAATAAATTACCTATTATCTCTGAGCCTCAACTTCCTCATCTGCCAAAGTAGAGTGTTGTCAGAAGAACTGCATGATATACATTATGGAAAACTTTTGGAAAGATGTCTGACTCGTGGCAATACTCATCAGATACCAGTTCCCTTCCACTTCTCTTCATAAAGAACAAACTTGAAATGGGAAGATTTGTGATTGGTAATATTTCATCCACATACACCAACAAATGAACTTTATCAAGCCGTAAAAGCACCAATTTGTGGCTTTGGTTATCTTTACTTCATAGACATTCATTTCTCTCCCCATATGACTACAGCCCAAGAAAAACACTACTGTGATAAAATAAATCACCTAATAAAATGGCATCTACTATAATTATCTTCTGGCAGGATCAACCTATAAATTAATCTACTTGGAATAGTCCAAAGTATTAGTACATTTCAAGAGAAAAAAAATTAATATTTTAAGAGTCAAAAAGGCCTGATTTTGAACAAGAAAGTTTACTAGGCTGTGATGATAACTTTTTAAATATTTGGTGGAATTTAACCTTTAACAGAATGATATCCCAGCCCTAAATGCCCTGACACTTGGACTTACACTAAAATATCAATTTCCATCTTAATCTTTAAAAAGTTTATTGAGGCAGATTAAGCAAGTGATTAAGGAATCAAGTGCATCAGAATGTTTCCAAAGTTAGAAACATTCTGGGTGGTTTTGAGTGTTTTGTGGGGCTTTGTTGTGGCCCAAAGGAAGAGATTAATATGTAAAATAACACACTAAGTGCAAATTTGTCACAAAAAAAAGAATAGTTTTAAGCCTCTAGTCATCATATTTGAAGATCATGAAAGATCTTCATCACCCTGCTGCTAGTGGAAAGAATTTTTACAAGATGTATTACAAATAAAAAAAGCAATTGGAAAAAGCCATGAAGATATGGGGAAAAAAAGCATATAAGGGATTATCAAGTACACAGATATTCTGTTTAGTGATGGTCCCCCAAGTACTGATTTTTTAAAAACTACTTGTCCCTGGGTATTCTCTATTAAAAGAGGGGAAGGGCATATACATACATATATATGTACACCTACATGCTCTTGCTATATATTTTTCACATTCTCAGGGCACTCTCCAATGTTCTTTCCCAGTGAGAGCTATCCACCAAACTGTGTTTACACTCTCAGTCTGTGTCAGCTTACCATAATGCAGCAACGCCCAGCCAATGAGCACTCTAGTGAATAATCCTGGGGCTCTGTGTGTCTACAAATAAATTATTTATTTCCTGTGGCTTCTCTTTCTGCAATTATTATGGTACTCTGATGAACAGATTTGACCTTCCATGACTGCCAAGAGATGACACTGCTGGACCTGCAGCTAAAAACTAAAGGAAGAAGGGAGCACAGTTACAGGAATACTAGAAGGAAGCCTTGAAAGAAATGATCAAGGAAATGAGTTAAAAATTGCCAGGTAATTTGAAGCACAGAGTGAACATCACTGAGAACCAAAGCAATTGACCAACCACTGTAAAACTGGCAAATGAAAGAAATGACAGCAATATGGGATGAAGGTGAGATTCAAACTAAGTATAAGAATAAGAGCATCTTCTAGCATGTGATGTTGGAAAGGAAATTTGGCTCAGATTTATTTAGCACAAAACTCAACTCTAAACCAGATATGCTTATGGATCATTGTGGATGGAGCACAGGGTACATTGGAAGATGTGACAGCAAGGAGGTTAAGAAGGTGAGTTAGGCCTAATAATAAAAGGTCTCATGTTAGGGATGAAAAGGATGTGAAATAATTCTCTAGAGTAAGCAATAGCAAACAGTAAATGTTTTTAACCAATGAAATGACAAAAAATATATGTGTTTCAGAAATAAAATTAATAAAATTCGTGATGGGGAACCACCACTTTTTTATCAGGGAAATAAGCAAGGAGATTTACACTGCCACAGAACAGATTAAGAAAAACACAAACAATGCAAATAATGATCCAGAATCCCAAATTTTCAACCCAGGTTGGTCAAATTCAGGAAAAATGTAGCAGGTGAAAGGAAGGTTCCCTTGTCTGGCACCAGCTGCCACTTGACCCATGCACTCTTAGTACCTCTTCCCATCCAGGACTGCTCTCCATATTCTTCTATCAGATGCAATCTTCACTCTGAAAATAGAGATGGTAACAGGAATTCTACCTCTGGGGAGAGAATGGAACAAGAGACACTTAAAATGTCAGGTCACAGGTAAAGGTCACTCAGCAGAGACATATCTTACTCCAGCATGCCCACCTGCTTGACAGAGGAATTGAAAAGGTTGTCAATGCCTATTACACAATCTTCCTGGGGAAAAAAGATCCTCTGATTTCTTTTAACCAAAGGATCACAGGAAACTGAAGGTCAGGCCTTTCAAAAGAAGATGAAGATCGACTTCATCCTGAGTTTCAAACACAGAAGATCATAGCACCACAACAGGAACATGAGAATCTCAGAACAAAGCAAACCATCTTGCTTCCCACTGGGAGTTTTCCAAGCATGATTGTTAGTTTTGTAATCCTGGAGGTTTTGAGATGCTCACTCATATTTTCCTTGGGACACTTTTCCTTCAAAATGCAACCCTTAGTCCTTTATCATTTAAGGACAGGAGTGCTTAACACATTTATATAGTCGAAAGCAGGGGCATTCAGAAATGTCCTGTTAGTATTACAGCTAAAATTGGTTGAACTTTCTGGAGTAATAGAGATCAGTCATCATGATTATAGCACTACGCTGTAAAGATGACAAAACTTATGAGGTTTTGTTACAGCAAATGCCCTCAGAAAGGGCTCCATGCCATCCATTTTCAACCTCCTTGCAAGAAGAGTGACTTCAGTGGTACTCTGAATGTGACTGCTGTACTAACGATACCAGCAAGAGTGCCCATTCAGAGTAGCCAGTGTATTCATCAGGCTTATCCATCTCTAAATTTTTAGGATCCACTGTCATTAGCCTGAATAATGGCTTTAGTCTCTATAAATGAAAATGGTCTTTTACATGAAGAATCACTTCAGAGAACAAGGAATGGTTGTGAGGGGCAAAGATTACATTTCATTGTGAGATTATCCATAATTTTCACTTCTCTAATATATCAGTAGAATTTTAAAACTTTTCTGTGCTGCAGGAGCTAGGGGTATGATATCAAATAGGATTTACAACTGAAAAATGAGAGAATTTTCTAAATAATGTTTCAGAATGAATAATCATAATAAATATTTGCTTTTCATCACTTTAAAATTAATAACTCTAAAATCACAAGGATAAAAAATAATTGAAAATTAATTTGGAGATAAAATTTAAGAAACTAAGTTGTCCTCCACTTTTGCATTCTAAAGTAGATTTTAGAAACTTCAAAGCATAACTAACATGAAGAAATCAAATATGGGAAGGCATTATTTATATAAGGTAAACTGTAGTATATTTCTTAGCAAATAGTTCCATTTGTCATGTGAGCCCATGTGAGTCTGTAAACAAAAGTGTCAGCTACTGCATGGAAATTAATTAACCTCATAAAAAGCATTTGTCTTGTAACAGAGTACTCTAAGATACATAAACAGTCTCTGTACAGAATCTGAATTGCAATTGATACTAACTTATTTTTTAAATGTGTCCCATGAAGGAAGATATGCAAGACTTGTGAAAAAGCTTCATTGCATATTGATTTATGTAATAGCTCCAGTGAATTCAGAATTAGCCAAGATGGGCCCAGATGGGCGTGGCTCAGCGGTTGAGCGTCGACCTAGGATCCAGGAGATCAGGGTTCAATTCCCGGTCAGGGCACATGCCTGGGTTGTGGGCTGCAGCCGATCAATGGCTCTCTCATCATTGATGTTTCTATCTCTCTCTCCTTCTCCCTTCTCCTCTCTGAAATCAGTAAAGATATATTAAAAAAAGAAGAAAAAAAAAAAGAAGAAGAATTAGCCAAGATGGTTGATCACATCCAAAGCATTCACAGTGAGGAGAGCTGCAGATCATAAAGTGCTCCTACAGTAAAAAACACCTTTGAACATATTGTTTACATCAAGAAAAAATGAATGTCAAGGCCTTCCCAAATTATTTGAAACAATTGGCCCTTAACTTTTGTGCTGTTTTCAATTAGGTGAGATACTGAACCAGCTAAATCTTGAAATACAAAGGATTTTTTTTGTGAGCATTATCCACTCCACAAGAGAAAACATTCCCACACACTATCAGTTTACATTTTTTCTTAATGCAAATACACACTGACTTACTTTTTTATTGAATTTATTGGGGCGACATTGCTTAACAAAATTATATGGGTTTCAGGTATACAATTCTACAATACATCATCTGTATATTGTTTGTGTGTTCACCACCCCAAGTCAAATCTCCTTCCATCACCATTTACCCCCCCTTTACCCTCTTTTACCTCCTCCATCCCCCTTTCCCTCTGGTAATCACTATATTGTTTTTTTGCTAAATCCCTTCAACTTTTTAATGGAGCCTCCCAACCCCTTCCCCTATAACAGCTGTCAGTCTGTTTTCTGTATCTATGAGTCTGTTTCTATTTTGTTTGTTTGTTTTGTTAATTAGATTCCACATATAAGTAAAATAATATGGCATTTGTCTTTCTCTGACTGGCTTATTTCAGTTAGCATAATACTCTTCAGGTCCATCTATGCTGTTTGTGCAAGATAAGATTTTCTTCTTTTTTATAACAAATAGTATTCCATTTTGTAAATATACCACAGCTTTTTTATCCACTCATCAACTGATGACACTTGGGCTACTTTCAAATCTTGGTTAATGTAAATAACACCAAAATAAACATTCAAAACATTTTGAATCAATATTTGGGGTTTTTTCAGATATAGTCCCAGAAGTATAATCACTGGATTATAAGGCAGTTCCATTTTTAGTTTTTTGAGGAAACTCCATACTGTTTTCCACAGCGGCAGCACCAGTCTGCATTCCCACCAACAGTACACAAGAGTTCCCTTTCTCTACACCCTCACCAACACTTGTTTGTTGATTGATTGTTGATAGCCACTCTGACAGGTATGAGATGAGATCTTGTTGTGGTTTTAATTTTCATTTCTCTGGTGATTAGTGACACTGAGCATCTTTTCATATGTCCCTTGGGCATCTGTATGTCATATTTGGAGGAATGTCTATTCAGGTCCTTTGCCTGTTTTTTAATTGGATTGTTTTTTGGTGTTGTTTTTTTTTTTTTGGTGTTGAGTTGTATAAGTTCTTTATAAATTTTGCCTTGTCAGATGTATCATTGGCAAATATGTTCTCCCAGTGAGTTACCTTTTCATTTTGTTGATGGTTTCTTTAGCTGTGCAAAATCTTTTTAGTTTGATGTAATCACATTTGTTTATTTTTTCTTTAGCTCTGCTTGCCTCAGGAAATATCAGAAAAAAATATTGTTTAGAGAAATGTCTAAGAGTTTACTGTCTGTTTTCTTCTAAGATATTTAAAATTTCAAGTCTTTCATTTAAGTTTTTAAGCCATTTTGAGTTTTTTTCTTGTATATGGTGTAATAAGTGGGCTAATTTTATTTTCTGCATATATGTGTCCGATTTTCCCAATATCATTTATTGAATAAATAATCTTTACCCCATTGTATTTTCTTGCCTCCTTTGTAGAATAATAAAACATAAAAGTGTGGGTTTATTTCTGGGCTCTCTATTCTCTTCCATTGATCTATATACATGATACGCCACATAAACAAAATGAAAGATAACAACCACATGATCATATCAATAGATGCAGAAAAAGCATTTGATAAAATCCAGCACTGATTTATGATAAAAACTCTCAGCAAAGTGGGAATAGAGGGAATGTACTTCAATATAATAAAGGCCATATATGACAAAACCCATAGCCAACATCATACTCAATGGGCAAAAACTGAAAACTAAAAATGTTTCCCTTAAGATTAGGAACAGGACAGGGATGTCTGCTTTCACCACTCTTATTCAACATAGTACTGGAAGCCCTACCCACAGCAATCAGACAAGAAGAAGAAATAAAAGGCTTCCAAATTGGAAAGGCAGAAGTAAAATTGTCATTTTTTGCAGATGACATGATACAGTATAGAGAAAACTCTAAAGATTCTACCAAAAAACTACCAGAACTGATAAATGAATTTAGTAAAGTATCAGGATACAAAATAAATATCCAGAAATCAGTTTCATTTTTATACACCAATAATAAACTATCAGAAATGGAAACCAAGTAAACAATTCCATCTACAAGTGCATAAAAAATACTTTGGAATAAATTTAACTAAGGATATAAAAGACCTGTACTTGGAAAATTATGAGACACTGAAGAAAGAAACTGAAGAAGATACAAATAAGTGGAAGCATATACCATGTTCATGGATAGGAAAATTAACATCATTATAATGTCCATGGTACACAAAGCAATCTATAGAATCAATGCAATTCTTATCAAGATATCAATGGCATATTTCACAGAACTAGAACAAATATTTCAAAATTTTATATGGAAGCACAAGAGACCCCAAATAGCCACAGCAATCTTGAGAAAGAAGAACAAAGCTAGAGGAATCACACTAACTGATATCAAACTATCCTACTAGGACGTAGGAATCAAAACAGTGTGGTACTGGCATACTAACTTCTTGATAAGTGTTTTATTCTACTTCAGGTAAGATATGCCCTTTACTTCCCTTGGCTTTATATATACACCTACATAAGTACAATTGAATTGTTCTTTTTTAAAATGTAGAATTCTCCAGTCTTCTTGTCTACTTACTGCTTTCAAATAATTCACATTAAATTTAAACTTTTGTTTTTTTTATCTGCCTTGCAAGATACTACATTCCTTAGCTTTGGAGACTACTTTCTGTCACTAACTTTGGAAATGAGTGAAAATGGTGAAATTCAGAAAACTCACTTATTAATTTTTAGCTAATCAACCCAATGTGTTTACCAGGTAATTTACAGACTAAACTATGTATTATAGTAATTTATATTCAAACTCTTTTTAAGTACTTGTAGGGAATATAATCTATATTTCTGGTTATAGTATGGTATATATCAGAGTAAGAAAAAAATTGATTAAAAATAAATTTTAAAAATTAATAATTTGTATTTCTGTACCCACCTATAATGAAATAATTAGTGCCAAATTTATGCTCCTAACAACTAACAATTCAACCATAATCACCTTCTCAGCAACTAGAAAACTGGATTGGACAACACACATTGGAGGACTGTGATTCCTGGGAGAATGAAAACAAACAAAATGAGTCCTATCGTCATGATGGCTTTTCTCTAGGTCCACTTATTGTTCTACAGTGCAAGAAGGGAAATCCTAAGCTTAGCACAGCACTTTTACTGAGTTTAGGCAATAAATATAAGAGTTCAGAAATGAATACTTTGATAGCTCAAATTGGATATATTTGAGAATTTAGTCAAATACATGGCTTTACATGGGTAAAGTGAAGTTCCATGATGCTTGGCAAAAGACAGCTACCAGGGAAAGAACATATTATAGAGATATAAAATCAAGCCCTCAACCCAGGCCTGTGACCTGACCAGGAATTAAACCGTGACCTCTTGGTGCATGGGTTGATGCTCAACCACTGAGCCACACTGAGTGGGCTGTTATTGTTTTTTAATTTAATTTTCTTTAACATGTATCATCACCTGAAATAGTATATGACTTTGCCTTGATAGTTGTTTGTCTCTTCCCTCTACAATGAAATTTCCACAAGGGCAGTTACTTTTGGATTTTGCTCAATGCTGTATTTCTTATACCTAAAGTATTTTACTGATCCATAAATACTTGTTGAATGAATGAATTGCCTTCCTTAGGCCTTACTTATTCATTAGTATTCTATTTCGATCTTGATTTTATAATCCCAAAAGAGCAGGGGTTTTTTATAACCACTGTTTATACAACCATAATGAGTATTTTTATTTACTATATGTTTAATAATTTGTAGGCTCACCATTCCATATTACTTTTAAGCATCCTTTCTGGGTATGACTTTTTTCTCCTTATAGTATATTCTTTAGTAGTTTTTATTAGTGTCCTTTAGTAGTAAACTCTCTCAGCCTTTGTCTGAATATGTGTTATTGTGCCTTTGCTCTTAAATCATAGTTTACTTAAGTATAAAATGCCAAGGTAATAACTTTAAAGATCATTCTACTATTTTATGGTTTCTATTATTGCTGTTGATAAATTATCTGACAGTCTACCACCTCTTTGTATGTAATAAGCCTTTACTCTCTGGTTATTTTACAAATCTCCCTTACTTATTGTTCTTCTATTTCATTTTAATGTTCCCAATGTGAATTTATTTTAATTGATCTTGTTCTGGGATTTACTGTAATTCCTGAATATATGAAGTCATGTCTGAAAATCTGAGAGATTTTATAAAATTCTATTTTCTATTTCAATAATCTTTCTTCCTAGTTTTCCAATTTTCTCCTTCTAGAGCCCATTTAGATGAATATTTTCAATTTTAATATTAGTAATCCATGTTTTAGCCATATTTTGTCTGTCAGCACTGCATCTAGATAATTCCCCCAAATATGCCTTCTAAATTATGAAATTCCTCTTAAGCAATCTCTAATTTTATCATTAAGCCCATCCACTGGACAATATTTTTAATTTTTAGCAACCAATTATGCCATTTATTAAGTTTTTCCTGTTAATTTTTGTCTTGTCTTTACACATCTAAATTTTCTTATTACTTTGATAATTTTAAATATTTAGGCTTTCTGACTGATGTTGCCAAATTTTTAGGCAGCATAACCTATATTTGCTATGTTTGCTAATTCATTCTTGAATAAATTTTTTCCTTGCAAGTTTGGTAATTTTGAATTATTAGTTTATATTGAGCTTCATCTGTCTGTTTTCATAGAAACATCACCACCAAAAAAACATCAATTTATTTTAATTTCCTGAGATTCCAAGATTATTCACATTTTGCAAATGTAAAGCCATTCCATACATACAGAGTCTTGACTACAAATTTTTCTGAAACGGGTATTTATTATTTTTTATGTTCTACCTAATGTCAAAACAAATCTTGGCCAACTTATTTGATATATTTTTTATCCAATGAACATTTTTTCCTATGCCATCATTTCATGAGAGTAGAGCACTTTTAAAATATTGGCTTTTTAAAAGAAACTCAGTTCCAAGTTCCCCTCTTCATCCAAAGCCATATGTCTTAAAATTCTAGACTCCTCATTTACTGTGGTTTCAGACCTATATTTCCTGAATTAGTGTCCCACTTTACTTTCAGGAGCTGAAATTTTCCTAAACTTTTTGTTTCCCAGCTCTGGAATTAAAAAGATATATTTATATTTCATATATTTATAAATATTGTATAGTGGAAGTATTTTCACATTGTCTACTACCACATTCCTGTAAACCAAGCTCTTTTTGAAGGGTTTTAAACATGGAGTACATTTTAAGGATATCTACATCAAAAGTATTTGACCTGGACAAGGAGGAAGAGTCAGGG
Organism: Miniopterus natalensis; assembly: GCF_054644295.1. Classification (NCBI taxonomy): domain Eukaryota; kingdom Metazoa; phylum Chordata; class Mammalia; order Chiroptera; family Miniopteridae; genus Miniopterus; species Miniopterus natalensis. The sequence goes on along the minus strand of NC_142081.1, from coordinate 103,278,362 downwards.
CTGAGGCTCCTACAGCATATAGGAGATCCTAATGAGAGTATATACTGTATAGCCTTGAAAGACTTCAGTATCCTGTGCTTCAGTTTGAAGGAGTCTTGAAGAACTGACCTGGAAAGAAGCTACTTGGTTATAACTCTCATAAGAATTCTACACATTCCTGTCCATAGTCCTCATGCAGAAAGCATTGTCTTTGAGAAGCATTTTTCTTGTTTCTCCAATTCATTATGTCATATTCCAAGCTTTTCAAGAATGTGTACCATCATCTCTTTCTCTAAACAAGCCTTTAATTTTAAGTATTCATAAGAAAATACAGTGAGAATTAGATGCATCATTACACATGGTCTTGGTGACATTGTTCTGAAGCTGTGTCAAGGTCTGAACAGCCCAGCCAGGCATGGCTCAGTGGTTGAGCGTCAACCTAGGATCCAGGTGATCGGGATTCTATTCCCGGTCAGGGCATAAGCCGGGGTTGAGGGCTCGATCAATGACTCTCTCATCATTGATGTTTCTATCTCTCTCTCCTTCTCCTTTCCTCTCTCTGAAATCAATAAAGATATATTTAAAAAAAAAAAAAAGGTCTGAACATACATATTCACTATGAATTAAAAATATATACTAATAATACTTTCACTCACAGACTGTATATAGCCAATTATAGTCTTGTAAATATCTTGTGTTGTAAATTGTATCCTCTCTATGAGTGTTTTTATTTTGCAGAGTATATTTTCCTTGTAACTGTGAAAATTGGTTGTGACTGCTCATTAACTGGGACACTTATTTATATAGTCTGGCATAACTTGTAACATTAATTAGGGCAGTGCATTTTTCAAATATACATGCCTTTTCAATAACTACTGAATTGGTTGAGGGGTGTATATCTGCTTGGTATAATATTTATATATTCTTTGCTCTTTTGGTGATGTAACATGACTTCACAGACAAGGAGCGTTATGCCTAGTAAAGGAATATAAATAGATCCATAGTAATTTATTTACAATTCTGAAACTCACAAATGCTCTGAACTCTAAAGCCTTGTTTTATAATTCATTTGGCAACAAACCTGGCCTTATCTGAATTCTCATAATGATAAAATGTGATCTGAACTGATAAGAGCTCTTTTAACTCCCTTAGTGTGACTATTCACACATCTTCCTGAATAAACGTTGAATACAGCACACTGCCCCAGACCATGGTGGGCTCTTATTACATAATACACATACCTTACTTGTCTGAAATTCAAAACATTCTGAAACACACTTGTAAATGTTTTCAGATAATAGGCTGTGGACCCATAAAAGCTAGTACAAAAAACTTTCTGATTTTTTTTTAATGACTAAAATATCTATGAATTTAGAAATCCTACAAATGAACTCAGAGGACATTTATGAATCACAATTATACTTCATTGCATAAAGCTTAACAAAAAGAGAATAAATGTGATATTATAAAAATTTAAGGATAATAAGGTATAATGCTATAGTGAGTACTATTATTTTTAAAGCATATTTTGAATTAAAATATAAATTAAACAATAACTATGGCATTTATAGCCACTAAAAGATGGTTGAAAAACTAGGAGAATAAGATCCTTAGAGTTACATAAATGTTTAAGGTCTTTAAATTTTAACTTAGGGTTTTTCAACAGCAGTGCTACTGATATTTGGGTCCAGGAAATTTTTCACGTGGGTGGCTGTACTGTACATTGTAAAATGTTTAGCAGCATCCCTTGCCTCTACACACTAGATGCCACTAGCAAACTTCCTGCCCTCATCTCCACACTCAATTTCTTATAACCTCATAGTCTCCTGCAGGGCCACTGTTGCTCAGTGGTTGAGCATCAGCCTATGATCCAAGGGATCACTGTTCCATTCCAGGTCAACCTATGATCCAGGAGATCACTGTTCCATCACATGCCCAAATGTCAGGCTTGAGCCCCAGTAGGGAGGCAACTGATCAATGACTCTCTCTCATCATTGATGTTTTCTATCTCTCTCTCCCTCTCCCTTCCTCTCTCTGAAATCAATTAAAAAACAAAAACAAACAAAAAACTCTAGTAACTCATCTCTCAATACCATTTTTAAAAAAAGAAAAAAAAAAAAAAGAATCCCTTTACCCCTAGCCAGTGTAGCACAGTTGGTTAGACATCATCATGTGCACTAAAAGGTTGCTGGTTTGACTCCCAGACAGGGCACATGAGACATGACACATTCTTGGGATACCTCTTAGGGTGTGTGCAGGAAGCAACCTATTGATATTTCTCTCTCTCTCACCCTCTTCCTTCCTCTCTCTCTAAAAAATCAATAAAAAAATCTTTAAAAAAATGTCTTCTGTTATTGCCAAGATTTCCCTAGGGGAAACTCAATGGAAAACACTTTTTAAAAATTATTGACAGTTTTACAGATGTCCCCCTTTCCCCCACTTTGCTCCCTTCCACCCAACCCCCAGCCAACCCAGGCATTCCTCACACTATTGTCTGTGTCCCTGTTGATGCATATATGTTCTTTGGTTAATCTCTTCCTGTCCCCTCCATTCTGCTCCATGTATCCATGCTACTGGTCAAATTTTGTTTGTCAGGGTTTTCTTTGTTCATTAGATTCACATGTAAGTGAGATCATGTAATATTTATCTCTCTATGCCTGACTTATTTCACTTAACATAATAATCTCCAAGTCGATCCAGGCTGTCCCAAAAGGTAAGAGTTCCTTCTTTTTTACAACCACACAGTATTCCATTGTGTAAATGTACCACGGATTGTTTATCCACTCATCTACTAATGGGCACTTGTGCTGTTTCCAGATCTTAGCTATTGTAAATTGTGCTGCTATGAATATAGGATAGGGTGCATATATTCTTTCTTTTTGGTGTTTCAGAGTTCTTAGGATATATTCCCAGAAGTGAGATCACAGGATCAAATGGCAGTTCCATTATTAATTTTTTGAAGAAACTCCACACTGTTTTCTGCAGTGAATGCACCAACCTGTATTCCCACCAGTAGTGTACTATGGTTCCCTTTTTTCCACATCTTTGGCAGCACATGTTGTTTATTGATTTATTGATGGTAGCCATTCTGGCAGATGTGAGGTGATGGCTCATTGTCCTCTCTGGAGAAGTTTCTATTTGGGTCTTTTGTCCACTTTTTCATTGGATTATTTGTCTTCCTGGTGTTGAGTTGTATGAGTTCATTGTATATTTTAGAAATTAACCCCTTATCAGGTGTATCATTGGCAAATATGTTCTCCTATACAGTGGGATCTTTTTTTCATTTCATTGATGGTTTCTTTTGCTCTGCAGAAGCATTTCAGTTTTATGTAGTCCCATTTTGTTTATTTTTTCCTTTCTTTCTCTTGCCCTGAGAGGTGTATTGGCAAAAATATTGCGAAGTGACATGTTTGGAATTTTACTGCCTATGTTTTCTTTGAGGAATTTTATGGTTTTGCAACTTACATTTAAGTATTTTATCAATTTTGAGTTTATTATTGTGTACTGTGTATATTGGTGGTCTAGTGTCATTTTTTGGCATGTACCTGTCCAATTTTCCCAACACCATTTATTGAAGAGAATATATTTACTCCATGGTATGCTCTTGTCTCCTTTGTCAAATACTAATGGACCATATTGGCATGGGTTGATTGCTGGGGCCTCTGTTATTTTGCATTAATCTATATGCTTGTCCTTGTGCCAGTACCAGGCAGTTTTTATTACAATAGCTTTGCAGCATAATTTGATATCTGGTATTGTTATCCCTCCAACTTTATTCTTCTTTCTCAAAATTTCTGAAGCTATTTGGAGACTTTTCTGGTTCCATATAAATTTTTGGAATATTTTTTCTAGATCTGTGAAACATGCTATTGATATTTTAATAAGAATTGCTTTGAATTTGTAGATTGTTTTGGGTAGTATGGACATTTTAATTATGTTAATTCTTTCAATTTATGAATTCAGTATATGCTTCCACTTGTTTGAATCTTCCTCTATTTCCTTTTTCAGTGTCTTATAGTATTTCAAATACAGGTCTTTTACTTCCTTAATTAAGTTTATTCCAAGGCATCTTTTTTTGTTGTTGTTGCAGTTGTAAATGGGATTTATTCTTAGTTTCTCTTTCTGAGATTTCATTACTGATATATAAAAATGCCATTGATTTCTGGGTGTTAATTTTGTATGCTACTACTTTGCATTCATTTATTAAATCTAGTTGTTTTTTGGTGGAGTCTTTAGGGTTTTCTATGTACACTATCATGTCATCTGTGAATAATGACAGCTTCAATTCCTCCTTTCTAATCTGGATGCTTTTTATTTTTTCTTCTTTTTTGACCTCTGTGGCTAGAACTTCCGTTCTATGTTGAATAAGAGTGTTGAAAGCAGACATCCCTGTCTTGTTTCCAATCTTAAGGGGAACAGTTGTAGATTTTTGTCCATTGAGCATGATGCTGGCTGTGGGTTTGTCATTTATGGCCTTTATTATGTTGACATATGATCTTTCTATTCTCACTTTGCTGAGAGATTTTATCATAAATGGGTGCTGGATTTAATCAAATCCTTTTTCTTCACATATTTATATGAACATGTAATTTTTGTCCTTCATTTTGTTGATGTGATGTATCATGTTTATTGATTTGTAAATATTGTACCAGCCTTCAAAGTATCCCCAGAATATATCTCACTTGGTCATTGTGTATGATCTTTTTAATGTATTGTTGAATTCAATTTGCCAATATTTTGTTGAGGATTTTAGCATCTCTGTTCCTCAGCAATATTGGCATGTAATTCTTTTTCTTTGTATTACTATATCTGATTTTGGAATTAAGATTAATGCTGGCCTCAGAAAAAGAGCTTGGAAGTTTTCCTTCCTCTTAAATTTTTTGGAATAGTTTATGGAGGATAGGTGTGAGTTCTTTGAATACTTGATACAACTTGCTGTGGAGGCATCCAGTCCAGGACTTTAGTTTGTTGGGAGTTTTTTTTTAATTCTTGCTTCAGTTTCATTAGTTGTTAGCCTATTAAGGTTTTCTGATTCTTCCTAATTGAGTTTTGTAGGACTATATGTCCATTTTACCCAGGGGTCCTTTTTGTTAGATATAGATGTTCATAGAATTTTCTAACAATCCTTTGAATTTCTGGGCTGTCAGTTACTTCTCTTCTTTCATTTCTGATTTCCTTTTTTTGGGTCCCCTCTTTTTGTTACTTGAAAAGCCTGGCTAAGGGTTCATCAATCTCTTTTATATTTTCATAGAACAAGCTCTTGAATTCATTGATCTTTTATGTTAAGTTTTTAGTCTCCATGTCATTTATTTCTACTCTGATTATTATTATTTATTTCTACTTGTAAGTGTTGCTAGGCAATGATTCTTGTCTGTAAGAAAAACCAGCAACATAAGCTGGTTTTAATAAGCTTGTGGCATAGAGATCACTTTTAGTTTCTTACTAAAAATCCACAGCTCTAAAGTCATTTAAAATAATTCCAAATTTATATTTTAAAATGGAATACTATAATGAAGTATAATAAGAACAATCCATGAAAACTAGCATTAAATCCAGGAAATTAGTTTCCAATAGTTCCAGCTGTTTAAAATTCAGTTTAGAGAACAGGTAGGATCACATTGCCTTAAATGCATAAGGGGAAAGCATTTTCAATTGCACACTTATCTCTAAAGCTTTAAATCTTCATGAAGTTTATTTGACACTGCTCCTGATAAGGAGCAGCACAGCTACTGAAGCGGGTGCACAGCCAGTCCAAGCTCTTTTCCAAATCATTATTGACGATTCCAATGAAACCTGGAGGAATCGCCACATTATTGATGAAATTTCACTCTCAAATGTCACATTTGTGTCAAATTGTTTATTCCCAAGAGATTTTGCAATTCACAGTTCAGAGACATAATTTTCTTATCCATCAAACTAAAATGATTAAGCAGTATTTTTTATGACAGCTGTATTCTACATTATTATAAGCACACACTCCCAGCATTCTGTAATAGTCAAAATTACATTTTATTAAAAAATATAAAACGTTAGTTGATTGAATCCCCTGCTTGCCACATATAAATCTTTAACTGAGAAATAACTGTTTTCACCTATTTGAAATTTTAATATATATAATGACAGTATAAAAACACAATTGCATTACTTAAAATGATTTTACTAGGCACCCAAAAATCTGACATTTCATACATTCTATGTTTGTTTTGGTTTTTAGTAAGTCTTTATCTTTTTAGATCACTTTCAGATTCATAATAAAATTGAAAGGAAGGCACAGTGATTTCCCATATACCCCCTGCTCACACACACACACACACACACACACAGCCTCCCCCATTATCCACATCCTCAACCAGAGTGGTGCATTTGCTACGACTGATGAACATACATTAACACTTTTGATCATCCAAAGTCCATATTTTACATTATGATTCATTCTTGGTGTTGTACATTCTATAGATTTAGACAAATAAATAATGACATGTATTCATCATTAGGGTATTATTCAGAGTGTTTTCACTGCATTAAAAATTCTCTGTGCAGCCCAGCTGGGTGTGGCTCAGTGGTTGTCGACCTAGGATCCAGGCTATACGGGTTCGATTCCCAGTCAGGGCACATGCCCAGGTTGTGGGCTTGATCAATGACTCTCTCATCATTGATGTTTCTGTCTCTCTCTTTTCCTCTCCTTTCCTCTCTCTAAAATAAATAAAGATATATATATTAAAAAATTATCTGTGCATATATATGCACAACACAAGGAAACGGACAATGGTAGGGAGGGGGTGGAATGGGGTAGAATGGGTCATTGGGGAGATAAAGGGACATTTGTAATATTTTAAATTAAATAAATAAATAAATAGCAAAAAAAAAAAAAAAATTCTCTGTGTTCAACCTATTCATCATTAGCCTCCACACTCCTAGAAACTACTGAACTTTTAACTGTCTCCATAGTTTTTCCTTTACCAGAGTGTCATACTATTGGAATTGTACAATATGTAGCCTTTTCAGATTGGCTTTTTTCACTTAGTAATATGTATTGAAGTTGCCTTCCTCACTTTTCATGGCTTGATAGCTCATTTCCTTTTAGGGATGAATAATATTCCATTTTCTGGATGTAACACAGGGGTGGACAAAGTGGTTTACAGTTGTGAGTACACAAAACACAGAGTTAATAAAGCTATTGTAATAATCATAATCTAAGCCTTTTTCCATACAAACTAGTGTAAACCTACTTTTTCCACCTCTGTATTTCTCCATTCATCTACTGAAGGACATCTTAGCTGCTTCCAATTGTAGGCAGTTATAATAAAGCTGCTATAAATATCCATGTTTAGGTTTTTGTGTGGCTATAGTTTTCAATCCTTTTAACTAGATACTAAGGAGCACTATTGTTGGATTGTATGATAAGATTATGTTTAGTTTTGTACGAAACTTGTCTTCCAAAGTTGCTGTATGATTTTTTACATTCCCACCAGCAATGAATGAGAATTCCTTTGCTACACATCTTCACCAGCACTTGTTGCCAGTGTTCTAGATTTTAGCTATTCTAATAAGTGGGTAAAGGTACTTACTGTTATTTTAATTTGCGATTCCCTGATTGCATGATGTGGAGCATCTTTTTCTTTGCTTACTTGCCATCTGTATATGCTCTCTGGTGAGGTGTCTGTTAAGGTTTTTAGTCAATTTTTGAATTGAAATTTTTTGGGTTTTTTTATCATTTAGTTTTAATTATTTGTATATTTCAGATAATAGTCCTTTTATCAGCTGTCGTTTGTAAATATTTTCTCCCAGTGAGTTATTTGTCTTCTCGTTCTCTTTAAAGATTTTTTATTGATTTTTAGAGAGGGAAGGGGAAGAGAGAGAGAAATATCAATGTGAGAGTGAAACATCAATTGGCCGCCTCTTGCATATCCCTACTGGGGATTGAGCCCACAACCTGGGCATTTGCCCTGACTGGAAATCAAACCAGCAACCTTTCAGTGTACAGGACAATGCTCTCAACTCTAGTAAATTTTTCATTACCTTGATTCTTCTTTCTAAATCTTTCTGATTTACTCACTCACACAAGCCATACAGAGAAGCCATACTGACTCTTTTAAAAGACTTGAAATTCCACCAGTGTGGACACTTTAAGTTTTATGGGAAATAAGGCCTACTGAAAACAAAACCCCACACTGCTTGGCATAGTCATTTAAATCCACAAATGTATTTTTCTGGGCTCTCTGTAACAAAAGTCCCCAAAGATATACTATGTTTATATTTTAAAAATTCACCTAAGAAAGTAGAGTATGTATTAAATAGGTACTGACCTCTCAATTTATCTCATTTAGGGTATTAAAATTATTTTCTACAATAAGGAGATCAGATTCTATTTCTAAAGATATCTGCAATTTCTAGTTTTGACAATTCCTTCAACATTTCTTCTCTTTTCAAGATAACTAAAGATACATAGCTCAACAGAATGAAATTTAACACTGTAATGCATTCTTCTCCTGTTATTTTAACCAATAACACTGTCCAGTTTCAGTGGCATAGTTTACATGTAACTGGTAAGAGCTTGAAAAGCAAAATAGAAAAACCTATAAAATTTAATGTTTTAAGTAAATGTTTCCTAGAAGCCAATAAAATTATTTTACAGATGCTCATTCTCAAATTTCAAAATCTATAGTTCTCCTTCATAAGTTTATATAACTTTAATTTCTTTCTAATTCCCCATCATTGTGTGCATACTGCTTAAGTTTTTTTAAAAAATAATTTTTACAATAAACCTTATTGATATTCTTTAGTGAACTTCTCTTCCTCACTCTATTTTTTTTTAAGGAGTATGTTTTGTTACACCCTCCTCCTCTGTATACCATTCAAGTCCAGTCTATCATTATAACCATGCACTGAGACTTTTAATTAAGAGTACCCTCATTCACTTCTGAGCACTTCTTTCTCTTGCTGTCCTTTCTGACAAAAGAAAAAGAGCTCTCAATACTTCACTGTGGCCCTACTGGTGTGGTTCAGCAATTGAGCATTGACCTATGATCCAGGAGATCAAGGTTTGATTCCTGGTCAGGGAACATGCCTGGGTTTTGAGCTCAGTCCCCAGTAAGGGACGTGTAGGAGGCAGCTGATCAATGACTCTCTCTCATCATTGATGTTTCTATCTCTCTCTCCCTCTCCCTTCCTCTCTGAAGTCAATAAAGGCATATATATTTTTTAAACTACTTAATTGTGCTACAATACATTTCCAACTATTGTCTATATTGTGCTCAGTCTCTTGATCAAATTAACTTATTTTAGTTTTAGGGTTCAATTAGGTGTGTGTGTGTGTTTTCTTACAGTTAAAACATGTTTCAGTAAAATGTTATAAACTTTGTGCCTAATTGAAAAGGCTTTCTAACCTGTTTAAATTCATTGTTAATTGAGAATATTTAACAATACAAACAAAAAATAAGACAGTGCTCTTTTTCCCATTCATCAGGATATTCCTCTTTGACATGAGTGCACACCTGGAATACCTTTATAAATGTATTCTTGTAAGCATAAAAACATAAATTTCTCATTAAATGTACATAATAATATTCCCAGACTTATACTGAAAACCAAGAATGTTTTCAATGTTCCTTAGTGTTTTCACTACATGAGTTTTCTGCAATTTCTATACCCAAAAACCTATTTAGAAATAATACAGGGAGTCTTACAGCATAAAAAATTTAAAACATTTGTATATGTTCCTTAGAAAAGATGAAAAAGGTAATACAGTCAGTTCAGGAAAAAAAGGAACAGTTCTTTAAGACTTCATTTTTCCTTCAATTAACCCAATAAGCAATTTACACACTGATAGGAGACTAGCAGAAAAAGTTTTCAAACTAAGAGCTTACCAAGATGAAGCAAATTTTCCTTGGTACATGCATACATCCCCAGAGGTGGTAGACTATAAAGAGCTGTAGATTCTTGACCCCTACTGTATCACTTAGAGTCTCATGACCTTTGAATAATCACTAAACCTTCCTGAGTCTCAGTTCCCAAGGGTATATAATGAGAATAATGATGTCTACCTTCACTGGAGACATAAGAAATAAGTTAAATTTATGTAATAACCCAGGCACATAATACACCAGAAAAACTGTTAGTGCTTTTCAACTAAAAAAAAGAATTTCCAAGGTGTACCCTGAAGGTACTAACATACTTCACTTGGATTTATATATTACCTGAAAAGATTTATTTTCCTTCAATAAATTAACCAGACCAAGCACTTTAATTGGATAGGCCCTACTCTAACCAACAAAAATTATTCAACACTTTTTAATGTAAATGCAAGCATTCCTAATAATAAATGTAAAAGCCAATTAAAATATTTAACAAATACTAAGTACTTTTTAATTTTACCATTGAATCCTTATTCTTCTCATCTTTTGATAAGGGTTCTGTCTTGGCAGAAAGGGTCTAAGGGCTTTTATAGTACAAAAAAAATGAAGAAAAAAAGGTACATCGATCAAGCTCAGGGTTGGGGAAATGTGTCAGAGAAAAAAGGTGTGTGAGCAGGCTAAGGAATGTGAGGAAAGTGAACTGGATAGAAAGTGGGGAATTAATAGGAAATGTTGTGGTTATGTATACCCTAGAACGGAGCTCAGGGAAATTCACAAATTGGAATTACTTTTGGATTTAAGAATGTTCTTTCAGCCACAAAATGGCTTTCATATATATATATATATATATGTATATATATATATACATATATAGATATATATTTAAGGCCACTATAAGTGCTATGAAGTAGAAGTCTGAGAATGAACACAGAAAACTTCTCTGAGGGAGGGAGAAAGTGAAGGGGGAGTAGGATGTGAGAACTAATATTTTTTTCTTAACAATAACGACATGGATTCCAAGATGGCGATGGATTAAGTGGAAGCTACACTGACACTCTCCAAGGACCTAACAGGAATTACAGCTAAAATATAGAAAAATCATCCTGAATAATCAACTGAAGACAAGCTGGAGAGCACCCTCATAACCAAGGACAAAAAGTGAAGATGACATAGACTGGTAGGAAGTACAGAGGCATAAAAGGGCTGTTTGGGCTCCCACGGGCTGCAGCTGAAGGTGTCGAGGGATATTTCAGCTATGGGGGTTTCCCACTGAAAACTCTTGAGTCTAAACCCCAAGCTGGCCTTCCCAGTCCAGAGCACCAGAACTAAGAGAGGTGCCTATGTAACATATGGCTGTGAAAAGCAGCAGGGTTTCTGTCTGCCAGGGAGAGAAGGCTGGAAATGCAAGCACGCTCTTAAAGGGAAAATGCACAAAATTTTGTGTGTAGCCACTCACTTTGAGCTCTGGCAAAGGAAGGGAAGCTTGGACTGGAGCTGTGTGAGGAGAATCCATGGTTGTGGGCTCTTGGAATAGAGTTCAGTGTCTGGATTCCTATGCTGAGTCATTCCCCAAAACTGCACAGGACATATTTCTCAGGCAGACCTTTATCATCCAGGCAGCTTTTGCCTGGGGGGGGGGGGGAGTAATTGCCTTACTCTATTAGAAAATCTCTGACCCCACCCTGTGAAGATTACTCCTTGCTGTGGTCAATAGCTTGACCTTCATTAAGAAACTGAAAATAACAATCAGCCTTCAGGCAGAGGCAGATCAATGGATGTTTTGAGTCTTTGCCTGATCTGCTGTGGACCTGGGGTTTGCAAAAGCAGACCTTGCTGTGCACCTTGGTGTCATCAAATGCACCCAGGCCCAGCAGAGGGACCACAAGCTGTGGATTTCTGATAGGTGCAAACAGGGTACTCAAGGCCAGTCACAAATAAGATCTGACAATGTCCTACACCAGAGACCCTCCAAAAAGACTGAAGGTCAAAGCAGAATCTACTTAATACATAAAAACAAACCCAAACAGGCTGCCAAAATAGAAAAATATAAAAACAAACCCCAATGAAAGAACAAATTAATTCTCCAGAAGAAGAGCTAAGTGAAAGGTAGATAAGAAATTTTTCAGATATAGAGTTTAGAATAATGATTACAAATAGGGTCAACTGCATGAGAAGAGATACAGAAATTATGAAAAATGACCAGTTGAAAATGAAGAATGACATTACAGTAACAAAGAACACATTGGAAAAAATAAACAGCATAACAAAAGGAAGCCACAATCAAATAAGTGAATTAGAAGACAGGGTAGAAAAATCACTCAATCAGAGATCCAAAAAGAAAAAACAATTAAAAACAGGAGGACAGTTTAAGGAAGCAGTGGAACAACATGAAATGAAACAATGTTTTCATCATTGGAGTCCAAGATGGTGAAGAAAGTATGCAAGAAATAGGAAACCTGCTTGAAAAAATGACAGAACACTTCTCCAACCTGATGAAGGAAAAAGTCACACAAGGTCAGGAGGCAGAGAGTCCCAAGCAAGAAGAACCCAAAGAGGCCCACGCTTAGACACATTATAATTAAGAATGCCAAAAATTCAAGACAAAGGGAGAATCTTAAAGGCAGCAAGAGAAAAGCAATTTGTCACCTACAAAGGAGCTCTCATAAGGCTGTCAGCTGACTTCTCATCAGAAACTCTATAGGCCAGGAGGGAATGGCATGAAGTATTCAAGGTAATGAAAAGCAGAGTTCTGAACACAAACTATTTTATCCAGCAGGGGTATCATTCAAAATAGATGGTGAAATAGTTTACAAGACAAAAAAAGCTGGAGGAGTTTATTACCACCAAACCAGCATTGCCAGAAATGTTAAAGGGACTGCTATAATAAGAAGTAAAGAGGGGAGAAACATAGGCATAAAGAATTAAAATGGCTCCTGGTGGGGGGTGGCTCAGTGGTTGAGCATCAACCTAGGATCCAGGTGATAGGGGTTCGATTCCCAGTCAGGGCACATGCCCGGGTTGTGGGCTCGATCAATGACTTTCTCATCATTGATGCTTCTCTCTCTCTCTCTCTCTCCTTTCCTCTCTCTGAAATCAAGAAAGATATACTTTAAAAAAAAAATTAAAAAAAAAAATTAAAATAGCCACAAATAAGTGTCTATCAATAATAACCTTATATGTAAATGGATTAAATGCTCCAATCAAAAGACCACAAAGTAGCTGAATGGATAAGAAAACAGGATCCCAATATATGCTGTCTCCAAGAGACCCAACTCCAAACAAAAGACTCACCCAGGATGAGAGTGAAAGGATGGGAAAAAAAATTTCAGACAAATGGAAACAAAAAAAAGCTGGGATAACAATACTCATATAGGACAAAAGAGACTTCAAAACAAAGGTCATAACAAAGACAATAAAGATCACAACATAATACTAAAGTGATTGATCCAACAAGAGGTAAACATATATGAACCCAATATAAGAGCACCTAAATATATTTTTTAAAAAGCTTCTGGAGGACTTTAAGGGAGAGATTGACATCAATACAGTCAGAGTAGGGGAATTTAACACTCGAATGACTTCACTGGATAGATCTTCCAGACAAAAAATCAACAAGGAAGCAGTGACTCTAAATGATACCCTAGATCAGATGTATTTAAGTGAAAATTACAGAATATTTCACCCCAAAGCTGCAAAATATACATTCTTCTCAAGTACACATGAGTCATTCTCAAAAATAGATCACATGTTAGGACACAAAAAAAGTCTCTACAAGTTCAAGAAGATTGAAATCATATCAAATGTCTTCTTGGATCACAATGGCATGAAATCAGAATTCAAACACAATAAACAGACTCAAAAACATTCAAACACATGGAGGTTAAATAGCATGTTATTAAACAATGAATGGCTTACAAATGAAATCAAGAAAAAGAAAAAACTTCCTGGAAACAAATGAAATGAACACACAACAACCCCAAATCAATGGGACACAATGAAAGCAGTCCTGAGAGGGAAGTTCATAGAACAGCAGGCCTACCTCAAAAAAAATAAATTAAATAAATAAATTTAATAAACTATATAACCCTACAAATTAAAGAATTATAAAGAAAAGTTCAGAGTAAGTAGAAGGAAATAAATAATAAAGATCAGAGTGAAAATTAATGATATAGGGACTAAAAATTATACAAAAGATCAATGAAACCAAGAGCTGGTTCTTGAAAAGGAAAACAAGATTGATGAACTTTTAGCCAAACAAAATCAAGGAACAAAGAGAGAGGAGCCAAATAAATAAAATCAGAAATGAAAATGGTGAAGTAACAAGTGACACCACAGAAATACAAAGGATTGTAAGAAAATACTATGAACAACTATATGACAAGTTGGACATGGATAAAATGGACAAATTCCTAGAAAAATACAACCTTCCAAAACTCCATCAGGAAGAATCAGAAAACTTGAATAAGTAAATAACAACTGTCATCAGAGCAGTAATCAAAAAACTCCCAGCAAACAACAGCCCTGGTCCAAACAGCTTTACAGGTGTGTTTTATCAACCATTCAAAGAAGAACTAAAAGCTATTCTCCTCAAACTATTCCAAAATATCCAAAAAAAGAGAAAACTTCCAAGCACATTTTTATGAGGCCAGCATTATCCTAATTCCAAAACCAAATAAATACACTACAAAGAAACAGAATTACAAGCCAATATCCCTGATGAACACAGACACTAAAATCCTCAATGAAATATTACCAAATCGGATCCAGCAATATATTTAAAAGATCATACACTATGACCAAGTGCAATTTACTCCAGGGATGTAAAGCTAGTACAATATTTGGAAATCAATGTGGTATATCACATAAATCAATTGAAAGATAAAAATCACACAATCATATCAATAGACCCAGAAAAAACATTTGAGAAAATCCAATGCTCATTCTTAAAAAATACTCTTAGCAAAGTGGGAATAGAGAGAGATGATACCTCATCATAATAGGGTCCATATATGACAGCCAACATCACACTCAAGGGGCAAAAGCTAAAACCATTTCCCCTAAGGATGGGAACAAGACATGGATGTCTGCTTTTAACACTCTTATTCAACATAGTACTGAAACTCTTAGCCACAGCAGTCAGACAAGAAGAAAGCATAAAAGGCATCCAAATTGGAAAAGAGGAAGTAAAACTGTCATCATTTGCAGGTGACATGTACATAGGAAACTCCAAAGACTCCACCAAAAACCTTCTAGGTTTAATAAATGAATTTGGCAAGGTAGCAGGACACAAAATTAATACCCCAAAATTGATGGCATTTTTATGCACCAATAATGAATTCTCTAAAATAGAAACCAAAATAAATCCCATTTTCCATTGCAACAAAAAATTAAAGTATTTAGGAATAAACTTAACCAAGAGCATGAAAGACCTGTACTCAGAAAACTATAGAACATTGAAAAGAGAGATAAGGGAAGATATAAACAAGTGGAAGAATATACCATGTTTATAGATTGGTAGAATTAACATAATTAAAATGTCCATACTAACCAAAGCAATCTATAGATCCAATGCAATCTCTATTAAAATACCAATGGCATATTTAACAGAACTAATAATACAAAAATTTATGTGGATCCAAAAAAGACCTCGAATAGCCACAGCAATCTTGAGAAAGAAGAACAAAGTTGGAGGCATCACAATATCAGGTGTCAAGTTATATTACAAAGCCACCGTAAATAAAACAGCCTGGTACTGGCACAAGAACAGGCATAAAGATCAGTGGAACAGAACAGAGACCCCAGCAATTGACCCACGCCATTATGCTCAATTAATATTTGACAAAGGAGGCAAGAGCATACAATGGAGTAAAGACAGTCTCTTCAATAATTGTTGGGAAAATTGGACAGGTACATGCAAAAAATGACACTAGACCACCAACTTACACCATACAAAAAATAAACTCAAAATGGATAAAAGATTTAAATGTAAGTCAAGAAACCAAAAAATCCTAGAAGAAACCATAGGCAGCAAAATCTGAGACATCTCTTGTAGCAGTATCTTTGCTGATACATCTCTCAGGACAAGGGAAACAAAGGAAAACATAAACAAATGGGACTAAAAATAAAAAGCTTCGGTACAGCAAAAGAACCAGCATTAAAATGAAAAGGGAGCCCACTCTGTGGGAGAACAAATTTGCCAATGATACATCTGATAAGGAGTTAATGTGCAAAATATATAAGGAACCCATGCAACATAACAAAAGGAAGATGAACAATCCAACTAAAAAATGGGCAAAAGTCCTAAATAGATACTTTTCCAAAGAGGACATACAGATGGCCAAGAGACATATGAGAAAATGTTCAATGTTGCTAATCAGAGGGATGCAAATTAAAACCAGAATGAGATATCACTTCACATCTGTCAGAATGGCTACATCAACAAATCAACAAATGACAAGTGCTGGAGAGGGTATGGAGAGAAGGGAACCCTAGTGCACTGCTGGTGGGAATGCAGACTGGTGCAGCCACTATGGAAAACAGTATGGTATTTCCTCAAAAATTAAAAATTGAGCTGCCATTTGAACCAGTGATTCCACTTCTAGGAATATATCCTAAGAATCCCAAAACACCAATCAGAAATAATATCTGCATCCCTATGTTCATAGCAGCTCAATTTACAGTAACTAAGATCTGGAAATATCTCAAGTGCCCATCAGTAGATGAGTGGATTAAAAAGCTGTGGGACATTTACACCATGGTATACTCTGCAGCTGTAAAAAAGAAGGATCCCTTATCTTTTGAGACAGCATGGAGGGACCTGGAGAGTATTATGCTTAGTGAAATAAGCCAGGCAGAGCAAGAAAATTATCACATGATCTTACTCATATGTGGAATCTAATGAACAAAATAAACTGATGAACAAAATAGATTCAGAGACATAGAAGCATGGAACAAACTAAGGAATCTCATACGGAAGGCAGGGTTGATTCACCAAAGAACTTATATGCTTACATGCATAACCCATGGACCCAGATGGTAGTGTGGTGAATGCCTGGGACGGAGGACTGGTGCAGAGTAGAAGCAATCTTTGGTAAAAAAAAAAAAAAAAGTAGACATCTGTAATACTTTCAACAATTAAGATAAATTTTTAAAAATTAAAAAAAAAAACATAGCAAGCATGTATGTAAGGCTCACTGTGTACCATGTTCTGCTCTTACCAGTATTTTTTTTTTAGTTGATTTTTTAAATCCTCCTAACCACCCTGTGAAGTAGATTAGGTTAGTTTATGCATTTTACAAAGGAGGAAACTGTGTCACAAGGTGGTTACATAAATTATATAAGATCACAGAGCCAATAAGAACTAGTGCTGAAATTCGGAATCAGCCAGTTTGGGCTCCTTATTTTGAACTAGTGTTTCATTAGCTGAAGTTGACCAAATTAAAATCTCCTAAACAACCTGTCCCTAGTTTAACTTAAATTATTTTCAGTATCTTTAACTTAATTTATACATTTAACAAATTTGATTTGTTAAATCAAACATTTCACCTACCTGATAAGTGCTTTCTTAAGCACTTAAGCCTTGTAAATCTAAGAAATTAAATACTATGTGTATACTTAGATTTCATATTTCCTTAAATTTTACAAACATTTTAATTGAAAAACATAATTATCATCCTGAACTAAAAATAAAATATTCTTATTACTAGCTTGTTGGTTTTTGTACTTAATTTTTAAAAGTTTTCCTAGACTGGCTGGGCATGGCTCAGCGGTTGTTGACCTAGGATCCAGGCGATCAGGGTTCGATTCCTGGTCAGGGCATATGCCTCGGGTTGCGGGCTTGATCAATGACTCTCTCATCATTGATGTTTCTATCTCTCTCTCTCCCTCTCCTTTCCTCTCTCTGAAATCAATAAAGATATATTAAAAAAAAAAAAAAAGTTTTCCTAATATTATATAGTCTCAACTGGAGGGGGTTGGGGGAGGTACAAGCTACCATATTAGGCTAAGACTCCTGGGTCAAAAATTCAGTCAAACTGTATTTTTGCTCAGTAATTAAAGATTTTTAGCACTAGACAAAGTTCCTAAGGGATAGCAGCTTCCAACATTATTCTATCTAAATCCTTATGTATAGTTGCTACATTAATAGGGTCTAGTTTATCAGAGATTACTTTTATTCCCTACATCCTCTGAATTAAGTAGTTACAATTATACCCAATGCTTTTTAGCCTCTTTCAATTTTTCCTGTCTAATTATTATAGGCAGAATTTTCATCCCCACACATGTTGTTTCTAATTTCTTTCTTGTCTATACTCTTCATATTTTTTTTATTTTAAGGATTTCAACCACAACTCTATGGGCAGTCATTAGACTATTTTTGCTGAAGATTTCACTTTTCATTCCATTATAAATAGAGTGGGCCTGGGGTGCATCTAGTCTAGGTGGTATGACCAAAAGGACCTGAAGTAGGCCCCCAGATCACAGCCACTCTTCCTCAGAGAAGATGTGTTCACAGAATAATGACAAGTACATGGAAGTGAAGCCCTACTTTATTAACTAGCTGTGAAACACTCTTAGGCCATCTTCTATTTAAGGGTTTAGAAAAAACAGGTGAGGAAATGCATAAACCATGCCCACATATGAGGTACTGCTAACCTCTTTGATAGCCCCTCTTCTAGAAATTGAGCTAAATCAGTGAACTGAAAATACAGATCACTGTTTCTCATCTTAGGAAAGAGCCAGAGAGAGGTGAAAAGATCATGGAGAGACCTTCAGCTACTCTGCCTTGTAGCTTCCACTATCTTTAGTTGTATTCCTCTTACATTTCAAGACTTAAAATAATAAAATGAGCATTGTGCTCTTTTTCCATAAACATTCTTTTCAGAATCAATTACACATTATCAGTCCTAAAAGGCACCCACACACTTTAGAGGTTAACAGACTGGCATTTCAATCCCTCTTTTAACTAGGCCCTACCTTTCTGAACTTGGGAAAATTACATAAGCTCTCAGAGCCTCAAGATCACTCATTTGTAAAATGAGTTCAATTCTACCTTCCTCCAAAAGCTATGATGATGATAAAGTGAGATCACAAATTTTAAAATATTACACAATAATACTCACTAGGAGATATTAATTCCCCAATTCAGAAACTACCTCATCTCTTCAACTTAAATACATTGTTCTCACCTTAACCTGAAGAATATAATTCACTATAGTTGGCTTATCTAGTTTATACTATGAAATAATAAAACTACCTCCTGCCTGTGAACAGTCATGAATCTCCAGCTAATCTACCTGTAATGATGATTGTGTCACTATCACTTGCTTCTCTGAATTTCAAAGTTATATCATTACCCAAGCTTGTTCATTACTTTGATTTTAAAATAAATAAAATAAGGCCATCTATGTTCAAAGACAACTGATATAAGCCATTCTAATCAGAATTTGAGGTGCAACTAATGTTAGCTATGGTATGTCCTAGTAGCTGAGTGCTTTGTGCTATATCTCTTTGCTAATGTGATTCCCTGGTGACTAATGACAATTCACTGATGGAATAGTTTCATAATGTCCTTCTGTAGTCATGTGCAGACCTACCTGTGGATAGCATTTTTCTTTATTTCTTTTCTCTTCTTGTTTTTATCAAAGTTAGAAAAAGATTTCATTCTCATGATAAAATAAAATATTTATATCCATCACTTTTATGCTACAAGGGTTTTTAAAAAACAAAATTATATCAGACCAAAAGAAGGCTTATTTATGACAGAGTCACTGGAAATAGGGCATGAATTAATCATAATTTTAAAATAAAGCCCTATTTTAATTTATGCCCATGTCTTACCATAGGAATGCTCAATTACCATTGAATAGGACCAATTTCTCACTGCTTCTGTGGCCATCTCCTGTAAGTATATACTCCCATGGCTTTACTTCTTGGCTGGATGCTTTCAAAAAGAAACAAAACTTATAATGTTGCCCTCGTCTTTTAAACCAAAAGTCAGTTGCTGCAGCAGAGCAAAAACATCAATACAGATAAAAAGGAAATGTTCTATTTTATTTTGAGGACTCTCAAATTCACAGCTCCCCTTTCCCACATATAAGTTAATAATTATTCTTAAATGCAAATTTCCACAAATACAGAATGGTCAGTCTATATTTTTGACTGCCTTACTTTGTTGTTATAAATGGTGAGCATGGGTACAACTCATTCTACTTGGAAAGAAAGAAAAAAGCAAGCACACAATTAGCTACAGAAGGCCAAGTTACCATAGTGACATGGCAAGGATAAAATGATATTTCAAACTTTTTCAACATCATGTGTCAAAAGAAAGTTTGAGCTCTTTCATCCTTCTTCCTGGAATAGAAAGTGTACACTTTGTTTTCAACCAAAAGGAGCACCTACTTCTTTATGTTCCTCTCCTAGTGACTTGTAGCTGCAAAAATGAAGGCACATTAGGTAGAGTAAAGACTAAAAAGAGTATTCAGGGTACCATGGATACCAAGCTCACTTCTTAAAGAGCCTATCCTGACCCAGCCTCAACCAGACTGACCTGCCTATCCCCATGGGCCTCAAAATCCTGCTGTGATAAACTACAATTATAAATAGAATTGGGACAAACAATTCCAGGTCTTAATGAACTTGTCCAGAGGATAGAACATATAAAGCCAATGAATGTTGTTTATGAAACTAGCATAACCATAACATTAAACATAAAAACAGGGTTTAAGAAAAATAAAGACCACTAGGCCTATCTCACTTATTGAATATAGGTGTAATATACTATTAAAATGCTTGCAAACCAATCTTAACATTCAAAAAATAACACACAAACCAGGAAAATCAGTACTTGCATAATATTATGAATCAAAGAGTAGAGATCACAAATGTAGCTCAAATTATAAATTATCAGAAACTTTGACCTACAGTGAATAATTACTCAAATTTAAAAACAGTGATCACTTCAATAGGTCATGAAAAATTATTTGAAAAGTTTGGTACCAATTCTATATATAAAAGTAACTCTTAGAAACCAGGAAGAGAAGAGCTACTTTGCAAACACATTAGGTAGAACTTTAGTGCAGTTTCATAGCTGTTGCTGAAGTCTAAATCTGAAAATAAAGAAAGTTATGCCCTATGTACGCTCCATACTCAAACCAAATGCATATGAGAGGGCTTCAGAAAGTGTGAGCATTACCAGAAGAGATTAATTGTCCACCCCAAGCTGGTTGTTTTCTGAGCTGCAGAAATCTGAGCTTCTCTTTCCCCCAGAACTTCTGTCAAAGACTCAGATGAAGCAGAGCAAAATGCAGACCTCTGCCCTGTGCTCCTCAAAAAAAGAGCCAGAATTTGAATACTTGTCACACCAAGAGGATTTCAAAGCCAGATCACAATTGTACCATGCAAGGTAGACAAGTAAGGAGGGTTTTGGTGAAGAAATGGTCATATCTGAGCAATTTAAAGAATCTAGACTTTGTTAGAGCTCTTGGTCTTTGGGAACTTTGGATGGATATGAAAATTAAATATTTCTTACATAGTGACAGGGCTCTCTCCTTGTTGAGTCAGACTCAGTAGGTCTAGAGTGGGCTCAGAAAACTAAATTTTTAATAATATTCCACCATCAAATTGTGGGAAGTATTATACTATGGACAGAAAAAAATAATGGGTTACAGAATTGTATCAGTTATTTCTGAGTAATAAGTAGGGAAATGCATTTTGGAGGTTGTAACAGTGATAGTCCAGAAAGAATATCAAATCCCAAATGCTTAGGTCAGGAGCTCAGAGTGCTCCCCAAGGCCAATGCCTAACAGCAGCGAGCGAAAGCACATAATTATCAGTCACATAAATTCTGCCACCACATTAGTAGATCACACTGTGGACAGAAAGCTTCACAGCCACTATCTCAAATCAACGTAAGCTCTTAGTAGAGATCTCACCTATAACCAAACAAATTTTAAAATAAATTCAGATATGGAGGTCTTGTCCTCTTATTCACCTAATCCAGCTCTGAGCATCTTCCAGGTGGCACATCCAGAGATGATTAAGTAGAAGAACAGGTTGAAATGTGTTTGCACTTGTAAAGTTACGATGTGTGAGTCCACACCTGGCAGAAATCCAAGATTTGCTTCATTAATTCTAAAGAAAGTTAAACCTTGTAAAAAAGCCTGAAATTTCAACTAGAAGAACAAAAGGAAAAGCACAAATTTTCTTTTGCCCATGAATTTTCTACATTTTCAACCAAAAATAAATGTGGCCCTTCCAGGTGTGGTCACCAAAGCTTTCTGACCTATATGCCCTCATGCAAGCTCTTCCCATATGCCCTACATTTCTAAAAAACTATTGTCCTCAGATTACTTAAGACAAATTGAAAATAAAAGTGGAGACAAATAAAACCCTGCTTTCTCATCATGTAATCTATCATCCACCTTTTGGGGGAATGGAAAAGCCTAGTAGAAATGAATAAAACTATCTTCATCTTTACTCTTCCTATTAAGGAAGTATAATGAGGAAAAGTGCCATTTTGGATCACAATTTCTGGTAGTTTTTTCCAAAGGGATTCTTTTGTTCTGAACATCCAAATAGGTTTTGTGATTAAATAACAAGAACTCAGTGGATCTAAGAGCTGAGGAAAAGCACATTGCTTTACAAAGAAAGAATAAGTAGAGTTTGGAGTTACCTATGCTAGGGACAAAAGGAGGTGAAAGAAGAGATGGAAAGGCTCAAAGAGAGAAGTCAAGACTGGTATGTGGCCAGAATCTGAGAGGGGAGGCCACTGATGAAAAATCTCAGGTTATAGAGGATTAAGAAACAAATAAACAAAAATTCTCATAGAACTTGAAATTACACTGCAGTATGATTAATCTGTTCACATCACTCCTGCAGGTTGTCAGCATAGTCTATTATAGACCTCTGCCCTGAAAGAATAGAGTGGAATTTGGGTAAGGGTTCAAGGTTCACGTTTGGGATTCCGCATAGTAGCATAAAGTTAGCAAGTAAAGGGGGGGGTGATTTAATCTCTGATTAAATTCATTCTGAGGAAATAGTGGAGTATACAGTAAGAGTATAAAACCCCCAAGGGATCTTTGGAACACCACATTGTATGGAATGGGAGGCTCTAAGCAATCTTATCTAGATTTTAGCAGAAGACCCATGCTAACACCTCAGTTTCCAGGAAACACAATATAATAAATAGCTAAGAAAACATTTTAATTACTCAGGCATAAGGCCACACCCAGAAAAATAACGATTTACATTTGGGTACCTACTTTTTGAGTGATATTTTACCTTTTCTCTTTGTTTCTACACACACACACTCACACACACACAAATTTATTTAAATAGACTAATGCAATTTCATGATCACAAAGTTTGGAATTCCCAATCTCCACATCAGTCTTCCACAGTTTCTCTCCAAATACTATAGAATTTTACAAAAGGAGATTAAAACAATCACTTTGATGTCAGAAACAGAAATTGACACTGTCGTATCATGATCTGGGAGAAAATTACAATAATTTGGATCTTTATGGAGCTGGATTTGATATTTGGGTTTCAACACATTATGTAATCTAAATTTGCTTCATCGGGGATTACCTAGAAGATACAAAGATTTTTTCTTCCCCAACAACTGCCCTCAACACAGAACAAAGAGCCTAGACCAATTAGAGAACAAGGCAGCCAACACTCTGTAATAGTTCTAATTTTAAAAATTTTTCCACCTGCTTTATTAAGGTATAAGTGACAAATAAAATTGTAATATATTTAAAGTATACAATGTGATAAGTTGATTATATATATATATATAGTGAAAGGTTTTCTACCATCTAATTAATTAACATATCTATCACCTCACATAGTGAATCTTTTTCGGGAGTGGGGTGAGAATACCTGAGATCTGCTCTCTTGGCAAATTTCAATTATGCAATATAGTATTATCCACTATAGTCATCATGCTATACATTAGATCCTCAGACCTTATTCATCTTACAACAAAAAATTTGTACCCTTTTACCAACCTCTCCCCATTTCTCCCATGCCCTGGCCCCTGGCAGCCACCATTCTACTCTCTCTCTATGACTTCATTTAAAAAAATTACACATATAATTGATACCATGGAGTATTTGTCTTTCTTTGTCTGGCTTATTTCACTTAGCATAATGCCATCAAGTTCCGTCCATGTTGTCTCAAATTGCAGCATTTTCTTCTTTCTCAAGGCTGACTAATACTGAATAATACATACACAATATCTTCTTTATATATTTATTCACTGATGAACACTTCAGTTGTTTCCATATCTTGGTTCTTATGAATAATGCTGAAATAAATATGAGAGCAAAGATATCTCTTCAATATTTTATGTTCATTTCCTTTGGATATATATTCTAAAGTAGGATTGCTTGATCATAGTATAGTTTTGTTTTTAATTTCTTGAGGAACCACATACTGTTGTCCATAATGGCCATACCAGTTTACATTCCCACCAACAGTGCACAGGGTTCCCATTTCTCCACATCCTCACCAACATTAGTTATCTTTTGTCTTCTTTATAATAGACATCCTGAAAAGTATGAGCTGATATCTCATTGTGGTTTTAATTTGCATTTCCTTGCTATTACTGATGTTGGGTAACTTTTCATGTACCTGTTAGCTATTCATATATCTTCTTTGGAAAACTTTATATTCAGGTACTTAGACCATTTTTAGTTGGGTTATTTGGCTTTTTTTCTACTGAGTTATATGTATTTCTTATATATTTTGGATAATAATCTCTTATCAAAAAAATGATTTTAAAATATTTTCTCCCATTCCATCAGTTACCTTTTCATTTTGTTATTGATTTCATTTGTTATGCAGAGATTTTCAGTTTGATGTAATCCCACTTATTTTTTTCTTTTGGTGTCAAATCTAAAAAAATCATTGTCAAGACAAATGTCAAGGAGCTTATCTCTACTTTTGTCCTAGGAGTTTCACAGTGTCAGATCTTCCTTTCAAGTCGTTAATCCCTTTTGACTTGACTTTTGTGTATGGTGCACCATAGGGGTCCATTTTATTCTTTTGCACATGACTATCCAGTTTTCCCAGTTTTATTGAGGAGACTATTCTTTCTCCATTATGTATTCTCAGTGCCTTTGTCCCTAATTAATTGTCTATATATGTGGGGGTTATTTGTGGGCTCTCTATTATATTCCATTGATATATGTGTCTTTTTATGCCAATATCATACTGTTTGATTCTACCATATGAAACTAGCAATTGATTATTTCTTAATCACCTGGCACATTGGCATGGCCTCTTGTTGACACTCATGACCAGAGTGTTACTTTCTGCCTCAGGCTTCTTAAGGAACCATGCTCTCAAACACAACAGTTCTCTCCTCAAGAAGAATACTGGTGCCAGATGTAAGGATAATAAATTGCCCATTATATTACCAAAAATTTAACAGTGGGAACTTTCCTCTAAAGAAGGAAGTGAGAAGAGTTCTGAGATGGTAAAGGTGATAAAATATTTTCTGCAGTACATGTTCTTCTAAATACTTTATTGGGCAAAGAGGGATTTCATAATGAAGTCTCCTGCTTTCAAGTGGAAGATTACTATTAGCATATGAAAAGGTGCCTAGCTTGTTAATAAATTTAATAACATAAATATCTAAGTATTTTGGAAAACAAGGTTCTCTTGAAGAGGTTCATATCTTGCCTTTTAGGACAAACATGGAAAGAGCCTGGTTTAAGTAGGAAATTAAAAGAAAAATTATTAAATGTACATTAAGTATCTTCTATGGGAATGTCTAAGAAATTAAAATGAGCAAAACATATCTTCCTGCTGACTTTTAGAATTTTATTTTCTAAAGGGATATGCTAAAAACACAGATAGTGAGGAGTCAAAAATATTACATACATAAAAATTAGCAGTAAGAAAAAGTAAGTGGAAGTCAAAGGAGCAAACTAAAGTTCAATAACAATCAAAATCAGATAAATGAACTAACTGTAAAGAACACTAACAAAGCAAGCCCTTAATCATTTCATATTCCTGTTTTCCTTGAAAGAACAAATGACATATGATTTTATTAATCTTGGGTCAAATCTGGATTGTCACACTTTAGGGTTATTTTGAATTTGTCTTCCTTTTTCCTCTTCACTCATATTTAAAACAGGTTCAAAGATAATATGTAAAAATTAGACACAAAAATTAGCAACCAATAATGATATGCAGAATCTGAAGATAAACACATTTTTGGTACCTCAATGCCTCTTTGTGAAATATTTCAATTCAAATTACACCTCAAGTACATGAGTTTAACTGCAACAGAAATGTCCACTATATTTTCACTGTGTTCATTTTATTGATTTTTCAAAATATATTTCTTCTACAAGCAGAGGTATATGTATTATGTTGCTGCCAAATAAGATTAAACTGATATCACATTTTCTGTTTTTAACACTCACATATATTTTCACAGCATTTCCTTCTCATATCACTCTAAGTTGTTCTGTTAATTACATACTTAGTCATCATGACTACAAAATCATCATTATATCTAAATGATTTGACAGTGCACATTCCCATTATGAGAGTGTGAATTCTGAGTTTGTTTTCTGAACTATTAACCATCATTAGATATGAGAAACTGCAGTCAATTTTCACTGTTATCCGATGTGTCACTCAAGGATTTAACAAATCCTTAGAAATATGCTTAGATCATAATCTGAACAGCAATTTCTTGATGAAATTCCATTATATCAAAACAAATACAAGCCTGTGTGTGAAACACTTATGTTTCTAAGTATGCAGCTTTTGATGCTATAATTAAAGTCTTTCATCACATATTTAATACACAATTTGTGTTCATGCAAAGAATTGCTGGTTCATTCACTAAGAAAAAGAAATATGACAGTTAATTTGTGAAATTAGTTTATTTTGTTTACTTCTTGGTAATCCCCAAAGCCAGAAAAATAGATAAAACATACTTCAGTTTATTAAAGTTTCATTTATATATGAAGTTTTGATCAAAGTATCCAAAAGTTTATATCATATACAGTTATAGCCTTCTTTAAAAAATATGCAAGTATTTACCATAAAATTAAATGTGGCAATTAGTATTTTAAAGACATTCTCGCTTTTCTAATAGATTGTTCTGTGACATTAAGTTATAAAAATAGGTAACAGACAAGTAAAGCAAAGTGAGATATCCGTATTCTTTGATAAAAGAATTCCTCAAGTGCTGGGCAGTGTGGGTCAGGTGGTTGAGTGCTGATCCATGCAATGAAGTATCACAGGTTCAATTCCAGGTCAGGGCACATACCCAGGTTGCGAGCGTGATCCCTGGCCAGGGAGTGTATGGGAGGTAATCGATCAATGTTTCTCTGTCACATTGATATTTCTCTCTCTCTCCTCTCCTCTCTCTAAAATCAATGAAACATATCCTTCAATGAAGATAAAAAAAAATAAAAATAAAAGAATTCCTCAAGTCAATTTTAAAGTGTAATAACACTTGTTCAATTAAAAGCTCTTGTAGATGTCCAATGTTTCCAAGATTTGGAAGGCAGGTTGGTTGGATGAATAAATAGTGATCAAAATAACTCATTTTGCTTTCCATTCCTACTCTCTTCCTTGAATTCAGTCCAAGAAGATTTTCAACAGAGTATTTTAAAAACT
Source organism: Miniopterus natalensis (assembly GCF_054644295.1). Taxonomy (NCBI): domain Eukaryota; kingdom Metazoa; phylum Chordata; class Mammalia; order Chiroptera; family Miniopteridae; genus Miniopterus; species Miniopterus natalensis. Next base: position 103,250,883 of record NC_142081.1, on the reverse strand, counting down.
TCTACTATTCTGTTCATCAGTTTATTAAGTTCTTTAGATTCCACGTATAAGCGAGATCATGTGATATTTGTCTTTCGCTGCCTGGCTTAAGGGGGAGAGAGTAACCAAAGAATTTATATGCATATATACACAACTCAAGGACATGGACAATGGTGAGGAGAGGCACTGGGGAGGGGGAAGGAACGGGATGGAATGGGTCATTGGGGAGAAAAAGGGACATCTGTAATATTTTAAACAATAATAAAATTTTTTAAAAAAAGAAAACAATGTTTTAGTACCAAAATAAATAAATAAATAAATAAATAAATAAATAAATAATAAATAAATAAATAATAAATAAAAACTTCTACTAAAGAGCACTTAATATTTTAAATCAGTATTGAGGTGGGGTTGTTACACAGTCTCTCTACAGCACACTTGTTAACTAAAAGGAGGCATGCTTCTGGTGCTGCAAATCCAGCATGAGTCTCAGAACTATGTGTGCAGCTGCCATTTTTTTATTGTCCGGGTGGTAATAGTGCTTTTCCAGGCCATGCTTTAATATTTTACATTATTTCCAATGAATCTCTAAATGTCAAATTAGTAACAGCAACTAAGAAATCATCTGTTGTTCCTTCCCTGGCAGCATATGAAAATTAATAGCAGCTTACCAGTTTATTTACTGGGGTACAATAGTCCCCCCCACTTATCCATGTAAGGATATGTTACCAGATCCCCAGTGGGTGCCTTAAACCACAAATAGTACCAAACCCTATGTATATTATGTTTTTTTCCTATACATACAGACCTATGATAAAGTTTAATTTATAAATTAGGCACAGTAAGAGATTAACAACAAGTAATAAAATAGAAAAACTATAACAATAAACTGTAATAAAAGTTATATGGATGTGGTCTCTCCCTCTCTCAAAATATGTTATCGTATGGTGCACACCTTTCCACTTAAAAGACACACTTTAGAGCTTCTCTTTGACATATCTGAATTGCTAGCATCATTACTCTTATGCTTTGGGCTAATAAAGATAAAATAAAGGTAACTTGAACACAAACACTGTGATACCTCAACAGTCAATCTGATAACCAAGAAGGCAACTAAGTTACCAACAGGTGGGTAATGTGTACCTCATGGACACACTAGGCAAAGGGATGATTGACATCCCAGGCAGGACAGAGCAAGATTTAATCACACTACTCATAATGGTACACAATTTAAAACTTAGGAATTTTTTTTTCTGGAATTTTCCACTTAATATTTTTGGACCATAGTTTCAACTAATTGAAACTGTGGTAAGGGAAACCACAGATGAGGAAGAGCTACTATAGTTTTGTTTTGTGTTTAATGTCACACTTGGAAAAAATTGAATCAATGCATTTTCATCATTCTTAAGAGTAAGTACATTGGTTTGAAACTCAAAATGAAACCACTTTATTGTTCTCTGACACTACTCATAAAGTCTGTAGACGAAGAGACCACAATGCAGCTGTCCATTATGGGATGTACAATAAAGGAATTCTAAATCCAATCTAAAGCTGCACCTAAATAACTAGATTTGTGGAGACAAATAAAGTTACGCTCATGGGTAAAAACAAAATTAGTTCGCCTACTTATTTTCAAGTGGATCAGATGTTTGTATCACATGGTCCTGGAAGCAGACCTCCTCCTGACATCATACAGAGGTGTCAGCACTGGCTTGAGACTGTTAGGGCAAGCTGGCAAATACAAGGACTCACCTAGATTTCAGGTCTTACAGGACATATCTCAAATCTCATAACTATTAGGGAAAACAATAAACCACCCTCTATTCAACAAATATGGATTCAGTCCCTAATGTAGTGCCAGGTTTGAGTTACAACAATGTACAACGTAGATATTCCTCCCCTGGTAGAATTTGCATTCTGTCTGGAATAAGAGGACAATAAATATAAATAAGTAAATTTTATATTATAAAGAAAGTGTTAAAAGCTATAAGAACAAAAATTAAAGCGGGGTAGGGGAATAAGGAGTGTGTGAGGGGACAATAGGGTTGCAATTTTAAAAAGATCGCTCTCACTTAGGTGGCATTGTTCAAGGATTTGGAAGGAGATTTAGGAATGAAACAGGCAGGTATTTGGGGGAAGAGCATTCTAGACAGAAGGAATAGCCAGTGCAAATGCCATAAGAACCTCACTTACCTGTTCAAGGAGGCCCATGTGGCAGAAGAAGTAGAATGGCAAGAGAATAGTAGGAAATAAGTTTTGAGGCCTGGCTTTATCTCCCAACCAACTTCCTACTCCTACTCCATGTACACCCATCTTTCTCCACAGTTCCCTCCACTCACTGAGGTATGGAAGCTCTAAATGCCCCTTAAACAAACTCAGGAGATGGAGCAGTTTTATCTTTATTTTAAAAATGCATATTCTCAACTCTTTACTGCCCACATAGTATTTTTCTATAGGAACATGACTTTATAGAGAAGTTGTGTGTGTTTGTTTGTTTGTTTGTTTGTTTTTAAAGCATTTCTTCAAGTATGTTAGATGTTCTGTAGCCAGATAGTTTTGGAACCTAGGTCTACCAGCTTGACAAAAAATATTAGGCCAAACTGTAAGAAATTGTCATATTTATAGTTTTAAAGTGTCAAATATTGGTACCTTCAAACAATTTGACCTAATAGAAGTATTCTCAAATTACTTTAGAAACCAGAAATATATGTGGCATACATTTCAAAATATTTGTGGCAGAGACTGCTGGTTGCCTAGGCAGTGGCCACTTTTTACCACTTCTTAAGTAATAGAACATTGATTTAATTTAAGTTGGCACTGGGCGCAGTTAAAAAAGCATATTCCCAGCCTCCTTTGCAGCTCGGTAGGGTCTTTGACTAAGATCTGTCCAATAACATAAGTGGAAGTGTTATGTAGGACTTTTAGAAATATTTCTTATAAAGGAACTTAATTGACTGAGAGGGTTTGGTTCATTTCTCTTCTCCTCCCTTATCCTCCTTCCTGGAATGTTAGTGTAATGGCAGGAGCTTCAGCAACTATATTAAATTGTGAGCTATCACTGAGGATAGAAGCCACAGGCAAAGATGACAGAAAAAGACATCAGAGTCTCAGAGTCTCTGATAACCTTATGAAGGACTAAAAACAATATCCAGATTCCTTTCATGGAATAAATTAACCCTTATGTTTAAGCCACTAATATTTCTGGGTGATTTTTTTTTTCTTCTGCTACATGAGGCTAAATTTAATTTTAAATAAATACAATAAAAATCATTAAAAAAAACTAATTTATCTAAAAGTGGAGGAAGATAAATTATTCTAGATTTTTTTTCCATTGAGTGTTCCAACAATCAGTTATTTATACAGGAAAAACATAATCATTGCTTAGGAAAGATAAACATCTAGAAATGTATAAGCCAAATAAATTATTAAATTTTCCTTTTCCTTGGAAAATATTTTGTAGTCATGATATATTAAGTTTGTGATTGTACTGTTGGTCATCATCTTAACAATGTTAAAGCAGGTATGACACAATTTATGAATTATATAGGTTAAAAGCTTTAAAATATCAACTTATTCTACATAAAATATTCAAATTTAATGTTTTCTCTCTGAAAAATGAATCTATAATTTCTTTTTTATTTACTTTATCAAATTTAATTTTAATTAAGGTTATATACCACTGCAATTTAATACATGTATCTGAGTAAAATTAATATAAAGCATGGGGCTACTAAGATTAAAAATACCATTACAACAAAATTCAAACATTTTGAGAACTGTTTACTATATTTTAACTTTTAGTTAGACTATTCTTACTTATTAGCCACTGTGGAGAAAGTTCATACACATTTTTTACTACTTCTAATAAATATTTTAAAGTCAATAAAGGAATAATAAAAATATAAATGTGTAAATGCAAATCAACATTTATATTTCTATAAGCTAAATATTAATTATAAAATTTGAAATATTTAATAAGCTTACAAGTTTTAAGATATAAGAGTAAAATAGTTCTTATAAATTTAGATAATGATATTTTTAAATCTCACATTAAATCAGTCATTGTCTGATTATTTGAATCAGTTATTCCATTCTGGGAAATAATGCCATCTATTATAATTTTCACTGGTCAATAGTGAAATAAGGAGAATAAGAACAATGTAGTGAGTTTTTAATAAAGCTTACCTCCTTCAACCTAAAAGAATGTTTTTTATTTTAAAATGACCTTTTGTTTTCTGATATGCTACCAATCACAGATGGATAGTTTCTTTTTGTTGCTGCTACTTTTTTCTTAATGTCCTTACTTAGAGTTAAGGCCCCAAAACTTTTTAAAATTTTCTGGTCTCTTAGATCAAAATGTGAGAGAATCCATAATTTAAATGATATTTTTTGATCCCTTTACATTTAGTACATTTTTACATGTTCCTTTTTTACATTTTCCTTGGAAATTATATCAGAACTGTAACTTGAAACATATTTTCCTTATACTTAATCACCGATTTTTTTTACTTTATTTTTATTGTTTACATTATTACAGATGTTCCCATTTTCCCCTCATTTGCCCACCTCCCTCCTCCCTGTCTTCCCTCCCTTCCCTCTGACCATCACCACACAATTGTCTGTGTCTATGGGTTATGCATATATGTTCTTTGGCTGATTCCTTCACCTTCTTTCACTCATCCCCACTTTCCCTCTCCCCTCTGACAGCTGTCAATGTGTTCCATGATCCATGCCTCTATTTCTATTTTGTTTGTTAGTTTATTTTGTTCATTAGATTCCACACATAAGTGAGATCATATGATATTTGTCTTTCACCAACAGGCTTATTTTACTTAGCATAATAATCTCCAGGTCCATCCATCCCATCGCAAAAAGTAAGCGTTCCTTCTTTTTTATGGCCACATAGTATTCCATGGGGCAAATGTACCACAACTTTTATCTCCACTCATATACAGATGGCACTTGGGCTGTTTTCAGATCTCAGCTATTGTAAATAACACTGCTGTGAACATAGGGGTGCATATATTCTTTTGAATTGGTGTTTCGGGATTCCTAGGATATATTCCCAGAAGTGGGATCACTGGGTCAAAAGCAGTTCCATTTTTAATTTTTTGAGGAAACTCCATACTGCTTTCCACAGTGGCTATACTAGTCTGCATTCCCACCAGAAGTGTACTAGGGTTCCCTTTTCTCCACATCCTCTCCAGCTGTTGTTGTTTGTTGATTTATTGATGATAGCCATTCTGGTAGGTGTGAGGTGATATCTCATAGTGGTTTTAATTTACATCTCTCTGAGGGTTAATGATGTTAAGCATTTTTTCATATATCTATTGACCATCTGTATGTCCTCTTTGGAGAAGTGTCTATTCAGGTACTTTGCCCATTTTTTAATTGGATTGTCTTCCTGGTGTTGAGTTGTATAATTTCCTTATATATTTTGGAAATTAACCCCTTATCTGATATATCATCGGCAAATGTGTTCTCCCATACAGTGGGTTCCCTTTTCATTTTGTTAATGGTTTGTTTTGCTTTGCAGAAGCTTTTGGTAAAGGACCTGTACTCAGAAAACTATAGGACATTGAAGAAATAAATTGAAGAAGATACAAATAAGTGGAAGCATATACCATATTCATGGGTTGGGAGAATTAACATCATTAAAATGTCCATCGTACCCAAAGCAATGTATAGATTCAATGCAATTCTTGTTAAAATACCAATGGCATATTTCACAAATCTAGAACAAATATTCCAAAAATTTATATGGAACCAAAAAAGATCCTGAATAGCCACAGCAATCTTGAGAAAGAAGAACAAAGTTGGAGGTATCACAGCACCTGATATCTAACTATACTACAAAGTCACTGTGAACAAAACAGCATGGTTACTGGCATAAGAACAGGCATATAGAAAAGCGGAACAGAATAGAGAGCCCAGTAATCAGCCCACACCTTTAAGGTCAATTAATATGTGACGAAGAAGGCAAGAGCATACAATGGAATAAGATAGTCTCTTCAATAAATGGTGCTGGGAAAACTGGACAGGTATACGAAAAAAAAAAATGAAACTAGACCACTAATTTACACCATACATGAGAATAAACTCCAAATGGATAAGGGATGTAAATGTAAGTCGTGAAACCATAAAAATCCTAGAAGAAAACATAGGCAGTAAAATCTCAGACATCTCTCTTTTGCCAATCAATATATCTCCTAGGGCAAGGGAAACAAAGGAAAAAAGGAACAAATGACCTAATCTTTTAAAGGTGTTCATTACTTTTAAACTAACTCCCAAAAAAATTCCATCATAGTCTTAATTAATTTCCTATAATAATAATAGCCAGCTTTATGACTATTATGCACATATGTTAAGGACAATCTACTGTACATTAATTGTCCAGATAATTTTTTTTTACTGATCCAGTCAGAAACGCAATCTAGAAATAATTTAGAAATATTTATTTATAAATATTTTCTGCACAAGCAAATGTAGAAGGTAAAGAAGAAATGTTACTCCTTGTAATATCAGTTTGTTGAAAATAGATCAACCATGAAGATTTCCCTTTTATCTGCACAAGTACCATCATTCATGTAATAAGCACATTATTACTACAGAAATCAGGTGCAGTAAATGTTAGATAATTTACTTGTCTAAAATGTGTCCATCACTGTGTAAGTGAAAAGCCTAAAGCAGAGCTGCCCAACAAAAATATAATGTGAGCCACACATGAATATTTTAAATTTTCTAGTTGCCACATTTAAAAAAGTAAAAAGAAACATGTTAATTAGTTCAAGTAATATATTTAATTTAACTCAATATATCCAAATTACCTTTTAATATGTAATAAATTAAGATATTTTACATTTTTTATACTAAGTCTTCAAAATTCAGTGTATATTTTATTCTTAAGGTCCATATTTATTCAAAATAGGTACTTTTCAATTACTCAATAGCCATCTGTGACTAGTAACTACCATACTGGACAGCACAGACCTAGTGGAATTTTAATTTTAACCCTGACATAACTGGATTATAGACCACAGGTCTGTGACTGTGTAATGTAAGATTATGTAAGGTAATCAGAGTGAATTGGAACCCAGAGTTTTTTATTTGAATGTGGTTATTTCTACCCAGATGGACTGTTCATAGCTTACGAAATGTGATTAATTCTAATGAATAGGAGTTTTCTATTCTCTTTAATAACTTAACTAGAACCAGTTTACAAACAATGAAAACCCAGTTTACATATTATTTTTAACATAAATAGAGTGAAGTAAACTAGATAAGACCAATAAGTCTGGTGTGAGTTTGAGGACTGGAAAGAATAAAGTTCTCTCCTTGGTCTACTTCCAACTAACAAATAATCAGAGTTCAAGGAAACAGGTGTGTGGATATAACTCATGTTCCTTAAGTTGACATTCTTGTAGGAATTTCACAACCAAGCTTGATCTTTTATATCATTTTATCTAGATTGGGGCTTCAGCAGGGACTGAGGACCAATCCTTTCCAGCATAAGGAAATCCTTGATATTTAACAGGCATGGGTTTTGCTATATATTTGGGCTGGCCCAAGACTCAGTGCTGCAAACCTAGCAGCAATATCCATAGGAGATTTTCCTCTTAACTCTACAGCTCTTAAAGACAAGACACAAGCTGCCCACAGATTGCTTTTTAATTGCATTAGGGAAAGAAGTAACTGTGCAATGAAGAAGCCAGAGAAAACTTTGATCAGGTGATCAAATTACCATCCCCCCACGAGGAACAGAAGGAATACCATGTGCCTCCAAATGTGATACCCTGAGGAGGACACATCATCACTATTGTTGTATTCTGGGTGAGAATGTATAACCTCACTCTAATTGTGAGGAAACATACAAACACAAATTAAGGAATATTCTTCAAAAATGTCAATGTAATGAAGGACAAAAAACAACTGAGGAACTGTCCTAGATGAAAGGAGACTGGATGTAATATGTAATCTTGGACTGGATCCAGTATTGGAGGGGAGAAAATCTATGAAGGACATTATTAAAACAAGTGACAGAATTGGAACATGAATGAAAATTAGATGAGTATTGTGTTGTTAAATTTCCTGAATTTGATAACTGCAAATGGTTATATTAAAAAAACACCTTTGTTTTTAGGAGACATACACTGAAGTACTAAGATATAAAGAAGTATGTTGTATGCAATGTACTTTTCTTGAAAAAAATAGTAAAATGTTTGTGTGTATATACATAGAGAAAGACAAATTGAGAGAGAATGATAGGATAAATGTAACATACTGTTAAAACTTGAGTGAGAGTCTGGGTAAATTGTATACAGGAATTGTTTGCAACTTACCTGAAGTATGAAATTATTTTCAAATAAGAAGTTAGAAAGGGGAAGGCACAATTCTAGGTGGAGCCATAAACCCCCTTACATAGAGAGCTGAGTTTTAGAATACTTTTAAATTGGCTTTTTATTTGGGACTATTCCAATTTAGAAAGTATCTAAATTTCCAGTATTATAATTATTTTTCCTATAGATAAAATTTCACATGCCTAAAAATAAATAAATCTTGATACACAACTGGAAAAGCAATTCTTAGTAATATAACAGAAATTAAGGTAATGAATGTGCCTAACACAAACATATCTATGAACTAGTAGGTACTTTGCAAAATTTTTAATCTAATATAAAGAGAAAACCAACTTCCTACTATCTTGTGAAACTCTAATGATATAATGGATAAAATATCACTCTAAAAATATATTGCATTACATAACTGTGAAGTTCATACTATTGCTCACTATCAAGTGGTAACTATGTTTACATATCCAGTAAGTATACATATCCATCTGCCTGGCTGTTGAGCTAAAACATTGGTTTTTTCCTGCCTTCAGACTCAAACTCTTCTGGTTCTCAGGCCTTCAGACTCAGACTAGAACTACACCATCAGCAGTCCTGGGTCTCCAGCTTGCCAACTGCAAATTTTGGGACTTCTTAGTGCCACAATTGTATGGGCCAACTCTTTATTACATATACATTTTATATAAAATATATATTTTATACATATATATACATATATTTATATATCTTGTTGGTTTTGTTTCTCTGTAGACATTACAGAACAATTCTGATAGTACCTTGTGGTAGAACAAATCCTTTGTGACAGAGCAATGTCTTCATAGAAATGCCAAGGCTACTGATGATTCATCCAAAGCAAAGTTATAGTCAGAAGGATTCTGCAATCTTTTGGCTACTGTGCTTATAAAAAGAATTATAGTAGAAAACTTAAGTTACTGGAAAAAGCAATTCCCAAAATTATTGGAAATATAATATCAAGGTTTGAGGTTTTGTTTGGTTGGTTGATTAGTTTCTGTGTTTCCCACAGATTTTTCTGCCATTTTCTTGTCTTAGTTTGAAGAATTTAATCCACTGAGGAAAAATAAGAATGGTGGAGACTTACTACTGTTCTCTAGTAGTTCTTTTTAGTAACAGAAACCCCAGGGCAGTGGCTGAGCATGTGGTTTTCTAGCTACAGATTCTTTTTCTGAGACATCCAGGTACTGCTAAGAGCTAATATTGGGCCAATGAGATGTAAATGAAGTGGTTTGTGTGACTTCCAGACTGCCTTTTTAAAAACACTTGTCCTAGACGGTCTATTCCCAACCCTTCTCACTAAGCAGGGTGACAATGACTGGTACAACCTTAGAAGCCATAGATGTTGAGGATGGTACAGATGCCCCACTAACCCCAGACCATTCTCCTCCAAATTGTTATATGAGAAAAACATACTTCTGTCTTATTTCTGCCACCATATTTTGGGGTCTCTGCAGTATAACCTATTACCCTAATTAATATACAAAATAGCACTGAGAGTAGATTTGTATAACAAAAATATCATATGCAACATCGTTTTCAGAGTTGACCAAAGAAGATAACAGAACATCCCAGAGGGCAAATCCAATGGCCAAGGATGTGACTCTAGGAGTAGAGCCGGCAATATGGAACCACCAGAGAGTTCACCTTCCATCCAGGGCAGAGAGTCCTCATAATTTCCACCCAGTAGGATTTGATAACTGCTCTGAACCTATATTGCTGGATATTCCCACCATCCCTCTTGAATATGGAAGTTTTATTATCCTATTGCAGCTCTACCATCTTCAAGGTATATCATTAGGTATGGAGACGAGCTGGAAAATACCTTGCTTTTTATTTAATAGACTGTTTCAAACTGAAGAGCTACAGCAAAACCTGATAACAAGGACAGGCATTACTCAGAAGTCCTGGACTTTGAGCTGGGTGTAGTAACTGGATGGGGTTTGTGGTAATCTCTCTTACAGAAGGGTATGTGTTCTATGCAGTCAACATGGATACATGTTGTGACATGCACCTGTGGTAGCCAGAGATACATGGATGACAAGAAAAGCGGACCATGGTAAAGTCATCCAATTGTCACTCTTTTTTTCTTAAAGTAATAGAGCCCTCAGAATTTTAGCTGGGCACATGGTTCTATAGACTATATTTTCTAATCTCTCTTTCAATGAAGTATGGTGGTATGACTAAATGTAAATCAACAGGATATGGAGGAAGTGTTAGATTTAACTTTCCATCATTTCCTTAATTCTTTCTGCCTGGACTTCCTTTTGCCTCCTTCCCACTGGCTGGGAAATGCCACTATAGAGGCCACCACTAAAATCTTATGTTGGGATAGCACAGTCACCCTTTCAGTCCTGGGCCATGTAGCTCTGGACTATGATATGAGAAAGAAATAAACCATTTATGTCTAGTCTCTTTGTTGTAACAGTTTAGCTTATCATTTATTAATATGTTTCTTCTAGCTTTGGAGAGCCTTAGTATAAAATAATATTTCATATTCCAAGAAAGCAACAGGAAAATGTATGTATTAGAAGAATCTGAATATTCCAAATACTCATTACTACTTTAAGAACTAAAAGTTGTAATAGTCCCAAAAAAGCATACTGCTCACTAATTTCTTATTCATAAGAAAGCTAAATTTGTCTTGTTAAGCTAAAATGGCATTTAGGCCAAAATAGCATTTAGGCCAAAATATATAGGCATTACATTGAATGCCTACCTGAGAAGAGTATAGCTGCATAAAATGAATACATTTTGCTAATAAATATAAGAGGTTAGAATACAAGAATTTCACTGTGTAAAGTGTTCCTCAATAATATAGCTGCACTTTCGTGAAGCGGATTGTCACTTCGTGGAGCTGTGCTCCTGGGTGTAGCGCATCATTATGATATGGTTTTACTCTAACCTTGCTCAACAAAGCTCCCTAAAGTAATGATGTGTGGTAAATAAGTGCTATGTTTACAGAATAAAAGTTACTTTTCTTCAGTTTATCCAGTGAGAGGTGGGGCTATAATCAGCTTCTTGCAGACATCATATCCAGAGTTCTTGGAGATAAAAGATTATGCTGAAAGTGTTTGTGTTCTCCAATGGTGTTTTCTTAAAGAAAGGCACAAAAAATATTTTTTACCAAATTAACTTTTCATATTCTCTCTTATGATGGTACACAAACCTCCAATTTTAAAATCAGACTGACTAGCTTTTCTTTGACCATCCTGCACAAAATAAAGAAATCCAGTAATAAAAAACATTTAAGAGTAAATAAATAAATTGTGTATGTCTAAGTGTGTCCACCTATCCTGTCACAAGACAAAAGAGGTTGATGAGGTTTGAGGGTTTAGACTTAGACAACCCAAGGATATATGAGAAAAATCCTGAAAGAAGATGGCCAGGTTATTTTTTACAGAAATGTCAGTAGATTAAATTTGGAGTTACTCTGCCTTTAATATAATAGTTGTCATAAACAAGGAGGCATGAGTTATTAGCTGTTCACATAAGCAGCTTTAGAGAATTATGGGAAAAGATTAAATGGATATAATTTATTATCCAGGCTGTCCAGAATCTTAGGGTTTTGGTGCTGGGCTTCCACAAAGCCTCTGGCTGGGCCTCATTACTGACCTTCACCACAACACTGGTTGACTTTATACTGTCTTTGCTGTTGACCTATTATTCCTCAAAAAAGTAATATACAATAATGCAAATATAACCTATTAGATTTTCAATCTACCTATTAGACTTTCACTATAGGGACTGATTTTTAAAAAACTAGCACTCAATTTCCTACTTAACTCAGTAAGCACATGAAAGACAAACCAGTCATACTTGATATTCCATTTACTATTAATATCCAATATCCAATTTCTCTGTTGTGTGTGTGCATTGTATGTAAATATGTACAAAAATATAAAAACGTTTATTTATTTCAGGTTCTCTTTTCTATCTTCTACATGATATAATAAACCAAGATTTATAAATAATTCAATGGAAAACACTAGCATAATAGTGCTAAATTTAGAGGTGCCCTTTTCCTTCTCCAGATAATTTCTTAAATCAAATTACAAATGAAGAATAGTTGTATTTTAGGCATATTGTCCACAATATGTTATTTTAATTTCCTAAGGGTGAATGTTTTCCACCTTATGAAATAAGTTTAAATATGTATGTGATTGAAACATGAATGGTACATGAATAGGACTAACTAAATTAGTTCAAATATAAATTTCTATTCCTTGAAACAATTATTTTAGAGAATATAGTCATGAAGACTACCAGTTTTAAACTCAGGCTTCCTGGATTGGAATCCCTGCTCCTCACTCTACTAGCTGTATATCTCTTTGCAAGTTTCTTAAGCTCCCTAAGTTTCATTGCCCTCATCTGAACAAAGGGTATACTAATTAAGTCCACTTCTGTTTTGAGGATCAAATGAAATGAGACTTCTCAGGAGTTAATAAGTTCTTAATAAATGTTGACTATTATTATTATTCATGTTTATCTTCTTATATCTATACCAAAAAATTACACATCTACAATGGACTGAATGTTTGCACACCCTCAAAATTTATGTTTGTTGCAACCCGAATCCCACTGTGATAGTATCAGGAGGCGGGCCTTTTGGAGGTAATTAGGACAGGAGAATGAAGCACTCATGACTGGGATTACAGCCTTTTTAAGAAGAGGCCAGAGGCCTAGCCAGGGCTCTGCTCTCTGCCATGTGAGAATACAACAGAAAGACAGTCACCTACAAGTTAAGAAGCGGGTCCTCATCAAGACACCGAATCTACCAGCACCTTGCTCTTGAATTTCCCAGGCCCCAGAACTGTGAGAAATAAATGTCTGTTGTTGAAGCCACCCCATCCATGGCACTGTGTCATAGCAGCTCGTATGGGCTACCGCGTCATTCTCCAAAGTGACAAAAAGAAAGATGTCTCCTTCTTTATCGCCACTGAGCAGGACTAAAAAGAGCCAATTATTACATATAATTGCTGAGTGAGATAAATATAGTTTAAAACACCCAAATTTTTCTTTCTGTGGTTGCTCATTCCCACACTTTGTCCTTTCTAAGGGTCTTTCCATTTGGAACATCCTTTATCACCACCATATCCTTTATTTCCTTAATATGCTACTTCAAAATCACACTCTGTAACTTACTCTATGCAGATCATTGTCATTTGGTTTTCATCCCTCTGCAAACCTTATCACTCTATACCTGCATTTCCCCTCTCCCCCGTGTCCTTCCACATGACCAGCCTCCCTCAGTCATCCAAACTGAAAAACTGGAGTCATGCTTGATTTTTTCTTTCTCCTTCCCTGCAGCACATTCACTCACCAAGTGCACTTTAGACCACTATCAGAATATTTCTAATATGAGTCCCAGCTCTTCCCTACCTCCCCAGGCAAACTATTATTAAAATAAAGTATTTTAAATACTTTTTCTTTCTTGAAATAATGTGATATTTTCTAATTTTCCTATCTTTTAACATAAGTTTCATTTCTTATATGTCTTTTCCAATGTCTCAGAATGCTGGGTATTAAATGTATACACCCACAGTCTCAATTACAGGATCGAATTTAGATGCTTACAATTTGTATTTCTATCACATCATTAAAATGCTTTAAGAATGATTAAAATTATGTATTTAATAACACAGTAGCCTCTGATGCTTAAGCATTCTTATATACAAGAGCAGTTTGGGGTCAATTCTCAAATGTACATTAGTAAAGAATCAGCCTGCCCTCCAAGCACATCACAATATGCCCTTTCTTAATAACTTGATCATGATATCACATACAAAGCTGCTTAATAGTCAACTTGAGTTTCAATTTTAAAAAGAGATAGGATTAGCAATATATCTACTGCTAAATAAATTTAGCACTATATACAGCTTTAGAAACTGATTTAATAGCCATGAACATCCCTATTTATAATATAGGCTGAGGCTGTTAACACAACACGAGTATAAAAGAGTAGTAAACTACCTAAAGGTCAACCTCCTGTTAAAAGGCACGGAGAGCTATAAAAAAAATTAGTTTATTCCACATGAATATGGTATGTTTATCTTTGGTGAAACTTTTTCTTTAGGGAAGTGTTGAATTTTCAAATGGATACAGAAATTTACAAAAGTTACTATTTTGCAAATGATGTGGAGAGCTGTGGTGGCGGTTTACCACAAGTTGTTGATTTAAGAGCTATTCTCCTGAACATCCTCTATCTTCTCTCACATTAGTATCATTTATAGCACACAAAACGCATTTGAATTCAGCAGGTTTCCTGGAACCCCGGAAGGGATACATTACATATCTTTTCCAAAGTTAATGTCTTTTTATTTGCATAAAAATACAATTCCATCACAGCTTCCAATCAGAGGCAATAGGAGAGCATTGTGGATGTCTTGTCTAAAGATATTCATATCTGAATAGATCGCGAGGATGGAGCTTCACATTCATTATTGACCTTTTGCCTTTTATTGCTTGATTATACACAGTACAAAAGAATATCTGAACTTAGAAAAATCATCTCTCACAAAGATGCAGGAGTTTATCTGGAGCACAGATCCTGTGATGTGTTTTATAACAAAATACCATCGACCTTTTTTTCAAAGTCAAGGGGAAATTTGTACGCAGATTTCAGTGATAGAAAGTGTTTCAAAATATGACCCTTCAAATTTCTGCTCTACGTAATTACTAGAATTCCCCTTTTAGGTAATTCTATAAAGTGGACAACCATAACACTTTGCTCTTGCCATTGTCCCCTTCCTGTAAGAACTTACAAAGTGTTTAAAACAATGAGTTGCTAGATGAGCCATCCATGCTCAGGCCCAGAGCAAGGCTTGTTTTGATTTCCTGAACTTGGGCCACAGACAGAACATTGAAAGGGAATGAAGGGCATTATATTCACTTATTCATTTAGTAGTTCTTTATTGATAAGGTGACCATATGTCCTGGTTTGCCTAAGATAGTCCTGCCTCTACCTATTGTCCTGAGGTAATTATTACTAGTATCCTTCAAAGGGTTCCTTTTGGACAGTAAGTTATGTGGTAACTCTTTTAACTGAAGGCTACATATATGCCAGATGTAGTTAAGGTTCCAGGTAATAGACAAAAGTCTACTGGTCAAGAAATGAAATTATTTTCCTGCCTAAAATTATAAAGCAACAATAGATTACATTATCCCAGGTGTGTCCAGGACTTGTTAGTAAGACAAGCCCATGAGCACCAATACAGAAAAAATTGCCAGGCTAAAATAAATGAAAAAGCCAAAACAGTTGGAGACAGACTACGATGGCTAGATTGAGACTAGTAGGAAGTTGCCTGGTTACTAAGACATAAAGGTTATGTCTCGTTGATGACCTCGAAATAATAAAATGGTCTTGTATGAGAAAAAAATAATTTTTCATGTACCCTTATAGGTTCTTGGCTGAGGCTCCACCTCTCCCCTTGCCCCCATAATAAAAGGCAGATTAACAGGAGAAAACCAACAGAAGTTTAATAACTGTATACCTCTTGTATACATGGGAAATACCCAGAGAAACTGAGTAACTTCTTGAAATGGCCCAAGCCACTACCTTAAATAACATTTTCTGCTCAAGACAAAAGATGTGTGTTGGGCTGGGTGGGTAGGGGAGGCCCATTATGGGAGGTTTTCAGGGAAAGCACAATAAATGAGGGCATGGTTGCTATGCAGATTTAAGTCTCTGCCTTCTCCACTGATAACAGTTTCTAGAGATTTAGATTCACCTTTTTCTTCCTGTACAAATGGAGACTTCCCTTATAAATATAAATGTCTCTTAGAAAAGGGTAACTTTCATTCAAATTTTAAGAACTTTGCTTATGTCTGCTGTTTCATAAAAATAATAAGCCTAAAATAATCTTTATACCAAAGAAACACATTTTGGGGTGGCAAATTTGGCATCCTCTTTAGTATTTAAGAAAAGAATCACACTATAATTTTACCAACATGTTATCAGTATTTCATATAGTATATATATGTGTCTCAATGAATTAGCCGATTGATCCTAATCTGGGTCATCTATGGTATTTAATTAATTCATTCCAAAGATCCTCCCCACTCCTTGTTTTCCCATGTTAAGCTCCTGACTCCTTAAATGTAGGTCCATGTTTAAGCTCAAATCAGTAAAACAATCTTCTCAGATGCCGAAACAACAGGCTGAGTGTTGTAGTCCTCTAAAGGCACAAAGGAGGATGAAATTTCAGGTCATGTAAAGTCCAGAGTCATGGGAACCAAGGCTGTTCTTTTAGGGGATCAAAGAGGATGGTTTTACCACAGATGCTTGAAATTAGGAGCTGCTGTATAATGTAGTGAAAAATACATGGGATTTCCAATCAGAAAATTTGGAGTTGGGTCATATGTAGTGAGCTTAATTCAATTTCTTACCTCTCTGAACATCAGATTTTCATATAGAAAATGCAGATTTCACCGGGTTATTTTTAAGATCAAATGAGTTAAAATATAATTACAGAGTCAAAGATGCTAGCAATAACCCCTAAGGACGGCTCATACATCCTCACCTTCATCCCATTTCTAGTATTTCTTTCAAATTGGTCAGACTTCACTTGGCTCATTTATTTTCTTTATCATAACTGACATATAAGCAAAAGAAATGTGGGTATGTCAGTACACACAATTTTTTTTTACCACATTCTGTTCTATTTTTGTGGTTGAATTCAGTTAACTCTGCTTTGGGGTTTATTAAAAACATAATTAATGATACTTGTCTAACCACTTCACTTCTCAGCTATTTGTTTTATTGCCATGAGGAAAAAAGTCATAGTTTATTTTTATCTCTTTGCTAAAAGCAAAGATTTTTCAAATAAACCAAGCTAGCATGGTTCTGCAGTCTAAGAAAATAGCAATAGATTGTCTTGAGTAGTAATTAGTGATTTCTCTCAAAGTAACTGGGAATAAGTGCAGATTCTTACCGGTCATGATTATCTGGCCCATATTTTGTTTAAAATGGCATCTCTACCTGCCAAAATAGTCCTATGGTCCTTTATGCTCTATTCTAGAAACCATTTCTTTTCCAACACTTGAAGACATTCACAGTTGAAAATGAATTTTTAAATAAAAAATTAGAATTAAAATTAAAAATTCAGTTCAATATCTGAGAAAGAGAAAGTAAGTCCAAGCCACTAATCTTTAAAAGACAAAAGCAAAACTCCATTTCACAGGTTTGCTTTCTACACAGTTATTTAACTAGCCATTAGTACTCAGTGCCTGAATTTCTGCAATGCTTGACAATCTGTGCTCAATTTTTCTGATGCCAATCCCTCAGAATTAGTTCTTGATGATTTTCCTGAAAGCCTCAAGCTTTTCATATTTATCGTCTGGTTCATCCTAAGCATTTCTGAGGAAATTGGAGACAGATATCAATGATAACATTTCACAAATTTTACAAAATCATTAGTATAGTGACAATGACATAATCACTAGTGACTGGGTCCCAAACAGACCATGGGAAATTCCCATCATGCTTTATGCCTCACTCACCATTAATATAATCATAAATTATCTTAAATTTAAAGTTTAGTTATCAATTATAGTTATTCAAAAGTATCCAGGAAATGATGTTAACTATGAAGACATAAATCACAGGGAGATTTTGAGGTAAATTATTTATAGAGTTGTAGGGGTTCAGTACAGGCCTCACCAGAATGTGCCTCTTTGCCGTGTGAATTATTTTGAGCTGAGGCAATCAAGACTCTGCAGGCTCATGGGAAACTTTCATGCTTCCCTTAAAGAATTTGTTAGGGACCTTGCTCATAATAAGAGTTATCACCATAAGTAATTTTGTATGACCTGTCTATAGGGCAGGACAAAATTCTAATTATTGAACATCTGCTCTTATCTACCCACAAATGACCTTCCTCCTCTCTGAAGCCCCAAGGTGCCTTACCTCACTCATCCTTAGCTCAGAATGTCATATATACCTCATATTCCCTTTTTATCTTTAAACCTCTCTTGTAGGTGGGGGTCTCTGATGCTCTCACGTGCGGTTCCCAGGGTTCCCATGAGAACATATGTGATTAAAGTTGGTTATTTTCTCTTGTTAATCTGTCTCATGTAAGTTAATCATCAGACCATCTGAAAGAGCCTAGGAGGGTAGAAGAGACACATCAAATATTTATGAATCAGCCACTCTGTGCCAAGCAACATTTTACATTAGGATACATCAGTTAACAAAATTCCTGCCTTCAAGGGACTCATGATCTATAGAGACAAACAAAAACAATATACATAATAAATGAAGTATACAGTGCCTTGCAAGTGTATAATTTCATTGAAAGTAAAATGAAGAAGATCAAGCCCTGGCTGATGTTGCTCAGGGGCTAGAGCTTTGGCCTCCACATGGAAGGGCCACTGGCTTGACCCCCGGTGAAGGGCATGTGCCTGGGTTGCAGGTTTGATCCAGGCCCCAGTTGGGGCTAGTGCAGGAAGCAGTCAGCCGATGTGTATCTCTCATATCAATGTTTCTCTTCCCCCTTCTCCCTCCCTCCCTCCCTCCCTCCCTCCCTCCCTCCCTCCCTCCACTCTTCCCTCCCACTCTCTCTTAAAAAAAAAAAAAATAAAAAAAATCAATGGAAAAAATATCCTTGGGTGAAGATTAACCAAAAAAACAAAAAAAAGTGGCTCAAGATTGTGAGATAATGGGGGAATGTCTGTATCTTTTATCAATATATTTTTCACCCGAAAACAACTAATGTTTAAAAATTACTAAAACAAATAGCATTTGCATCTTTAAATATCTATAAGTTTTTACAGTACAAAATTGTCCATTTTTCTTGACATCTCTTAAGTGTATTCATAATTGAAGTTAAAATATGCAGCTAAGACAGAAGTGAAAGAGAAACATGTCATCTTAGATCTGGTGTTATCTATTTAGTTCCAAAGGTGATGTCATGTCAGCCATATCAATAAAATTGTGTTCTGACATTGCACACTAGAAACAATATCTGCAATTACTCCAGGAAAAGCAGCTGCTGCCTGAGAACAGCTGCCGATCTAGTGTAGAACCAATTTATTTCAGTTGTGTGGTAACTATGATAGGTTCAATAATGTTTCAACATAGCTGTACAATCATGTTTACTTTGTAGGTCACTGTTGTTTTCATTGTAGAATTACATTTTGTTTTGCATGCTTCTAATGACTCTATTGTTACCAAGACAATGGGTGTTAGCAGCATCAAGAAGATGTCAGCCACTAATGCAGTTATCAAAGCAACAGGCATGTTCTCGATCTCTCTGCAAAATTGCATTTGTTTGTCACTTAGAACTCAATTTAAGAATGCTACTAAATGCCAGGATTCTTGCAAAGTGCTGTAAGGAATATGATGAGCAAATCATGTGCTCCATCCTCCAGGAGTCACCCCTGAGAAGGTTTTACAAAGGGTACAAGTTGCTAGAAATTTAAAAGATGTCTAATTAAATAGATATACTAGATGTTTTGAACTGCATTCTGATTTGACCATTTTTAATTAGCATTTTCTAGATCTCAGAGATTATATCACTCTAACCTCTTGGGCCTATATTTTTATTTGCTTGTTTTTCTCCTATCGAATCACACTTGCAAATTTGAAAACGGCAGCAATGAACCAGGACTGCAGAAGAGGTGTGTGCTCATATCTTCAGGGCAGACAGGCAAGGCACATCTATAAAAAGAACATCCTTGGCAGAGCTAAAGAACAAGGAAAAGGAAGACTGGGGTTATACAAAGGAATCTTTTCTTGGCCTGGCAAGAACGTGGGTATCAGAGCAGAGGTTCTTAACCTGTTGTGCCAGCAGCCTCTTGTCAGAGTAATGTTTTAAATTCATGAAGTAAAATAAATAGCATTAAAAGGAAACCAGTGAAATACAAATATCACAAATTTTATTGTCATACAGTAATATATGTGCTTCTTTTATTAGCACATTAAATTATAAAAGTGGTGTACCTAATAACACCTCTAATTTTAAAGTAGTGTTGCATGTGACATTTTGAAATATCTGCAAAAACTGCGATGTAACATAAAAACATCTGTGATTTCTAGTGATGTCAAAGTCACAGATGCTGTTGCCAGAGTGGTTTGTTGCCTTCAGAGATAATTGAAGGATATGCTAAGTTTCATAGGTTATGTTTTACTGATTATAAAATACACCATTCACCCTCCTACCCTCTGTCACTAGCCGCTGGTAGAGAACTAATTGTTACCAATGCTTAGTGCTATTCAGCAATTTAATTTCCCAGAACCTCACAACAGCAACATCTTATACCTGCACACATTTCACACAGGCACATAAACCTCGTTATGCCCTTCAAACTTCCCTGGGACCAGTACTGCTTGGCTCGTGATAACGTGCACTTGGTAAATAGTTCTATTTACCCAGGCTTGCGTATGATAAATGAGCCACTATTAACTGTCATTTTCAAATCCACAAAAATCATATAATACCAAACATTACTGCAGCTTGCCAGAAACACACAAAATACAGGATATAGCACCAAGACAGCTCTATTAAGACACAATCAAGCTTAAATGGTTTACAAAGTCTAGACATTATCACCAAATCAAGTAGTTAACAACTGACAACAAAAACACCAACTTCCTAGTTCTGTTATTCCAGGGGTAGGCTGTCAAAGCTGGTGCTAAAAGAAAAAGAATCATGAAAACTGTGTCAACAAAGGTAGATCTGTTGGGAGGCAGACAGCCTGACTTCATCAGAGCTCTAATGAAAGCAAGACATGCTGTTTGATTCCTGTTTGGGTGTGGAATCACGTGTCATTCAATTTCAGGAGTACTTTCAGCTATGACACCTTCAAGAAATATTTATCAAATGACAAAGCAGAGTCATTCACTCCTTGAAAAGAGAAGAATCATACATGAAATATACATTTGAGACATCCTAGACCCTCTCAGGAAGGCTAGCAGCATACAGACCACATGAACACAGTAGCTTCAATGCCAACCACTTAGCTGCTGTGCAGAAAACAGTGCCCTCGGGAGCAGAAAATGGCAGAAGAGATGCCTTTTAAACTAGAGAGGACAACGATTTCCACAAGGCTAAGAAAAGAGGTGCAACAACAGAATAGGAAAGGAGAGGAGGAGTTGCATCCATGGTGCTCAGGGAAGGTGCCCTCAAGGAAGGGCAATGGCTGCACGATGTACCCGAGGACAGGAGTCCTCAGCCAGGGGGTCCCAGGCGCCTCAGGGCCCTTACACCTATGTGCTGCTCACATACACAAAGCTGTAAAACACATTATGGGCTTGGAAAGTGTGAATGTCATCTTCCCCCATGTTTGACACACCGTAAGCTCCCAGGCTGTAGAGATGCCTCACAGAGAGAACACTAAATTTTCTGGGGTTTTTTGTTTTTTAAAAATATCTTTATTGATTTCAGAGAGAGGAAAGGAGAGGGAGAGAGAGAGATAGAAACATCAGTGATGAGAGAGTCATTGATCGGCTGCAGCCTGCAACCCGGGCACGTGCCCTGACTGGGAATCGAACCCTGATCGCCTGGATCCTAGGTCGACGCTCAACCGCTGAGCCACGCCCAGTCAGGCTAAATTTTCTGTTTAAAGAAAACGAATATGTCAAATATTTCTTGTTCATTTAATTCTAAAAAATAGTTTTGCTAGAAAGTTTTGAAAATGTACTGCACCTATTTCTGCCATCGAAAACTAAACAATTTAGGCAGTCATTTCAATGGAAAATAAATGTCAGAAGTTCCACAATATACTAGTGACAAAACTTGAATATTAGAAGGTAATAGAAATGATGTATTATAAAGAGACTTTGGCCCTGGAAGGTGTTGCTCAGTGGTTAGAACATTAGCCTGCACACTGAAGGGTCGCAGGTTTGATTCCCAGTCAAGGGCTCATACCAGGGTGCAGGTTCATCCCCAGACCTGGTGGGGGCATGTGAGGGAGGCAACACATGAATGTGTCTCTCTCACACCAACGTTTCTCCCGCTCCCTCCCTCCCTCCCTCCCTCCTCCCTCCCTCCTTCCCTTTCACTCTCTCTAAAAAATCAATGGAAAAAATATCCTTGAGTGAGGATTAAAAAAAAAAAGAGAGAGAGAGAGACTTTGAATAAACCTGAAGTAACACCTTCAAGCTTATTACCTGATCATTTTTGATATGTAATATAAACAAAGTTCTTCTGGCTCTAAAATTTTACTATTAGCTCATTTTTAATATGAAATCTATATATTTCTTGTGGCTCTTCACATCCATTCCCTTATGTCTTCAAGCTGAAATAATTCCCTTCTGAGCCAAACTTTCCCTCAAATATGTGTGAAGTTATTGTGTATCTCAAGATTTCTGAGTTGAAATTAATTTATAACAAATGTGCAATTATGTGAATCATTAAAATTGCAAAGATATTGTAAAACAAAAAGAGTGTTGAAGTTACGGTCTCATTAACCCCGATAGAGACCAATGAACTGTCCTATTTCCTAAGCCTGAATCCTTGGAGGCCATGCTCATGCTGGTTACTTAATAAACTGTGAATGGAGACAGACGTGAGCCAGAGCCTGTAGCAACTGTAGTCTTTGAAGCTGCACCTTTTTTCTGGTTCAGAAAAACGGAAGAGCCAAGAAAGTCAGAGAGAGAGAAACAGGCATAACCCAGAAATACTTTATTTAGTTTGTTTTTAAATCCATCAACTAGTAAAAATTTTACAAACTTCTAAAACATAAATATGTGATACCATAAATTAGGAAAAATCTTCAGGAGAAGATGTGAAATTAGAGATAATTACTTTACTTCAGGATAGCAAAATTACTCCATAGAATGAATTAGAAATAAAAATCAGTAGGTTTTCTTGGGGGTGAGAAGGGGCTTGTGGTAGATCCTATTATTTTTGTCAAAATAATCACCTCTCTCTATATCATAGGACTATATATCCACCTATGATAGGGTTATACTATATGTCAGCCTTAACTGTGTGTATTATTTGGTCAATGAAATAGAAGCAAAGAGATGGACCCCACCCTCAAAAACAAGGGTTAAAAGTGTCATGTTCTTGTGCCCCTGTCCACATTTCTTCTATCGGGATATGGCAATGAAGCTGATACAGAGAAGAATCACAGTTGATTTGGGATAAATGGGTAAGATGAAAAAGAAATAAACCTTTGTTTCTAAAAGCCACCAAGATTCGAGGGTAGTTTGTTACTATAGCGTAACTTCGCCCAAGCTGATGATTATAAGACTAACAAGATTCCATGGCCCAAAAGCAGAACCATTGTGCATATTCCAGTAAAAACAAATGTATGGCAACTACGTGCTCCATCCATTCCAGCATCCCAATACAGGCAAACTGCTTTCGTTTTTGAACCAAGAGATAACTGCAAGAAGATAGCACCAGACCAGTATTACAGAATACAGCCCAAAGTCAATGGCTTCTGTATTATCTCTTTTTATTTCACTAGTGTTTATTGCTATAGTGCAGCAATTTTCAAAGTGTGGGGCAAGAATTTTTAAAACATGCAATACCTGACTATTTAGCCAGGGGCACTGGCCTCTTTTCCCTTAGACTGTCAAATAAAAAAATGACAACATGACAATAGCCATCTAGTACGAATGAATAAAAATTATACCTGCCCAGATGGATCTTACAGCATTTCCCGTTCAAGGATGGAGCTGCCTTCCCAACTGCCCTGCCTATGAAACAGCTCTCTGCTCTCATCCCACTCACTGTTTCCTCCAGGGCAATCTCTAACAGGGAATGCCTGCTACTATGTTTTTGGGGACAAATTTTCTTATAGATAGGCAACTTCTACCCTCTCTTGGGTTAATGTTTTTTGAAATAAATGCCAGGAAGAATCATAGTCATGTTCTGCTTTCCAAGCAGCCACACCTGAACTCTGAGACACTAGGAACAAGGCAAACAACTTGACTGAATGGGAAGAAAAGCAATGAGGGAAATACAGGAAGGTAACATTTTAAAGTAATCTTTTCTTCCTCCTTCCTCAAAATTACAAAATCACTGTGACAGGCAGAATATCTAGAAAGAGCCCCTAAGATTCCACACCCTAATTATGCGAGCCTGTGCGTTCGAGGAGATATCACTTCTGTGGCACAGGGTACCTTTTAAAAGAAAGAGTATTCAAGTGGATCTCATTAAATTCCTTCAGCTTTTAACAGGGCTGGGGAACATCTGGCCCAGGGGCAGTATACAGCCCACTAAATCATTTCGGCTGGCCCTGCCAAGACAACTGCTGGAGGGACTTGAAATTCAATAAATCTAGGAGCTTTTTTCATAGCTAATTTTTAAGTTGGTAATTTTGTATGGGCCTCGAATGATGTTATAAATATCCAAATGGCCCTTGGCAGAAAAAAGGTTCCCCATCCCTGCTTTAAAAGAAA
Organism: Miniopterus natalensis; assembly: GCF_054644295.1. Classification (NCBI taxonomy): domain Eukaryota; kingdom Metazoa; phylum Chordata; class Mammalia; order Chiroptera; family Miniopteridae; genus Miniopterus; species Miniopterus natalensis. The sequence continues at coordinate 103,226,190 of NC_142081.1, read as the reverse complement.
AGAAACTTCTCTTGCTGGTGACAGAAAGGAAGGTAGAAGAGGGAGTCAGAAGATATTTAAAGTATGAAAAGCATCTGATACACAGTTACTGCTCTGAAGATGAAGGGACCTCAAGGAGCTGAGTGAGGATGCACCCCTGACTGATAGCCAGGAAGGAAACAGGAACCTCAGACCTGCAACCCCAAGTAACTGAATGCTGCCAACAATTTGAAAGCAGATTCTTCCCTGGAACCTCCAAATAAGAAGCCAGCTCTGACCAGCAACACCGTGATTTTGCCTTTGTAAGCGCAGAGCCCAGTGAGCCCACCTAAACTTAAACCTGTGACTTACACAACTTTGATAAATTTGTGTTATTCTAATAAGCTGTCTTGAAGTAATTAATCTGTTACACACCATATTCCTTGTACCCAACTTCACACCTGTAAGTAAAGATCACGCATTCCTTAAGCACAATTAGTGATTCTTCAGGGACTATCTTCCCTCTTAGTCAAACTGTTTAGTTGACTAATAGTAGCTGCCTCCCTTATCCGTCTTAGAGCATTAAAATAGTGTTAATTAAACCTATATAAAGATTGTGGGTTTTTTTTTCTTTTTTAAGTTCTCCATATGTGCTCACATTTATTTTATATCCTTTCTTGGGTTGACACAAATATCATAACTTCATATGGTTAATCTAATAACCTATCTCATCAAGGAAAATCAGATTTTCTCGAATGTCAAAAAATATTCTAACTCCATCTGAGGATGTGGTTCCCTTCAATAGTTAATAGGGATGAAATTACAAAAATTAAAAATCGGTTAATAGGGATTGGAATTTTTTAATAAATACTTTGAATTGCCCTTGGTTTTCAGAATTCAAGTTAGAAAATTAGTTAATTCTTTAATAATTAAAATTCATAAATCAAAAATTTTAGGAAGTATATGATATACTTCAACTTTGAATATAAATAAAGTCATCTTATCTCATTTATATATTTTTTTGTTTTTATTAAATGGGCCTGAAATGTAAACTTTTATTTCAAAACACTTGAAAAAGTAAAAGCTTATTATTTTTGTTGTTTCTGATTTTTAGCCAACAAAAAAAGTAGAAAGGCTAAAATAGCTATTTCCATCTTAAGTCACTATGATGCACTTAACGTTCTTAAGCAGCCCTTCAGACAGGATTTTCAGACTTGTCTCCTCAAAAAAGCCTGCATTTGAAAGGAAGTACCTCATTCGGGGAAGTTAGAAAAGCTCCAAAACTTGTATGCTATAACTCTGAAATGTATCAAAGCCCTAATGTGCTATAAAAATGCTTTTTGATTCTTGAAATGTTGCTTCTGTGTAATTCTGTGTCCCTCCTGTCAGTTTGTCAGCAATAAAAGCATCACCAGATTGTGTTCACTGATGTTTTGATCTTTAAAAAATGTCTTCGAGACACACAGCTCGGGCAGTACTACATCACATTTCCTAATGATTTCACAACTGGGCTCTCATAACATCCTGTCAAGGCAGCTTTACCTGTCCTTGCTGGGTGGCTGGAAATGGATTGGTTAATATACAGTAAAGTATAGTAGGGAAGGTGTTTGACTATGTGATTTATTGTGAACAAGGCAGATCTGTTCCCTTAACAGGTTACCAAAGAGTCTGAAAAGTCATTGCCTTTGTCTCTTTTTCTATAAAATAGTTTGTGGCCAAGATTTATAGGCCAGTACTCTTTGGGTGATTGTAATTCCTCAGAAACAGAAGTAAGGAAAAGAAAGGGTGAGGCAGAAAGGAGGGAGAGCAAATAATGAGGAAAGCGTTACCAAGTTAGTCTCAGCATCCCGCCAAACGCAGTCCGATGGTCAATCTCACGAGATGCATTCATAAAGGAAGCATAAACTAGTGTTTCTCTAACAGCCCACAGGAAGGGAACATTATTTATCTGCAGGTTTATTTTCCCAAAGGACACCAAGTCTCTCACACTTCCCCATTATACCACATTGGCTAACCTGGCTGTCCCTAGAAAGCCAGCTCTCAAGACAGCAGTGGGGGCACCTGCAGTGCTCACGGCAGACCTGCAATAAGAGGCGAGTCCCGGGACGGGCGCAAACTCAGGCAATGGCCACTTTCCCACCAGCAACTGCTTAGGCTCAGCCTATGGAGCCGTGACACATGGATGCTCAGCAGGTCCCAGGGCATCTTGTGCTTCAGGGCAATAGTGAAGGCTCACTGAAAGGGGCAAGAAGCTCTTAGCATGATGCATAAAGGTAATGCCAGCTTATGCCCATGAGCAACAGAGGACCTATAAATAGCTGCTTTTAATATAAGGCAACAATGGAGCCTCCCTCTAAAGAAGACTGAAATTTCTCCTTTAGGGTCCTAAGAATGCAGTTGGTTCCAGTCAATATTCCTGGAGATTATTTATAATTTATTGTGTCCAAAAGAAAATTTTGGCCAAGCAAACCCAGGAATCTGCTTAAATTGGACCAACACAGACTAGTGGCGTTCAGATTTTTCTCATCCTCTTCTGAGAAGAAAAAAAAAAATGACTTCATTTCTCCCCTTAGAGAGAAAGCCTTTCTTTTGAGAGGTGGCTAATTAGTCACCAAAACCAACTTAAAGATGATTAGGAAACTAAGTTCTTGGCCCCGCTACTAAATTGGTTCCAGTGCTGTCACTGAAACTCATTACTTTCATTCTCCACTAGCCACTCCATGGCTCTCTTGCCTTCGGACAGCACCTGAGCAGGTCTGGGTAGTTTATTTGGTGAGGTGATCCAGAATTTTATCACCAATGGGCCTGAATCCTCCTTTGCCTTGTCATTGTCAGACCATAATTGTTACAACTGTACATTTAGTTATTGTTGGGCAAGGAAGCACCAAAATACATAGCCATTATTACAAACATTTTACTTTTTGTCTTTTTTATGTGTCAGTAGGAATACATATGCATAAAAGAGAAGTGGAAAGCCACTGAAAAAATAAATTTATCACTTTGCCTAATGCCCACCATCAGCAGCACCATCAACAATAACAGCAACAATAAAAACAAAACTACATTGCTAAAATTAAGAAAGTCTAAGATATCCAAACTAGAAGCGCCATGAAGTATCAAAATCAAACACACATATATACGTACAATTGCTTAACAATAAGCAATCTTGTTCTAAGAATTGGTACAGGCTACTTATAAAAGGAAAAATATTATTTGGAATATTAATATTATTTTTATAGTAGTTTAGTTGTTAGATTTATACATATTACACTAAAGCATCATTGTGACTACCGGTGGGATCCTTAAGTTCTAGGATCAGGCTCCAACAAAACGTCATGCTAATATCTTCATGTTTCTTCCAAAAATATATATATTTTTTTAATTGAATCCAGGGCATATGATATTAAAATGCGCTCTACAGCAAGGCATGGATTCAGCTTAGCACACTGGGACGCAAAATATAATGACTATAGTTTTGTAGAAATCCAGATTATTTCCATGTAAACTATTATGGACAGTGAGAGTGAATTTGTCTTGCATGTGTGTGTGTGTGTGTGTTTTGTATCTCATCAAGTAGCAGAATAAAATTACAGCCTTACTAATAAACTTAGCTTTCTGAAAAACCCACTGTCTCCCTTGGAAATAGCTGAAATGGACTTTGATGCTTTGAATGTACAGATTGTGTAAAAGAAAAGAATGCACAGAGGGTAGAGAAGAAATAAAACATGTTTAAGCAAATTATGATAAATAGTCCAACAACAGTTCATCATTATACTGGTAGCTAGAGCTCTTAATTACAATTACAATCCAAAAACAAACACGTCTGCTTCTCTTTAACACTGAAAGTCGAATGCTTCAATCTTTTGTTCCAACAAATTTCACCCAACAATTCAATGTTTTATGTGGAACAATTCTCCAATCCACTGTTGTTGGTTTTACATTTTATTTATCAACTTCAGGTTTGCACAAAACATCTAGAAAACCCAAAATTTTTTAAGAAAAATAATCTCAAAGGTAACCATTGCCAAACACAGCATGCTGCAGCTTCTCCCAGATGCACGAATTTTATTTGTGATGAGAATGCATGATAGGCCATTAGAGAAGAAGAAAAAAATAACTGGAACAGCTAAAACAATTATACAGTGTAATGGTTTCATCATCGTCATTTCACTGACTCACATCTGCGACTATATTGAATCTGTTGCTAATTAAATAAGGGCATCAAAGGAAATAAAACATCTGGACCAAAATCATGGCTGCGGTACTCATCACGACATTATCTATCCCTCACACTTTCTTTTCACTTGACAAGGCTTCATGAAAGAATTTTTTTTTTTCTTAAAAGAATTTGAAACAAAAGTTTACTCCCATAAATATTTATGTTATCCATTTCCTTTTGTAATGGGATATAATAATATAGATAAATGTCTCAAATTAGTTCTGTTAAAAGATTTTTCTCCTCTGATAATTTAGAAAACAAATCTTACTTCACATCTACCTCCAGGGACAACATTGAACTTTTTCTTCATATTTGTAATTCCTTCAGTTCTAATCACTATAATTTTTAAGAAGGTTCTTCCCAGGCCATTTCTTTGGCAGCCTGGTGATATAAATCCTAACATACCAGTTTTTAAATCATCTTTACCCAGCACCAACAAATAGACAATGTTGCTGAGGTCTATATTAATGTTCAAGAATAACACACTAAAAAAATTACCAACTGTTCAGTGTTTTGTTTTTGTTTTTTGTTTGTCTTTTTAACTTTCTTTTTGTACTATGAGAGGACTCAGGAATGAAGAAGAGCTTAAGACATGTTGTGGTGGGGAAGGGTGCCACAGGATTCTTACTTCTCAAGCCAATTATTCAATACAATGATGAAACCTCAAAGTCCTCAACAAATAGTCTATTTATTCCCCTCCCTCCCACATTCATACAAAAGGGCAATTGTAACCTCTGCTGTCAGTTATCTTCAAACAGAATTTTAAGGTATGGGTTTTATCTGCATTATTTTAGCTAAATAACAGATTTTAGTTATTCACTGAAAACCCACGAGGGTGCCTAAGGCTTGGCATTCCTCTGGATGTACAAGTCAATGCACGTATTGCCCTCACTTACACATCTAGAGGTTTTCTGTTGTTGGTCCGTCTTCCCACTTGAAACAAAGAGTTCATGGGTGAATAAAATAAAGTGCTTAAATTTATGGAGCTTACACTCTAGCTAAAAGGGAACTAAAAATTAAAAGTGAACTAAGATGTTTGTCTTTCTCTGCCTGGCTTATTTCACTTAGCAAAATTTTCTCCAGGTCTATCCATACTGTCCTAAAAGGTACGAGCTGCTGCTTCTTTACAGCTGCATAGTATTCCATGGTGTAAATGTCCCACAGCTTTTTTATCCACTCATCTACTGATGGGCACTTGGGCTGTTTCCAGATCTTAGTTATTGTAAACTCTGTAAACATCACATGATCTCACTTATAGGTGGAATCTAAAGAACTTAAACTGATGAATAGAATAGATTCAATGACATGAAAGCATATATGAGACTGACAAATGTCAGAGGAATGGAGGAGGGCGGGTGGGTGGAGGGGGAGAGAGTAACCAAAGAATTTATAAGCATATATGCACAACCCAAGGACATGGAAAATCGTGGGGAGAGTGACTGGGGAGCGGGAGGGGATGGGGTGGAACGGGTCATTGGGGAGAAAAAGGGACATCTGTAATATTTTAAACAAAAATAAAATTTAAAAATAAATAAATAATAAATAAGTGAACTAAGAACTAAAAATTAAGTTGCAATGTGATCCAATAAGAAAGGGGAGCCTGCCCAGCCGGGTGTGGCTCAGTGGTTAAGCGTCAACCTAGGATCCAGGCGAACAGGGTTCGATTCCCGGGTTCGATTTCCGGTCAGGGCACATGCCCGGGTTGCGGGCTCGATCAATGACTCTCTCATCATTGATGTTTCTATCTCTCTCTCTCCCTCTCCTTTCCTCTCTGAAATCAATAAAGATATATTAAAAAAAAGAAAACAAAGAAAGGGGAGCCTTCTTTGTGGGACTGTTCAGAGATTTATAGTTAACACGAAATTTCAGTCCTTATAGCTGCATATAATCACTAAATAAATATTTAGAAGAAATGGGCAAATATAATTATATTTGTTACCTTTTGAGATGTTACCTTTAGTTTCCACAGTTTTTAGGGGTTTTTTTGTCTGGAAATATAAAATGTAAATGCCTGATTTGGGTGAACCATATATTAGACCAGGAAAAATTAAGTTTCCAAGATGAGAGCAAACAAAACACCAGTGTACTCATAGATAAAATTATAACTTAAAATTGTACAGGGATAGCATAAAAACTTCTGTAGAACTTGAGTCTTTTCTGCTTTTCTGGGGGTAAATATTATCTACTTCAGGTTTGTTTTTGTTTGTTTTCAACTTTTTACACATAATGTCAACAAAAGAATAAAAACATGATCTCAAATAAGAAGGAAAAAGTTAATGGAGGCATACTCCCCAAAATGTCAAATACTGAAATTATCAGACTAGAATTTTTACAATAAGCATTATTAATATATTAAATATGCTAATATGAAAAAGATAAACAGCATGTGTGAACATATGAGGCATAGTAATAGGAATGGAAACTAAGGAAAACCAAATAGAAATTCTAGAACTAAAAAAATGTTAGAAAAAAGTAAATCAGTAGGCAAGCTTAACAGAAGAAGAAAGGATCACTGAATTCAAATGTAGTTTAAAAGAAAACATTTGAATAATAGTACAAAGAAAAATAAAGAAAAGGAAAAGACTGAACAAAGCTTCTGATATGGTAGGATGATATCAAAAGGTGTAACATATACATAATTGGAATTCAGAAAAAAAAATATCAATCTTACATAAACTCATAAAATAAAGGACAAAACACTTTCCAATTTGTTTTGCAAAGCTAACATTCCTGTGATACAAAAACCTTATAAAGACATCACAAGTGTGAACCATGGGAAGAAAAAAAAAAAAAAGAGCTCCTGGTGGCTAACTGGATTCAAATAAAAAGCAGAGCCTAGCAGCCATTTCTGCATAGGGGCCTCTCACAAAAACTACACTTCAGGGGGAGGCCGATTGCTGGACTGCCTGCCTCTGTGCTGAACTTCCTGCCTGCTCTGTTTCTACTATGGGAATCAGCTATTATAAAGTAGTTCTTAGAATCATATTTCAACCAATAGGACTGAGACTTTCCCCATCCAATCAGAGCTATCCAGCTCCAGCCAATCAAAGAGACTCTATTCTGACCAATCAGGTCAATGTCTTTGGGACCAATCAAACTATGAGGATTTGGAGTCTTCATTTGCATGAGAATGGAACAGTTAGGCATCAGGGACAAGGATGCCTGTCCATATAAGTCAGCTCCTCTGGCTCTCCACGACCCTTTCCCTTCCCACCAAAGGCTAATGTCGCCCTGCCTAAGCTGAACCACTATAGATGTCTCATCAGAGCAGAGGGGAGCAGACCAGTGCAGTGCGAAGCATACCAGCATGGAGCAGAGCAGAGCAATCCAGGCCATAGAGGAGCAGAGCAAAGCTGTCTAGCCAGAGAGGGACCTGGCCTTGGCACTGTTCTACAGCTGTTGCTGTATCACAATTGGGCTATTCTACAACAGGGCTGTTTTCATAGTCACACTGTACCACAATCAAGCTGTTTTGCCCTGAATAAACTTTCCTTCACCACAGCCCAAATTGGGGATTCCTGTTGGCTTTGAATTGGCAACAGACCATTGATTGACACAAGAAAATAACAATATTCCTTATAATAAAAGATGGGAAAATTCTTCTAAAATATTAGCAAATCAAACAAAACTGTAAAAGAAGGATAATAAAATAGAAAAAATTATTACTTTAATGCAGAAAAACATTTGAAAGTCAACACCTATTTGATATTTTAAAAAACAAATGCTCTCAGCAATCTGGGAATTGAAGAAACCTCCTCAACCTGATAAAGGGAACCTAGAGATAACACAACACTTAATGCTGAAAAACTAAACATTGTTTTTCCCTAAGATCCGGACCAAGACAAGAATGTCCACTTTCATTACTTCTATTCAATGCTGTACTAGATGTTCTAACCAGTAAATGAGGCAAGGAAGTGAAATAAAAAATATCAGGTAGGAAAGAAAAAAGTAAAACTTTTTTTATTCATAGATGATATGATTGTATACTTGGAAAATCCTGTCACCATCAGAGAAATGCAAATTAAAATGACAATGAAGTATTGCTTCATACCTGTCAGAACGGCTACCATCAACAAATCAACAAATGACAAGTGCTGGCAGAATATGGAGAAAGGGGAACCCTAGTACACTGCTGGTGGGAAGGCAGACTGGTGCAGCCAGTATGGAAAACAGTGTGGCGTTTCCTCAAAAAATTAAATATGGAACTGCCATTTGACCTACAGATACCATTTTTACTAGGAATATATTGTAAAAAATTCAAAACACCAATCAGAAAGAATATATGCACTCCTATGTTCATAGCAGTGCAATTTATGATAGCTAAGATCTGGAAACAGCCCAAGTGCCCATCAGATGAGTGGATAAAAAAGCTGTGGGACATTTACACCATGGAATACTATGCAGCTGTAAAAAAGAAGGATCTCTTACCCTTTGCAACAGCATGGAGGGAACTGGAGAATATTATGCTAAGAGAAATAAGCCAGTCAGAGAAAGACAAATATCACATGATCTCACTTATATGTGGAATCTAAAGAACAAAATAAACTGATGAACAAAATAGAACCAGTGACACAGAAGCTTGGATTCTCTTTTATTTTTGTGATTCTGGCTGGGTGTTTTCTGCTTCCTAATCTTCCAAATCTATGATTTGGTCCTCTGCTTCACCCACTCTACTGTTGATTTCCTATAATGTAATATTCACTTCAGTTAATGTATTCTTCATTTCAAACTAGTTCTTTTTTATGTTTTCTAGTTTCATGTTTATGTTCCCTATCTCTTTCTTGAAGTTCTAAGTCCCTCTACTCCTAAGTTAATGAGCATCCTTGTAACCCGTATTTGAACTCTGTATCTGGTAGATTGCTTATCTCCATTTCGTTTAGTTCTTTTTCCAAAGTTTTATTCTGTTCTTTTATTTCAGACATGTTTCTTTGTTTTCTCATTTTAGCTGTTTCCCTGTGTTTGTTTCTATGCATTATATAGAACTGCTATGGCTCCCAGTGTTGGCAGAATGGCCTTATATAGTAAGTGTCCTGTAGGGCCTCGTGGCACAGCCTTCCTGCTCATCCAAGCTAGGTGCCTCACATGTGCCTCCTCTGTGGACTGTGTGCACCCTTCTGTTGTAGTTGAGCCTTGACTGCTGTAATCATGTCAGTGGGAGGGATTTCCCCCAGATCAAATGTCTGCAAAGGCTGGCTGGGACCACTATGGAAGATCAGCTGGACAGGGGCCCACCTCATGGAATAGGACTTACTTCAGTGGGGCTCTGGTGTCTACTGAGTCCTCCGCTTAAGTGTGTCACTTGTGGTAGTGGTTAGGTGGTGCTTCGACATGGTCTGAAACTGTCCACCAAGTGCATTGGCTCTGGGGCCTCCTGGGAGGTGCAAGCCAAGGTCAGCCACCACTGTAAGCTACCAAGGGCCACCCAGCATGGACTACAAAGCATTCTGCAGGTTGCTGCTACTTGGAATTGCCTAGGAGAGGCCAAGAAGCAAACTGAGGTGGGCTTCCACTAGTATCAGGCTTGGGGCCACTTAGTAAGAAGCATGGGGCATATCAAGGCAAAATGCTGCTTATTTGAGAGATTTTAGGAAAGTCTGAAGCATGAGCCAAGATAGGCCATTTGTATGGAAAATCCACTGGAAATGACTTAGGCTGAGCTACAAGTTGGGTGGGGCGGGTCTCAAGAAATCACTAGAGTAGAGCAAACAGTACTAGCCAGGTTGATGGAAATTCAGAGATATGGCTCCTTCCTGCTGGTTCTTTGAGGGGAGGGCTCAGAAAAGGAACAACAGCTTCTGCCAGCACTTCTGTCTGAGAGAAAGCTGCTCCCCAGCTCTCGTCCTGATGCCAGATCACTCAGTTTTCCTCTGTTTGTCCCTGGTGACTTTCAAGCTGCAGCTCCAGCCCTGGAGCTCAGAGAGAGTGAGTCCTAGTAAGTTTTTTCATGGGCCCTTTAAGAGGAACTACCTGGAACTCCAGAAGCTTCCATCTCACTTAGCCACAATTCCACAGCCAAAGGCTATGGAGACTTCTCTTCTTGGCTCTAGGACCCTGGGCTTGGGGGCCTGATGTGGGGCTAGGACCCCTTTCTCCTCAGGGTGGACCTCCACAGCTGAGATATTCCTTCCGATGTTTATCTGACACATGTGGGCATGGGACCAGCCCAGGATGTGGCTTCTTATTTATAGTCTTAGTTTTAGGACTTAAATTCAGCTAGATTTCAGGTGGTTCTGAATGATTCTTGTTCTGTGGTTTAGTTGTAATTTTGATGTGGTTGCAGGAGGATTTAAGTACCACACCTATCTACACCACCATCTTGGCCAGAAACCTCTTTTCCATATGTTTTTTAAGTCACAGTTTGAAGCCTTAACTGAGTTTGCCATAACTGTTTAAGAGAAAAATCTGCCCCTACATTTACCATTGACTAACATTAAAAAATTAATCCCAGCCTTGTGCTATTTTTCTACTTTCTTCCCCTCAATTTCTGTTTTCAAACATCTCATTTGTCACCTTTAGCTAGAGCCCAAATCATACTTGTTGAGATTATGGCAGTGAGACTTCTGAGAGACCCTGAGATCTTAGCAGGTAGCAAGTCTTCCAATACTAGAGACAAGCTTTGACAATAACAGAAGCTTCCTGAGAAGAGGCTTTCACCAAGCCAGGCCTCAACCTGGACCTCAAATGAGCCTAGAGCCACCCCCAAGATGTCTTAACTGGGACAGAAGCCAAGGGTGATGTTCTGCAAGATCAGTAATAGCCATGGCTATGTGTCGTCTACAAAATTATCCTTGCCCCTAATCAGTAGAGTCTTTCCATATGCATTAAAAAGCTCCAGGTCTTTTTCTGTGTCCTTTGCACTGGTGTGTGAAGTGGCCGCCCACCATCAATGGAATATTTACCCTGGGCTTCAGCAGCCACCTCTAGGATCCTTTGGCCATTGTGTTTCACATAATGAGAACTGATTGCCAGCTTTATTTCTTGACAGATTTAATTTCCCTCCCTACGTAAAAGGGGTGTCAAATTAGACCAGTAAAGTAAAATAAAAATTAGAAAACTAAAAATAAGGAAGCAAGAAAAGGAGAAAAGGAAAAGTTTTTAAAAAGACATAATATAGGTGGCCTTTTTCAAAGATGAGAGGCCACCTTGCAAGACATACTTTTATTAGCCTATTAATAAAATCAGTATGAATCTAAATCTATAAACTCAAGTGTGAAAGAATGATAACTCTATTTTTAAATAATTAAATGAAATTTCTCTTTCCAAGAAGAAGACAGGAAATCTCCACGAGTTTGGGGTCCCACACTCCCTTCCAGGTTTATATCAAGGTACCCAGAGAAGTTCAGGGTATTCAGACACTGAGGATGCCCATCCGGTTCTTGAGCAGGCTGTATCTTGACTGGGGTGTATCTGTTGAGGCCTCCATTTCAGGTCTAGCTCAACTTTCTATGGATTTCACTTCATCCTATCTGAAAGGAATTTGCCAATCCTCTGGCTTCCTCTACTAAATTATGACAGCTTTGGGGCATGAAATAACTGCTGCTTTCTAGACAGGCTGGAACACAGGCCTCTAGGTGAGGCTGTCTAATAGAGCCAAGAAGACACTCTCTTCCTTGTGACCTTATCTTCCCCAGATCCCTACCTCAGAGAAGAGCAGAGGACCCCGCTTCCCTCTGCCCCACAGCTCCTGCTCCACTCCTTACCTTCTGGTATGCCACTGTCCTTAAGGCAGACTCCAGAGAGATGAAATCGAAGGAGGAAAACCTGAACAGTTGGCAGTCCTTCCTGTCATCATGGGCCAGACTTCAGATCATATGCTAATAGAGAAATTGTCTGATCCACAAACTGCCTTGCATAAGAAAGATTTAGGGAAACTCTCCAATACAGAGTAAAATTTTACATGAGTCAATTTGCTTTATAATTATATACTCAAGTTTCATTTTAAAATTGCATGGGTGGGTCCAAAGTTTGGAAAGAAATGGGAGAAATAGGAATTCATTAAGGACAGAGTTGTTATGGAAAAAAAACAAGAGAGAAATGGAAAGGGGGAGAGAGAGAGAGAGATTCCAAGAATCCCAGTGGGGGGAAAACGTCCCATTCCCCAGGAAGGGCAAATGGACTAATATCACCATGCACAGAGGATTGGTCCTCAAGCTTGGTTTCCTTCTGGATTGCTAAATCTCAGGGACTTGTATGGGCTTTCTCCCCCTTCACTCTTGCCAACCTTGGGTAGAAGCAAAATAAAGAGCCACAGGGATTAAACATATCAGAAAGAGTGGTTTGCTAAATGCTATTATGCTTTTGGAAACAGTGAGAAAGGTGCTTGGTAGCTTCACCAGAATATTTCTGGTGCTTTTCACTCACTAAAAAATATGAGGGGAGTTAAATATAGTAAGAAATATATAATACTTATTAGACTTTTAAGACAAACAACATAAACTTGGTACAAAGTATCAGCAACATTTTCCCTGCTGAAGGCAAAAAATGCCTGGAGTTTCACTCTGCCAGCTATTCGCCATACTATGTGACTGTCATAAAACAGGTTTTCTAATAATACTGCATATACACAGTTCCAGATAACTCTGATAAAAGACCGCCAAAGGCTTAGAGGCTCCTGCTTGCCCCTGGTTAAATAATTACTTCTCTTTGTTCATTGATCATTTCACAGTTTGATCCAATTACTGCACAATTTTTGCTCTCATTCAGGAAATTTACAATGCCATATAATCTCAGACTGACAGGTTGTAGGACTACTCTGCTCTGCAAAGGTCTAACCGGTCTTTAATTCTTTTTCAAGCAGACCATTTTCTGATTAAAAACTTTTGAATTTCTAGTTAAATACTCAGGAAGTATCTTCAGAGAAAGACTCTGTAATGTATCCGGTGCCATTACTGTGGCTGCACATCAGCTCATTGTCAGTAGAGCTCCTTGGGGCTCAGTTAAAGCCTTTTTTAATTTTCTATACAAATGCTCAAGGCCTACGTTTGCACACAGTTAATTTGCATTTTTATGGGGATGAACCCATTTTGTATGCCAGGGAGTTGTCTGTGGATTTTGCACAGGATACTTTTTTTAAATGCATTTAACATAATGAAGGATAGATGGATAGATATTAAAGTAGAGAAGCTAGTACAAAATATCTGAAAATGTATTTCATCTAGACATATTAAACTGAGAAATATTTTATCTTTCTCCTTGAAAAGTCAAATCTATGCAATTCGGACAGAGTATATATTTATGTAAGTGTGTGTGTATATGTGCATGTGCATTGGACACACACTTGATTAGTTCCTTCTTTAAAGTTTTTTTAATTTTTTTAAAAAATTTTTGAGAGAGAGAAAAAGAGAAGGAGAGAGAGAAACATTGATTGGCTGCCTCCTGCATGGCCCCTACCAGGGATCAATCTCAGAAACCCCCCAGGTATGTGCCCTGACCTGAAATCAAACCAGCAACCTTTCAGTGCATGGGAGGATGCCGAACCAACTGAGTAATACCAGTTAGGGTTTGATTAATTTTTTTTTATAAAAGAATGACTGTAAAATTCAATAAAAATAGAAGTTATAGAGAGTATGCAAAGAGAAATACTGAACTTGCCAAAATTCTACAATTGCTGTGTAAACTCCATAATAGAAGATGGTTAAAATTAACCACAAAACATTATAAGCAGAGGTAACACAGAGGAAAATAGTGTGGATCTTTTTCCCAGAGGAATAGAGGGAAAGAACTGGGGAAAATGATCATGGTCCCCTGCCATGAAGGAGCTAGAATATTTTTTACTAGCATTGCATTGTTAAACGTAAGGAATAATTCATTCATTTAGTAAATTTATATCAAGCCCCCATTCATACAAAGTACTGTCAATCACTATAAGAACTCAAGGATAAATAAGACACAGTCCCCATTCTAAACTCTGAAAAAAAATGGAAACTCAACATGAAGAACTGACAATACTTTCTTTGGCTTATGTTTCTTTTTTTTTTAGCTCAAGTTTCTCTTGAAAGACTCTGAATAGTGTCTCATTACTCAAAATGGGATCTGTGGGTCAGCAGCAGCAGCATCACAAGAAGTTTGCTAAATTGCAGTCTTAGCTTCCCCCCACCCCAGCCCTACCTAATGAAAGCCTACATTTGAACAAGATCCTAGATCGAGGTGATATGCATGCACAGTAAAGTCTAAGAGGCACTGAACTAGTGCTCTGTTCACATTTTTAATTCTCCAAAGCCCTACTTAAAAGCAATTAATTTCCAAGTTATAAATTATGTCCTTTTAAAAAAAACACACTTTGATTATGCTCTTCCTTGCTCAAAATTCTTCAGTAGTTTTCCAACACTATGAACTTGGACTTCATGGCATCCCACAATCTGACCCCTACTTGTCTTTATCTCTGACAGATGGCACAGCTGTGTACACACATACACACACCCTTCAGGAATCTGGTATCACCATCCCCAGACGCTGCTTGCATTTGTTTTTATCTGGTATCTTTGTTCATTAGATCACTTCTGCCTCAAAGGACGCTTCTTAATTTTGGCAGCCTATCAGAAATCCTTGGGAAGGATTTTTAAATCCTGATACTTAGGCTTCACCCCAGACCAAGTTCATCGGAATCTCCGGAGGTGCAGCTCACAGCCCACACACTATTATTTCTACATTTTCTCAGGGTGATCTGAATGTGCAACCAGGGCTGCAAACCACTGGCCTAGGAAATCTTTCCTCCTCTCCATTCATGTTCTGAATCCTACCCATTCTTCAATGAAGAGATCAATGTCCCCTGATCATTTCAGCCTGTTCAGATCTCTCAAAACTCACAGACACATTTCCTCATTGCTTTCTCTTTGTGAACTGAAACATAACAAGTACACACAGGTGGTTGCACATATTAGATGCTCAATATTTTTTTTTATTTTAAAAGGTTGCTCCACCCTAGCTGGTTTGGCTCAGTGGTTAGAGTGTCTGCCCATGGACTGAAGGGTTCGATTTCTGGTCAAGGGCACATACTTCAGTTGCAGGCTCAATCCCCAGACCCGGTTGGAGTGTGTGCAGGAGGCAACCAATTGATGTGTTTCTCTCACATCAATGTTTCTCTCTCTGTGTCTCTCCCCCTCCCTTTCACTATATCTGAAAACAAATTAATAGAAAAAATATCCTCCTCAGGCGAGGATTAACAAAAAATTTTAAAAATAAAAGGTTGTTCAATCTAAATTTGCCACTGAATGCTTGAAGAAGACTTGAGGCAAAATATGACTCCCAGGTCCCACAGATGATAAACTTGCATGATACAACAGAGCATAGCACATAGCAGAGCATAGTGGGGCACTGAAGAACACGTAGGACTATGACAACTGAGAAGGGTCAAGGGAGAAAGTAGAGACTGGATGCAGGAAGACTCCTTCCCAATCTCCCTCTTACCTAGTCCAGGTATTGACAGAGTTACTAGTTAATGTAGTAAAGAAAACCCATTTTAATGTCAGGCACACAAACTGAGAATTCCTGTCATTATAGAGGATGGCCTGAGCAATATACAATGATATTACTGATAATCTGCAACAACTGTAGCCATGTGCTTTCAAAGATGAAATATCAACAAAGTTTATACAAAATAGTAATGAGTAGCAAGATGCTAGATAATAAATGCTAAATAAATAAATAATAAACTACTGTTTTGCAACAGGATTAGCAAAGCCAGGATCAACTCTTTAGGACATGAGTAGTCAAAGACTAATGACTGATATGCCTTAAACTTAAACTAGTTCTCCCATTACATGACTGATGGGCTATCCATTAGTGCATCTGTGGCTACAAGTCTCTGAAAGGAGGATTTGTCTGAATATGAAATGTGCCCTGGTTGGTGGGAAAAAATGCCAACAGGGCAATGACCGCTATAGCAAGCTGGCAGTTTGAAATATTTGTTTATCTTTTAATACATATTCTGAAACACTGATCTATCAGCAACTTCTCTAATTCATTTCAGGACCACTTTAACAACATTCAACTTAGCTATATTTCTCAATGCTGCTGAATTTCTATTATATATGTAGGTGATAAGTTTTCACAGTTAAAAGCACATTTAAATTGAGCTCAGCCTGCCCAGCTGGTGTGGCTCAGCAGTTGAGCATTGCCCTATGATCCAGGAGATCACAGTTCAATTCCTGGTTGAGACACATGCCCAGGTTGCAGGCCCGATCCCCAGTGAGGGATCCCCAGTGAGGGGAGTGCAGGAGGCAGCTGATCAATGACTTTCTCATCATTGATGTTTCTATCTCTCTTTCCCTTCCTCTCTCTGAAATCAATAAAAATATATTTTAAAAAAAAATTAAATTGAGACCAGTCCAGGTTCTAAATTGCTTCCTTAATTAACATTTTATGGCTGATGACTAGTATATGCTATACACAAAATTATACTCTATGAATTTAATTTGGTGAAATATTAGAAAAGGCAGCACCACCCATATTCCTAAATCAAAACCAATAAAAAGATGTAATGTACAGTCTAGGTAAAACTTCAGAGAAAACTAAAATGATATAAATTTTAATATAATGGCAAAGACAGGGACTAACAGGTTTCCAATCCTACTAGCATTTCTCTTGGTAACTAATATACACAAATTATGTAAAAGTTACATTCAAACAATTACAATGGAAAATCCTAGAGGGCAAGTAAAATACTTTGCCTTTCAACCCACATCTCAACACAGGGCTTACTATAGCACAGATGCTCAGAAAATGCATGCCAAATCGCTAATAGAATGACTGTAGAACTCAACCAATCATTCACATTCCACATCTTCTCTTCTCAATGGAAAACAACACCTTATGGAGCCCATGGAATATTTTTTTAAATAAGTATCACTTACCTCCCTCACCACAGAACTTCTGATATGTTTACTGTATTTATCATGCACTATAATAAAACCTTATAAATTTTGGGTCAGAAGCTCCAAATCTGCTATATTTTATGTGTCTCTAGTTGGTGTTCTTACTTTACGGGATTTAATTGCCCTGAATGGCAGGGGAAGCGTTCTTATATACACCTTTTAAAATCATCCCTGTAGTTCCTAACACAATGACTTAAATATAATAAGCAAGGAAATGTTGGGCAAATGAATTAAACCAAATCAAACAATCTAAGTAGTCCCTTCTTCCTCTCCCCATACTTCAAGCTCCTCATTTTAAACATGAGGAGATTGACACTTTGAGAAAGTCACTTAATGGTTCAGTTAGACAGAGCCAATCACTGGCAAAGTTTCCAAACTATGCTGCCTTCCTTGTGCTGCTATTTCTGGAATAGAAAATTGTAAAAGAAATACACTAAGAGAGAAAGCTTATTGATACTGAAAGCTGTAAGGAATGTACTACAAGGGAAAAGTCAAGCCATTACAAATGTAGCAAAAACATTGTAATTTGGTCAAGGCATAGAAATAAACAACCTGCTCCAGCCCTTAATGCCAGTCCCCAGTTTCAATTTCTTACCGAGTTAACACTTACTGTTTATTATGCGTCAAGCCCTGAGGTGCCAAATAAGTGTTTTACATAGAGTATTTCATTGTCTTTTCAAAGCATAATCCAAAATGGACATGATTATTCACATTTTTCTGGATGAAAAACCAAAGGCTCCAAATGGTGGAATGACTTACTCAAGATCACAAAGCTAGGAGTTAAACCCAGGACTGTCAATACAAAGACCATTCCCTTTCATCATACATTTTTTTCTTCTTCCCAACAAAAATATTTTAAAGATCCCAATGCCAGATTCCAAAAGATGGCAGCACTATGAGAAGAAGCAGAGCACCCCTGCTCCTAGCCACGGACTCAACTTACTCTTAAAATACTGCATAACCAGCTTGGAAAAAACAGAGAAATATACCTGAGTGGACATATTTCCAGTAGGGAGCACTGAAGAAGCATCATAGAGTCTGATAAGAGGGTGAGGGTGTAGAAAATGGGAGTCCCCCCTGAAGTTTGTGCTGGGCTCTGAGCCCCTCAGGCTTAGAGGCTGCAAAGCTCCCTCCCTTTGGGAATGTGGACAGGCATCCAAAAGCAAGGATTTCACACCCGGAGCGGAGGAGAGGGGAAGGAGTGCCCCACGCAGAGGGCCGAAGGACCCAGGGGCGTGGTGTCCCTGCAAGGAGGTGGTGTCGCCTTCCTAGAAAAACAAAGCTTCTAATGGTGGCCATGACCAGCATCTTATGCACAGGGTGCTCACCATAGGAAAGGCAATCCCAAAGTGAGCAGCACCTGAATAGAAAGGGACCAGAGGCCTTCATTGAGCAGCCACATTCAAGGACCCTCTGCCTTCCTGTAAGGCATTGTTTTGAGCCCCAGAAAGCATTGAATCTGTGTGGTGAGGGGAAGGGGAAGAGAGCAGTCCCACCATCACAGATGGACTAGAGCTACTGGTGGGAGGGAGATTTCCTTCAGTCCCCTGAATCTTCACTAGGGAGGTTCTGGGATTTTTTACCAGTCCTGAGGGGTGCCATGGTGGTACGCTTGGAGCCACCCCAACTTTACTGAGATCAGCAGTGCAAGGGAGCTACACAGAGCTGACTTTGAGTCCCCTCCCTCTGGGTGTCTTGGCCCGAGGGTTGTGGGACATTCCAGGGCATATTCTCTGCTGGTACGTGTTGCTGTGTGTGTTTTTGAGTTTTTGACTGCTGACCTGGCTTCCACCTTCCTGGCTTGCATTGGGCTGACAGACCAGCTGAAGCTGGGATTTGTGTCTGCACAGTAGAGTGTTTGAAATACATGCCTTGCATGACAAGCCAACCAGACCTTGGAAAAGAGGGGCAGAGCATATCTATCTTTCCTGAAAGCTAGGAGCACCACCCCCAACAGGAAAGGGGCTCACTGAAGTCTCATATACCTCCCACAGGGCACAGTCCTGAGGGGGAAAGGAGAACAGCTCACAGGAGGACATTGCAAGAATAAGACTTTCATGGACTATTATTTGGGAACTGGAGGAAAACCTTAAAACTCCTTCTGGGGACTGGACAGGCAATATGTTCACCGGATGGTTTTTCAATCAAACCCACTGAGCCCAGGCTGCTGAAACAGCCTATACAAAAAAAGCAACATAATGAAGTCAATCTGAAACTGCAGCAGGTCGTTGTATGGGGAACTAGAATTTGAAGATAGAAAAGACTGAGGAGCTGGTTGTGGAGCAGAGACTAACTCCCTCACAGTGAGTGCTTGACAGTAAAACCTCTAAGTAAGGGGAGTGATATCCCCAACTACACTAGCCATCCTGTACCCCAAGGACTCTACAGAAGACTCTGGAGTAAGACCAGGCAACCATAAGGTTGCAAAATAGCTGACAAATGGAGGTGGTCTGCAGAGAGCCTCAGATCAACCAACTACCTAAGGACACAAGAGACAAACTTAGACGGCTCCTCACATTTGCTGATACACAAGTACCTCCCAGGAGAATGGAAATCAGCATACAAAACAGTGAGTCAGAGACAACATAAGCTGCCCAGATGAAACTCACCTGATTGACTTTATTTTTTATACGAAAAAGAGAAAGAAATTTTTTTCTTTTTAAATTTTATAATTTTTTAAAATTTTTAATATTTTAATTAATTTTTTAAAGACTTTTCTTTTGCTTAGCTTGTTTCTTGTTTTGTTTTATTTGCTGTTTTGTTTTATCTTTGCTTCTACTATCAACATTTTCTTGATATTCTTTGCTTAATTGCTGGGACTTTATTATTATAACCAATGAGTTTAGTGCTTTTCTTTATAGTTTGCCCATATCTCTTATTAGACTCCCTCTCTGCCCTGGCTTTATCTCTCCTCTCCTCTTTATCCATTGACATAACTTTTTTTTTCTTTTCTTCCTTTCTTTTGTTTTTCTCCCTTTTGTCTTCCTATCTTTTTGTTTGATTGTTAGTTTCTGTTTACCTTTTTATTGTATTTTCATTTTCAACTATTATCTTATTCCTATTCTCTCCCCTAATTTGTTACTCACCCTCCTTTCAGAATATTTTCTCTGTCCCTTTTATCTCCCAGTAGCTTTGCTGTTTTTTATATTTTATTTTAGTTTATTATTATTATTTTTTGAATTTTCATTACTATTAACAATAATATACTTTTCTCTCTCTAGCTTTACTTTTATTTCTCTATTTCTTTTTTTACCTTTTTTTTGTTTGTTTGTGTTTTTGCTTTAGCATTTGTGTTCTCCTTTCACTCTCCGAGTGCTATTTTCACTTGTGTTATTTTCATTGTACTTGTAAAGATATTTTGTAAGATACTCCTTGTTTCTGGGAAGTTTAGTTGTGTATTGTGTTGCTTTGCCAGCACTAACATGACATGGTTGGGGCTGAGACACACAGTTAGCCAACCTGAAAGGAGAGTGCTCCAAAGGACCGGTCAACAACAATCTAGACCCAATCACAACAAGAGAGCCCAAAGAACCCACAAAAGAGCAACCACAAAAGGAACCCTCTTAGAGCAAAGAGCTCAGAAGTATAAGGAAAACATACCTCTGGTCTCCACTGGACTCACACTACAAAATCCCACCCCACAAGGCTGGAAGTCAGCAAATATATCTCTCATTACAGATAAAAACACTAAGAGCCACCAAAATAGGGAGGAAAAGAAACAACTCTCAAATGAAAGAAAAGGAAAAATTGCCAGAAAAAGACTTTGATGACATGGAGTTAAGCAAGTTATCAGAAATAGAGTTCAGAGTAATGGTTATAAAGATGTTCAAGAAAATTAATGAGAACAAAAAGAAACTTAACGGTAAGGTCAAGGAACTTAACGAAAACATGAAAAAAGAGATAAATATCATAAATAAGAATTAGGCAGAAATAAAGAATACTATATCTGATATCAAGTATACACTGGAAGGAATTAAAAGAGGGCTCAATGAAGCAGAGAATAGAATAAGTGACTTAGAAGATAAGGTAGAAAAAACCACTCAATCAGAGAAGCAAAAAAAATAAAAAAATTAAAAAGCATGAGAGAGTTTTGGGACAACATGAAGTGAAACAACATTCACATTATAGGAGTGCCAGAGGGGGGAAAAGAGAGCAAGGGATAGAGAACTTGGTAGAGGAAATAATGGCAGAAAACTTCCCTACGCTGGTGAGGGATAAGACATACAAGGTCAGGAAGCACAGTAGGTTCCAAATAAAAGAGACCCACTCCAAGACACATCGTAACTAAAATGGCAAATGGCAAGGACAAAGAGAGAATATTAAGGGCTACAAGAGAGAGACAAGCAGTGACCTAGAAGGAAACCCCATAAGACTGACATCAGATCTCTCAACAGAAACTCTTCAGGCCAGAAGAGAGTGGCATGAAGTTCTCAAAGTAATGAAAAGCAAGAACATGCAACCAAGATTGCTTTACCCAGCAAGGCTATCATTTAAATTTGAAGGTGAAATAAAGAGTTTCCCAGATGAAAAAAAGCTAAAAAAGTTCAGTACCACAAAAGCAACATTGCAAGAACTGCTAAAAGGACTGCTCTAAGAAAAAGGAAGAATAGAGAGAAAGGTACATCAGCATAAAGGGGGAAAGTGGCATTAAATACGTTTATATTAATAGTAATCTTAAAAGTAAATGAAATAAATGGTCCAATCAAAAGACATAGCGTAGCTGAATGAATGAGAAAACAGGATCCAAATATATGCTGTCTACAAGAGACCCATCTGAGAGCAAAAGACTCACACAGGCTAAAAGTGACAGGATGGAACAAAATATTCCATGCAAATGGAAAGAAAAAGAAAGATGGAGTAGCAATACTTATTTTTCACAAAATAGACTTCAAAATAAAGACCATAAGAAGAGACGAATATGGTCACTACATAATATTAAAGGAATTAATCCAACAGGAGGATATAAACCATATAAACAGTTATGCACCCAATATAGGAGCACCTAAATATATAAAAAAAGTCTTGGTGGACTTTAAGTGGGAGATTGATAGCAACACAATCATAGGGGGGTCATTAACACCCCACTGTCACCATTGGACAGATCATCAAGACAAACAGTCTAGCAGGGAAACACAGACATTAAATGACTCACTAGACCTAATGAATTTAACTGACATTTCCAGAACATTTCATCCCAAAGTAACAGAATACACAATCTTCTCAAGTGCACATGGAACATTCTCAAAAATAGACCACATGTTAGGGCACAAGGCGAGTCTCTACAAATATAAGAAGATTGAAATCTATCAAGCAGCTTCTAGGATCACATTGCCATGACACTAGAAATTAACCACTATAAAAAAAATCAAAAATATTTAAACACATGGAGGTTAAATAGCATACTATTAAACAATGAGTGGATTACCAATGAGATCAAGGAAAAAATCAAACACTTCCTGGAAAAAGTGAAAATGAACAGACAACAACCAAAAATCTATGGGACAAGCAAAAGCAATCCTGAGAGGAAAATTCATAGCATTACAGACCTATTGCAACAAACAAGAAAAATATCTAATGAACCATCTAACAAAAAAACTAAAAGGACTAGAATGAGAATAGCAAGAAAAGTCCCGAGGAAGTAGAAGGAAGGAAATAATAAAGATCAGAGCAGAAATTAATGACATAAAGACAAAAACAAAAAAAAAAATACAAAAAGTCAATGAAACCAAGAGTTGGTTCTTGAAAAGATAAATGTGATTGATGCACCTTTAGCCAGATTCACTAAGAAACAAATAGAGAGAGGACCCAAATAAATAAAATCAGAAATGAAAGAGGCAATATAACTGACCCAACAGAAATACAAAGGATTGCAAGAAAATACTATGAGCAACTATATGCCAACAAATTGGACAACATGAGAGAAATGGATAAATTCCTAGAAGCATACAACCTTCCAAAGCTGAATCAAGAAGAGGCAGAAAATCTGAATAGGCCGATAATAATGAATGAAATTGAAGCAAGAACCAAAACCTCCCAGCAAACAAAAGTCCTAGAAGAGATGGATTTGCAGGCGAGTTTTACCAAACATTCAAAGAAGAATTAACACCTATTCTATTCAAACTACTCCAAAAAATTCAAGAGGAGGGAAAACTCCCAAACTCTTTTTATTAGGCCAGCATAATCCTAATCCCAAAACCAGATAAAGACACTACAAAGAGAAAAAATTACAGGCTAATATCCCTGATGAACATAGATGCTAAAATCCTCAACAAAATACTAGCAAACCAGATCCAACAATACATTAAAAATATCATACACCACGATCAAGTGGGATTTATTCCAGGGATGCAAGGCTGGTATAACATCCACAAATCAATAAATGTGATACATCACATAAGCAAAATGAAGGAGAAAAATCATATGATCACATCAATAGATGCAGAAAAAGCATTCAACAAAATCCAGCACCCATTTCTGATAATAAAACTCAGCAAAGTAGGAATAGAGGGATCATACCTCAACATAATAAAGGCCATATATGACAAACCCACAGCCAACATCATACTCAATGGGCAAAAACTAAAACCATTTCCATTAAAAACAAGACAGGAAAGTCCACTTTCACCACTCTTATTCAACATAGTACTGGAAATCCTTGACACAGCCATCAGGCAGGAAGAAAACATAAAAGGTATCCAAATTGGAAAGGAGGAAGTAAAACTGTCATTATTTGCAGATGACATGATATTGTACATAGAAAACCCTAAAAACTCCATCAAAGTACTATTAGATTTAATAAATGAATTCAGCAAGGTAGCTGGATACAAAATTAACATCCAGAAATCAGTGGCATTCTTATATACCAATAATGAACTCTCAGAAAGAGAAACTAAAAAAACAGTACCAATTACCATTGCAACTAAAAAAATAAGAAACCTAGGAATAAACTTAACCAAGGATGTAAAAGACCTGTACTCAGAATGCTACGTGACACTGAAAAAAGAAACAGAGGAAGATATAAACAAAGGAGAGCATATACCATGCTCATGGAATAGAAGAATTAATATCATTAAAATGTTCATACTACCCAAAGCAATCTATAGATTCAATGCAATTTCTATTAAAATACCAACAACATATTTCACAGACCTAGAACAAATATTTCAAAAATTTATATGGAACCAAAAACACCAGACATATAGACCAATGGGACAGAACAGAGACCCCAGAAATAGACCCATGACATTATGGTCAGTTAATATTTGGCAAAGGAGGCAAGAGCATACAATGAAGTAAAGACAGCCTCTTCAATAAATGGTGCTGGAAAAATTGGGCAGTTACATGCAAAAAAATGAAACTAGACCACCAACTTTCACCATACACAAAAATAAACTCAAAATGGATAAAAGACTTAAATGTAAGTTGAGAAAGTATAAAAATCCTGGAAGAAAACATAGGCAGTAAAGTCACAGACATCTCATATAGTGGAATTTTCATTGATACATCTCTTAGGGCAAGAGAAACAAAACAAAAAATAAACATATGGGACTACATCAAACTAAAAAGCTTCTGCACAGCAAAAGAAAACAGCCTCAAAATACAAAGGAACACCACAGTCTGGGAAAACAGATTTCCCAAGGATGTACCAGATAAGGGACTAATTTCCAAAGCATACAAAGAACTCATACTACTCAGCAAGAGGAAGACAAACCATCCAGTTAAAGTATGGCAAAAAACATAAATAGACACTTCTCCAAAGAGGACATACAGATGGCCAGGAGACATGAAAAAATGCTCAACATCCTTAATCATCAGAGAGTTGCAAATTAAAACCACAATGAGGTATCACTTCACACCTGTAAGAATGGCTACCATCAACAAATCAACAAACAACATGTGGTGGCGAGGATGTGGAGAAAGGGGCACCCTAGTGCACTGCTGGTGGGAATGCAGACTGGTGCAGCCACTATGGAAAACAGTATGGAGGTTCCTCAAAAAATTAAAAATGGAACTGCCTTTTCACCCAGTGATCCCACTTCTAGGAATATATCCTAAGAATCCTGAAACACTAATCAGAAAAATATATGCACCCCTATGTTCATAGCAGTGCAATTTACAATAGATAAGATCTGGAAATAGCCCAAGTGCCCATCAGTAGATGAGTGGATAAAAAAGCTGTGGGACATTTACACCATGGAATACTATGCAGCCATAAAGAAGGATCTTGTATGCTTTGGGACAGCATGGAAGGACCTGGAGAATATTATGCTAAGAGAAATAAGCCAGGCAGAGAAAGACAAATATCACATGATCTCACTTATACATGGAATCTAAAGAACTTAATAAACTGATGAACAGAACTGATTCAATGACACAGTATCATGGGTCAGACTGATGAATCTCAGAAGGATAGTGGGTGGAGGGGGAGAGATTAACCAAAGATGTTATATACATGTATGCACAATCCAGGGACAGGGACAATGGTGTGGTGAAGGACTGGGGAGGGGTTGGGGTAGGGTGGAATGGGTCATTGAGGAGAAAAAGGGACATGTGCAATATTTTGAATGAGCGAAAAGAAGAAAAAGAAAAGAGATCCCAATGCCATTTGAAATTTGCTGCTAAGTATGAAATTTTATCACTGAAAAATATACTGTGCTTTTCACATGAGTGCACCTCTCCCACAGCTTTCTCTGCATTAGAAAAGGGAAGCTGGAAGGAGCATCCCCAGATTCCACTTCTTCACCTGGTTCTGGGTTACAGCTGCCAGTGTGGAGCCCTCAGTGTGAGAGTTGGGAGGTGGGAGATGGGGAGAAGCTATTATTCCCTGGAGGCAGCCATAGGGAGACACAGGTGATATCCATAGCAGCTTCGAGGCTGTGGAAGGCAGCTGAGATAGTGGGCAAATCCCTGGAAACTACTTGCCTCAGTGCTAAAGAGCTTTTTACAGTCCTTGAGATTCACAGACGCTTCCAGAAGACACCTAGAAAATCACTAGTAACATCATTGACGGTGGTTTCCTGGATCTTTGCCTCTCTAGCTTTTCCAATATCCTATAAACCTGCAGTTCCCTGGATTAGGCCTCCATACTTGGAATGCACTAATAATTTCTGTTTTCCTGGCCAAACCCTGGCTAATACAAATACCTAGGTCAGTTTCAAAATTCCAAGTCAAAATAAAATAAAACATAATAAATTTACAACTTGTTTATCAAAACAATAACCTCCCTTTTTTTCCCCCCACAACAAAGCATCCGAAATTTTGTAAGACTTTTCTTTCTCTCTAGAAATTCCAGTCTTTCTTTGTGAATCCTAATATAAGTGGCAAATGAAACTGTAGACTCTTTCTCCTTCGGATTTTTTTTAGATTAAGACAACCATCTGTTTTGATATCTCAGGGTACTTTTTCCCCTGAAACAGGGCCTGTGCAGAAGAGTTTGTTAAAATGTCTACTAATATCACTATTTGTTAATTTCCTCTGGCTTAGTGACATAAAAACAGCAATGGCACACAATAGTGGATTAAAAATTATAACCCTGGCTGGTGTTGCTCAGTTGCTTGAAGCATAGTCCCATACACCAAAAGGTGGTGGGCTTGATTGCTGTTCAGGGCAGGTTGGGGGTTTGATCTCTGATTGCAGCCAGTGCCAGAGGCAACCATTCGATATTTCTCTCTCACATCTCTCTACCTCTCTCTCTATCTCCCCCTCCCTCCCTCCCTCCCTTCCTCTCTCTAATATATATATTTTTTTAATTGCTTAGAATGATACCCAGGGGAGACATCTGTTATGCCAATATAAAACATTTTAAATGAACACAATCTGGCTGTTTGGGTTTTAAAATTGAAACTGCCAAATTTGCAACTCAATGGTGAACAGCCTGTGAATTCTTAATTATTTCTATTTTCTTCCCAGGCCACTAGATGGTGGTTCTGTTATGGAAA
Source organism: Miniopterus natalensis (assembly GCF_054644295.1). Taxonomy (NCBI): domain Eukaryota; kingdom Metazoa; phylum Chordata; class Mammalia; order Chiroptera; family Miniopteridae; genus Miniopterus; species Miniopterus natalensis. The sequence continues at coordinate 103,199,203 of NC_142081.1, read as the reverse complement.
CACTCATAGCCATGGAAACTTTCTCCATCTCTATTACAACATTATTGAAGCATACACTGTGAGGGGAAAAATCTATTTCTAAAAGAAATAAAGACATTAGAAAGATCTAAGGAAAAGCTACAGAGGACGAGTTATTTGGAAACTTCTATTGTTTTCTACTGATGGATGCTTCAGGATCCTTGGCTAAGTCGTATATCACTTCCCCACAGTATATCAACCCTTCAGGATGTACCGAACTAAAAATTTACATGGAGTGGCTTTTTCAGTAACATATGAAGCTGGGTCTCTCTCACAGGTTTGTGAGTTACTATATGCTGGAGTTGAGAGAGATTAAATTAAAAGTCTATTGTGACTTTTAGGATTTGAGTGATTAATGGTGTCATTAGCAAGATAGAAAGCAGAGAAAGAGAAGCTGAGGAGAGGAAAATACTGAGCTGAATATATGATATGGTGCATCTGAGGAGCCAGTGGGATTCATTCAGGGTTTGCCAGGAACTGATGCCAGAGAAAAGTAAGTAAAAGCCAAAACATGAAAAAATTATGTAACACACTGAGGAGTTTAAGCTTTATTCTGTGGATACCAGAGAGTCATTGAAGATTGTTAAGGAGAGTAACCTGATTTAGAAAGTTCATGTTGGTGCTACTAAGGAAAATATAATGAAGGGAAAGGAGAAAAAAAGATTTAGTAATCTACTACACTGTTCCTTCAAAGCTGTATTCACTGATACTTTTCTCTTGACCAGCCCTCACATCTTGAGGTTATGTAGCACGCTGCTCTCAGAGCTCCTCCCTTGTGCATGACTTTCACTGATCTTTAGATTTTGTATAACTGAGATTGAAATCATTAATGTGAAAGATAGCTAAGGTAGTTGAGAAAGGGTAAGAGATGATCTAATGCCTGTTTTTGTAAGGTGAATTAACTCTGTAACTATCACTCAAGGGCCTGCAAGAAACAAATGGCATACTCAGAATGTTTAACTGAAGAGATTTCAAGTGAAGGGACTATTTACAGAGGCAATGGCATGGTTAAGCGAGCAAACAAGAGGATGTTGCAAGCAGGGGCTAGCAACAGCAAGAAGGAGCAAACAATGTCATCGTAGCCCACTAAAATCTGAAGCCAAGGAAGATGGACTACTAGCAAAAAGCTATGGCCACAAAAGAGCAGGGCCATAGGCAGAACTGTGAGTAGGCAGGAAGGGAATGAGGGCAATAGCTGCCCTGGCTTCTCTTCTGCTCTCCTCTGATCTCTAACCAGTGCCTCTGATTGGCCAAATAGTCCGCAATCCCAAATGATACAGACATAGAGGTCAGCCTTCTAGAGCACAGAGCAGGACAGGAATGACTGGAGAATAGATCAGGGTGGGGGTGGGTTGGCAAATGGAGAATAAACATCCCAAGTGCATTCACTATAGGTACATGGGGGGATAATGTCAGGTCAACGTAGAAGTCACATTTATATAGACACAATTTTTCCCAACACAGTTATGTTTTTTACCATCTAGTATTAGAATTTAAACATACAGAAAATATGGAGTTGTCAAACCCATAGGTACGAGAAAATGTATTCATTCAAAGAGAAATTATCAAGTATTCTACATAACAGCAATACTTAAGGGTGAGCGCAAGGATAGGAATCCATCATGAAGACTTAGGAGAGATAGAGTGATCCAAAGCCAAAGAAGAAAGGGGTTTTTAAAGACAGAGTGAGTGCCTTGGCTCAGTTGGTTGGAGCATCATTCCATGCACGAAAAGGTTTCAGGTTCGATTCCCAGTCAGGGCACATACTTAGGTTGTGGGTTTGATCCCCAGTCTGGGCATATGGGAGGCAATAGTAAGGTAGCTCTGGCATGTGTAGCTTTAACTTTCTTAATTTTAGTTATTTGAGCAACCCCAAATTCCTTGACAAGTAATGATTTGAAATCTCAGTGAGGGCATAAAACTGAATTCTCAGTTGATGTGAAGAGCATGTCAGTTAGCAAGGAGCATCCAAGTCTCCTGTCTTCAATTTATTATCAAGGACACATTGACTCTCATTAAGAATTGAATTATCAAAATTCTTTAGCTGCAATCTATTGCAAGTTATGATGACATTATAGGCTACAGTGATATCCAAGGGTCTAGGGTAATAATGTTCTTGGGACATATTTTGCCAAAGTGTCAAAGGTCTACTATACCACAGAAGGAAAGTGAATACTAAAGCTTTATCTACTATATTTGGTAATTAGAAGTCATTGGAGACTTTGGTATAGAATTTTCTGAAATATTCGAGTAGAGGCCAGTGGAAGGTGGGTTGGGGAAATGAGAAGCAGAAGCTCAATTGGAGATGGTTATGACATGAAGGGGAGGGGTGGAACTCAGGCAGGGAATGCAATGAATCTTTTCAAACACTTGGGATATGAAGAGGAGTAACTTGGCTGTCACTTCTTGGTACAAACGGTTTCGTCAGAGTCTGATTAATGAAGAAAGAAAATGTGTAGGACAAAAGCATCTTACTAGAGATATCTCCCCCATAAATCTTGGAGACCTTGATAATTAGAGAATTGGGAAGCTGATACCTGATGTGGGGGGCCAGTAGTGCTTGTGCTTAGATGTCATCTCCATGTGAGTAAGAACCTTGTCTGTTTTTGTTAACTATTGAATCACCAGATGCTAGCACAGCACCTATAGAATAAGTACTTTGTCCTTTTGTTAAATGTGAGAAAGATAAGTGGAATGGTGGGAGGCAGAGCCCAGCTCATTTCATGAAGAACCTCAGACATGAAGTAGGTTGGCCCATGGAAAAGATTGAGCTGAAGCCCAGCTGGCTGCAGATAGTCAAATTTAGTCATCTTTATGATTCATTCACCTTGAATGAGAGCAGCAGGAAGACAGCATAGTTGAGATCCTCTAAATGTATTCATTTTCTCCATATCACTGTAGTATTTGTAGTAGGTCATGAGATAACACTAAATTAGAAAATAGGAAACCTAGGTCTTAGTCCTAGTTTCTCACTAACTGGTTGTATGGCCTTGGTCAATTCACTCACTACATAGTTATTGAGGATCAACTATCATATTAAACTCTTGGTATGGGACAAGGAACAAGAAAGTCACTATGGAACTTATGAGAACAAACACAATGTGTCTTAACAACTGAGTAGCAAATGTAACACATACCCTTTCAAAGGTGCCATAATACCTTTGCTGTGTCAGGGGAGGCTTCACAGAGGCAGTGAAGACTTCCCTGAAATGTTAAAGACAAGCTAGATTCAGGCAGTCCCTTTCCCTCTCTGAACCATGGATTTTATAAGAATAAAATAAGGGAGATTGCTAAAGGATCCCCTGGACCCCTTTTGGCTGTTACAATGTATGATCCAATTTTTCTATGATAGAACAGAGCTGGAAAAAAACCTTGAAATACTGTCCATAAAAAAGATAAATGTTCTGCTTAAATTGCAGGGGGGAAAATGAGAAAAAGAAATGGTAGTGCTCAAAAATAAGAGACAGAAAGTGAGAGAGACAGACAGCTAGAGAGAGAGAGAGAGCAAGTGAGCACATTTTCTAGGACATGACGGATTTTTGTTTATTTTTTTAACATAATACACCAAAAAAATAAAAATAAATACAATTAACCCAATTTCTGCTCACAGTTTTTAGCATTGTGCAGCCTGCATTTAATGATACAACAAAACATATTCTCTGCCAATCCCTCTGTTGCTTAGGAACAGGCAGTCAAGAGCCTAAGCTCAGAGACTCCAACAATCATTAAAAGGCTTTGTGCATTGCACAGTAAAATGATAATTTTGTAAGCCTGATTGATACCCCCCTGTTAGCAAGTTCCAGGAATAAGATCCCAGATCCTGCTAATTTGGCTAGTTCCCCTTTTTTTGGCTCAATGTGGCTTACGTAAAATAAATAAGTAATAGGCTGTCAGCCAGTGACTAGGAATACTTTATTGTGAAGAGCTAGTTCTTCCTCAACATATTTCATATTCTTGTCAAACCAGGATAGGAAAATTATTTACCTGCTGCCTATATTTACTTGGAATTTTCTGCCATGTAAGTCAGACTATTTCTAACTGCATAATTGCTCCATAACTTTTTCAGTCACCATTTGGTTTCATAATCCTTGACTTGTGCTTTAAGAGAAAAAGGAAAGGAAACGCTTCTTTTGTTGCCATGTACACATATGACAGGTGCTCTCCATAGTGTTAGGAAGCCAACCGCCTTCTAGAGATTCCCCAGCTGTGTTATTGATAAAACCCCAGCTCCCAATCCACTGTGTTTCCTGACTCACATCTATGGAACTAACCACTTACAGCTCTCCTTGTTGACCTGTGCTACTGTTCACATTTTTGGTCACCCTGCCACCACATGAGTCATCACCTCTCTCAGCCCTGGCTAGTGTGGCTCAGTTGGTTGGGGAATCATCCTCCTGTACACTAAAGGGATGTGGGTTTGATTCCCAGTCAGGGCACATATCCAGGTTGGGGGTTTGATCCCTGGCTGAGGCAGGAGGCAACCTATTAATGTTTCTCTCTCACACATCAATGTTTCTTCTCTCTCTCTCTCTCTCTCTCTCTCTCTCTCTCTCTGTCTCTTTCTCTCTCTCTGTCTCTTTCCCCCTCCCTCCTTCCCTCCCTTCCTCTCTCTAAAAAAAAAAAAAAAAAGAATCAATGGAAAACATGTCCTCAGGTGAGGATTAAAAAAATAATAAATAATAATGAGTCACCTCTTCCAGCCATCATCTCCTCCATTGTAGCTTTGCTGCGACTGAGCCTTGTGCTGGGTTGCTGCTACTCTCTGCTGGCTCTGTGTTGGGTGATGGGAGAAAGCTCCCCCTTACACAGTGAGTTCCTTACCCCTTTCCCATTTCCTGGAGCTCAGCATCCAATGCTGCTTCTTGTTACCTTCTGCTCTCAAAGCAGAAACTTCAGGGAGATGAGACTGCCTTCTCTTTCACTAGTGGAAACAGGTCCCCTTTCCATTGCACCAAAAACCAAGACTCTCTCTCCTCCATCTCGGTAGAGATAGTTCTACTTATGTTCAGGCAGCTTCATGCTTAATCCACAGAGTCTTTTATTATAGCAGCCATGAGAATGCTTCTCACAGGCCTCTACCCACAGAGAGCACTATTGGCCTAGTGCCCCAACTGCTGTGTTCTGAAATCCATCACTGTGTCTACAGCAAGGCCATACTTCTTGGGCTGCTCCCAGTGTATGACTGAGGCAACAGAGATGCTAAAGCAAACCCAATCTTAGGAGACAAAGGACTTTAACAGGTAATTTTGGTTCCAGGCCTCCCCCAAATGCCTTTTAAACAGTCCTTAGATTATATAACTGTATAGGATGCTTCCATCCAACTTGCCTTCTCATAGTCCATCACAGTCCATCAGAAACCTTGCCTTTCCCAGTGCTCTCTCCATTTTTTCTCACAGGTGGTTCTTTAATATAACCCTGTCACTTTGCATCCTGTCTTGTAGTCTGCTTCTTAGAAGACCTGAACCAACACATTCTTTCACCAGCTTTCCTTCTCTGATAGATGTACAGCCTCCCATTTGAGACCCAGACTGTGACTGCTCACTGGCATTTTTACCTATAAATTATTTGGGAAATCTTTGCCTCATGGTACTCAAGAGCTTTCAGGTGGCTACACTGTGAAGCAGTTGGCCTCTGACAAGCTTTCTCCTAGCTTCACATTAATTGCATGCTCTGGGCTGGGACACAATCACAGTGCTTAGTTGTCCCATTGAGCACTCACTTTCCAAAGGTACTCTCCACACAGTGCAGAGCATGATGGTCTCTGTGAATAAGGCCAGCTATAGCCCAAGAAAGCCTCAGGAGTTGATCTTGAGTGCTGTGGATCTGAGGAGATTATTTCAGCCCTAAGCCATTTTAGAAGCATTTTCCCTAGCCCCTCCAGCTGTACTCTACCACGAAATGCAACATCTCCTCTCAAACTCATGTGTATTTAGAGACCCTAACTTGGGTTGGATAGTGCTCAAAGATATTACAGATCACACAAGCTCTCTGAGTTCTTCCCTAAAGGTACAGAAACTCTTAAATCCATCCAGTTTGTTTCAGGAAAAAAACAGGTCTTTTTTTTTTTTTCAATTAAAATTTACATTAAATATCATTTTGTATTCACTTCAGGAATATAACACAGTTGTTAAACAATCATATACTTTAAAAGTGTTTCCAGTACTCACCTGGCACTATATATAGTTATTACAATATTATTGATTATATTCCTTATGCTGTACTTTACATCCCTGTGACTACCAATTTGTACTTCTCAATTCCTTCACCTTATTCACCCAGTCTGCCAAATCTCTACCCTCTGGCAACCATCTGACTGTTCTCTATCTATAAGTTTGTTTCTGTTTTGTTTGTCCATTTATATTGTTCTCTAGATTCTACATATAAGTGAAATCATTTGGTATTTGTCTTTCTCTGACTGACTTATTTCACTTAGCATAATACTCTCTAGGTTCATCTTATCCATGCTGTCACAAATGGTAAGATTTCATTTTGTTGTGGCTGAGTAATATTCCATTGTATATATGCACCACCACTTTTTTATTCATTTGTCTATTGATGAGCACTTGGGTTGCTTCTATATCTTGGCTATTATAAATAACACTGCAATGAACATAGAGGTGCATATATGCTTTCAAATTAGTGTTTTGGGTTTCTTGAGCTATATACCCAGAAGTAGAATTCCTGGGTCATAAGGCAGTTCCATTTTTTGAGGACCCTTCATACCGTTTTTCAAAGTGGCTGCACCAATCTACATTCTTACCAACAATGCATGGGGTTCCCTTTCTCCACATCTTTGCCAACACTTGCTGTTTGTGGATTTATGGACGATAGTCATTATGACATGAGTGAAGTGATATCTCATTGTAGTTTTAATTTTTATTTCTCTGATGATTAGTGACATTGAGCATCTTTTCATATGTGTATTGGCCATCTGAATGTCCTCTTTGGAGAAGTGTCTATTCAGGTCCTCTGCCCATTTTTACTTGGATTGTATTTTTTTGGCATTGAGTTGTATGAGTTCTTTAAAAATTTTGGATATTAACCCCTTATCAGGTATATAATTATTGAATATTTTCTTCCATTCGGTATGTTGTCTGTCTGTTTTGTTGATGGCTTCCTTTGCTGTGCAAAAACTTTTTGACGTGGTCCCATTTGTTTATGTTTTTCTTTTGTTTCCTTTGCCTGAGGAGAAAAATCAGAAAAAATATTGTTAAGAGAAATATGAGAAAATATCAGAGATTTTACTACCTATGTACAGAACTAGGTCTTATATACTCATTACTGATTAGCCATCTGATTTCACTCACATGTGGGATATAAAATTGAAAGCAACAAATGAAAACCAGAAAAACAAATAAAAACTCATAGAGACAGACAACAGTATGGCAATTACCGGGGGGGAGGGGGGGGCTAGTAAAGGGTAAAGGGGTCAAATATATGGTGACAGAAGATTATTTGACTTTGGGTGGTAGGCACACAGTGCAAAATATAGATCATGTATCACAGAAATGTACAATTGAAACCTATATAATCTTATTAATCAATGTTACCCCAATAAATTGAATTAAAGAAATAATGAAGGTGGGGAATATGGGAGATACAGGAGTGACTACAACCATTTCTTTTACCAATGTTTGGGTTCCACACAGTGTGTGTGTGTGTGTGTGTGTGTGTGTGTGCGTGTGTGGTAAGAAACCTCTGATCCAAAAGAGAATTTGTAACATGGAGGTCCATGTCTCTGTTTTAGAAACTATTTCAGTGTCAGCAGAGGAAAGGTGCAAAGAAGCTGCTTTTAGAGGCCACAGAGATGGAGAATCTCTGCCTCGAGACAGCTTATCAGTTCTTTACCATGTCCATGTAGAGACATCCAAAAAATGGGACAGGCAAAAGTTATTTTCCCTTTTTTCATAAATGAGGAAAGCAAGTGGTAGTGGACAGATTACTACAAAACAAATTGCAGTTGCTGAAGACTAGAAGTATCAAAGGCATCTAGGAAATAATGCACAATGCTCCAAGCATGGAAGAAAATGGAGCTTTGAAAGGATACCAATAATGGTAAGAAAACATACATTTTCCTCTGCCAGGTTCTCTATTCCCAAATGAACTCACAGAGCAGCAAGACTGCAGCACAGAAAGAATTTCGTTGTTTGAGGATCCAAGACCAAGTACTTCCATGGAGAAGAGAAGGTTTAGCTTTTGGACAGGAGCTGAGCAGATGTGGCCTTGATGTCTGCAGTGCATTACAACTTCAGTGTATATCTGATGACCTCATATCCCCAAAGCCTATGATTAATTTTATTTATAAAATACAGCTCATCAGATCAAAGTTAATCCTTTCCATACCAAACTGGTGGTACACAGGATGATGACTCTGTCAAAGGGTTGAAACTAAATCAGGCTGCTGCTCTTCATAGGGATTATACACTGAGCATTTACCTTAAAGAGGAGAAATTTAAGATCTCAGACTGAAGAACTTATAATACCCATTTGTTGATAACCTTAAATTTTAATTCAAATTTTAAACTTTATTCAAAAAGGTAAAATTCCTCAAATATTACTGACTTGTATTTATTGTCATCACACACTTCTCAACACTATCACCAATACACACACACACACACACACACACATTTATAGATTCTATGCCATTGGAATATCTCTACCATAAGGTGAGCATATGAGCATAACCACTAAGAACCTGTACAACATATCGATAAAGAGCTTGGCTTCTGGAGCCAGATCCCCAGGTTTGAATTCCAGTTCTGCCATTTATCAGTCATGTAATCTTGGGCAAGTTACTTAACCTCACTGTGTCTAAATTTCCTCATCTTTAAAATGGTGTTAAAGTAGTACCTGACTCACAGGGCCACTGTGAAGATTATTGAGTTAATATGGAAAGTACTCACAACAGGGCCTGGGTCTGTGTGTCAGCTTTAGCCAGATCCCACAATAAGAGAAGGAGCGTGACTTGCACCACAGAGTTTTCCAACTTTAGGCAAGAAGGCTAGTCTTTTGTATTCCCCTGTCAGTCAGTTAAAAAGGTTGTGTAGAGAAGAGGTGTTCCAAAGTGCTGGAGAAAGAAAGAAGAACCACACCCTCACTCCAACAACCCTCTTTCATAGGTAAACTGTCATTCAGCTTGGGCAAAACTGCTGTATTCCCAATGTGTACACATTTAAGAGAAAGAAGCAGCAAGTTCAAATATTTTCTGCCCTTCAGCACAATTCTGTTTGACTGTTCCTCTAATTTTCTTTCACAGTTAGGTCTCAGTATGCTTAATATTAGGTCTTTATAGCAGTAGGCCTCTGCAACGTTTATACTCTAAATGATTCTCATAAGTACCTTGTGAACTGAATGCTGATTTGAGAACTCTAGTTTCCAATTATGTAAATTAGGTCACATTAACAGAAATAGCTCGAACTTTATTGGCTTATGATTCCACTTATCCTCAATACCCTCAACTGCTTACTTGCTTCCACCAAGGACTCCAAGAGTCGGCAAGGGTTGAGGCACAAGGACTCGCTACTAGTCCACTCCTTCTAAGCACAGGGCCTCCATTGCAAGGCCCTTCTAGACATCACCATGATCTCCCCCAGAGCTCTGCCCACGCTCTGTGGTTATACTTCAATATAGGCTTTCCAACCTGGGCTTTTGATGAGAATCTGATGTTTTAAAAAGCTTTAAAAAGCTTCTTTTTAAGGATTAAAATATCTCTTTTAGTTTCACTCATAGTACTTGTGCTCAGACAGGACTCAGACATGAATCCAATGAGGGGATCAAGACAGGAAAATCCAAAAGATAGGCACAATTCTATAATCATAATTGTCTTTCTTCTGCAATGACAGGTTTCCAAATTAGGTCCCTAAGATAGGTTTTCTTGGAGGCACCTCAGTTTTCATGCTAACAGCTGACTTGTTGAGTACAGTTGTATATCTATAAATTAAATCTTGACCTAAGCCAGAATCTTAACCAGCAAGAGTGAAAGTCAGTTACCCACACTGGGCCATAAATACAGTTAGCTTTATTTTTTTCCCTCAAGGAAAATTAGAGTGAATTATTACATTAGTCAGGTTTCTGCAGAGAAACAGGAGAGAGAGAAAGACAGAAGGAGAGAGAGAGAGAGAGAGAGAGAGAGAGAGAGAGAGAGAGAGAGAGAGAGAGAAAGAGAGAGGAAAAAACCAGTGGGGTAATTCAGTCAAGTCCAAAAGCCTGAAAACCATGGGAGCAGATGGATGGAACAAATCCCAGTCTGGGGCAAGAGAAAATGAGATAAGATGTCCCAGCTCAACAGTGAACAGAGAGAAAAAGGGGAACAAACTCCTCCATGTTCTGCCTTTTGTTCTACTCAGGCCCTCAGTGAATTGAATGATGGCACCCTCGTTGAAGAGGACAACCTACATTACTGAATCCACTGATTCAAATACAAGTATCTGGAAACACCCTCATAGACACACCCAGAACAAATGTTTAATCTGGGCACCCTGTAGCAAGTCAAGTTGATACACAAAATTAACTACCACGAGTATTAAATTTTTAAGTTAACCAATGAATATAGCACTTTGTAGGAATCCTAATCAAAATGTCTGGCTCACAAAGCCTTTCTTGTTGCTTGTTATGAAACCATCCCATCCTCTTCATGAGAAGGAACCAAGGAATATTTGAAACTTTTACTGCCCTTCAGGCAAATGTATAACAACATCGAACTATTTTTATATTTTTTCTCCCTAATAAATGAGATACAAAGCAAGTTCTGAGGCAGAAAAATACTATGAGTGATTTTGTTCTTTTAACAGTGAGAAGCTTTTTGGATATAACAGCCTGGAGCCCTTTTTTCTACCACCAACAGATGGGACACAATATCCACCAATAAGCCATTGTGGTCTTTGGTTGTTATTTTTCCTAGGGTTCAGCTGGAACACGTTCAGAAAATACACATTACTGGAGCAGGTTTGCATTATAAATTTTGGAAAGTAATCCTGACTTTTTTCCCCATCGTTTATTTCCCATTGCACTGAAAACTGAACCCCTCTCTAGCTCTATTTGGACTTCGCTGGGAGGATGCAACTTGGCAAAACACAGTGACACTATGCTGCAAATGATTTGTAAAAATGTCTGTGGTCCCACATGGGAGCCAGTACATCAACCATTCTAACTAGATTGTATTGGCTCTGTTGGCAGTAATATGGGAGCATGTATGCTGTTATCACTAAAAGGCTTTTCATACTGTGACAATCAGATCCCCCGGAGCTCAGACATTGCATTCATTTTCTAACTCATTCATCATGTGAATGAAATGAGGGAATGATGGGATCCGTTCCTCGTAGTTACCCGTCATTTATAAGGAAACCACGTTCAGTTTTTTTGGATGGAAAAAGAAATATAAATAAGGAGCTTATCATCCTGAACATCTGATAGTCCTAGCAACTCATGAGCCCTAATTTCATTCAGCAACGATATGACAGCAAAAAATTTCTTGAGAAAGTGGAAGGGTGAGTGTAGCAGAGCCTACCTGGCAATTTCAGACAGGTGCACCTTCAAAACTCTCCTTATTATAACTATCACTTTCTAGAAAGACCTTTCAGCTAAATTCAGATGTTGTTATCTAAAGTAGAATAAAATTTCATATCCTTTGGCTCTGTGAATCCACTTTCAAGAATTTATTCTAAAAAAAAAAAAACAGAGATCTGCATAAATATAAATATTCAAGGATATTTATTGCTGTGATATTTAAAATAGTGAAAATTTAGATACAATCTAAATTTCCAGCAAGTGTAGATTATTCAAATTAGTTATAATATATCATCCATCATAAATGTTCATGAAGAACAATTAAATATATGAATAAATTCTCAAATATATCAAGTAAAAAAATCAGATTACAAAGGGATATGCTGTACTTCCAATTATATAATAAAAAAGTATTAGTAATTATTCTCTCTAGGTAGTAGAAGTATAAATAATGATTTTTTTTTCACATTTTCTGTATTTTTAAATGTAATAAATAACATTTTTAAGAATTCAAGAGTAATAGAATAGCTTTCTGGCCTATGATTATGTTGATTTTTTTTAACTATACAAGAAAAAAACCAAGCAACTTTAGACTGGAAGAAAGTCCCATTTGGGAATGAACAAAATTCAGACCACAAAACCACTGAGGCAAAATGGATAGAGGTTCTAAAGAATGATACATACATACTGAAATATTCCCAGTTTAGTTTTCTTCTTCAATTACAATATGCTGCCATTCACCATGGCAACATGGCAATATAGGCACTTCTGCTTATAGTTTTCCTAGACATAAATGAAATGCTTGTCCATTGGTTTATTTATCTAACATAGTGTTGTTGAAACCACTAGGTCTTTGTTACTGCTCCAGACAATGGAGAGTGGCAAGCAAGCTAGAAACAGTCATACCTTGGTGGAATTTAAATTTTCTTTTAATCTTTGCAACCACCCCTTGAGATTAGTGTGCTTATTCTTTGTTTACAGGTTAAAAAACAGGCTCAAGAGAAATTATGTTGCTTGCTACAACAAGTTAAGAGAGCCAATCCTCAACCAAGCCCTCTGATTCCCCAAGACCACAATTCTTTAAAATAACACTAGAGGTTTTTAAAAAAATTTTCCAACAGTGAAACTTATTTTTCAAATGAAATTATATTTGCTTTATTTCACCAATTCTGATGAATGCTTTTTCACATTTTAACCTCTAAAAATGTTAAGTGTCTTACAATTGCTGTCAGCCAGAGAGCAGAAAAGATGAAATTCTGGTAGCCTACATATTTGCATTCAGTTTTGCAAATTTGGTGTCAGTGGCTTGCAAGAAATTCTCAGAGGTGACAGTAGAGCATTTTTTCAAGAAACACTGGCTTACCGGCATACTCAAAGGTACAGAGGACATGTTGTCTGGAAAATATAAACTTTGGGAATTCAGACTCAGATATAAAGAAGATTTAGGAATACATGCACTAATTAATATTGTTTATATGTATAAATAAGACCAACAGAGCTCTCTCATTAAGTATAAAATTTAAAAATCCAAGTGAGAAGAAAACATTGTTCCATGGTTATTTCAGCAGTTTTCTCTTTCTTAGTGATATAATGAAGATGGTGCATCTTCAATCCATGGCATCTTAGATTCAGTGCAATGTGGTATAAGACTAACACTTTGTGTTTGACTAAAGAGGTGAAATTTCTAAGCCTCACCACCTCTAGGTTGCGCTTCAGCAGAAATGACTCCTGAAGGCATTCGGTACCTCTCCTCCTCAACAGGCAGAGATTACCAGCTTCAAGGCCTCATTGCAAACTTGATCATTGATGTTTGGCAATCCCTGAAACACTTCTAAGGAACCTAATATTTTATGGAGCACAGGTTCTTGGTACTTGTGCCTCTAAATTCCATTCCAAACTAAGTCCAGATAAGATGGGAGTGAGGCAGAATATGTGAACATTAAGGCATAGGTGTTTTGTTTTTGTTTTTTGGGGGGTTTTTTTAAAGGTTTTTTTTAATATATCTTTACATTATATATATAATTATATATAAAGATATATAATATATATCTTTAATATATCTTTTTTTTAAATATATCTTTATTTAATATATCTTCTCTCTCTTCAGAGAGAGGAAAGGAGAAGGAGAGAGAGAGAGACAGAAACATCAATGATGAGAGAGTCATTGATCAAGCCCACAACCCAGGCATGTACCCTGACCGGGAATCGAACCTGGATCGCCTGGATCCTAGGTCAACGCTCAACCGCCGAGCCACACCCGGCCGGGCTAAGGCATAGTTTTTAGAATAAGACTCCCTTGGTTTCAAATCTAAGCTACCCATTTATTGGAAATGTGATCTTGGAAGAATTATTTAAACTTTCTGTGCCTCTGTTTCCCCATCCATAAATAATAATAGCACTAACTTTATAGGGTTTGGAACATTAATGGATAAAGTTCATGTTAAATACCTAGTATATAATAACCCTTCAACAATGGTTCCGTATTTTATTATGGAGGAGGAGATAAGCTTAAAATTATAGGTTTATGCCTGAAACTTTGCCTCCAATCTTCCAACAAAATATCATCAATCATCTGTTCTCATCAATGACAGATATTTATTGAGCATTTGTTCTGTGGGAGGCACCCTTTGGAAGTTTATCATCTATTAGGAGGATGAGATACAGACAGCAGAAAAATAACTACAACACAGGGCAGTAAATTATTAGCAGTGTGGGAAGTTGTATTTTAAATTTCTAGAAAAGAGGGTATTGTCTTTATCGAAGATGGGCTGGAAGTTTTCACAGAGGAAGTAAGATTTGGAAATTCAAACTAGATGCTATTCTAAGAGGTAAATGAGAAGTCACTGGAGTTTTGTGAACATAAGTGACATAGTCAAGGTCATGTTTTAATGAACATTCTTCAAGGTCATCAGGAATAAAGATCAGCTCCGTTTTGGAGGAGAGCAAGGGGGAAAGGTACCATTTTTCCTGTACACTTTTCAGTGTATTTAGCAATAGGTCAGATTAGAAAGGAAGCAAAATATTCAACAAATAGCCTTTTGAGGAGTCAGTGAGGTGAGAGGAAGTGATTATCCAGAACACAACTAATGAAGTCAGATTGCAACAAAAAAAAAGAGAGATTTAGGTTAGTTACTGGTTGAGAATTAAGTGTTGAATAGATTAACCCCGGCTAAGGAAGGATTTGCTAAATTTGAAATACTCTGACCATCCCAAGTTAAGCCAATGACTCTATGACAAGTACAGAAGTAAGTAATTTGTGACTTCATGCTAAAGGGAGAAACTGAAAAGTTGAATTAAATAAACTGCATCAATAACAGTGAGATCCAAAAGGGCCACCATGACCTTTCACTCCATGTTTAACAAAGACCCGGAACAACAGAATCTCATAATAAAGAATGCATTCATCACTGAGTGTGAGAGAAACGATTCCAAGAACATGCCTTAATTTTTAGCACTACTATCATAAAACTGTTAAAGGATTATTAATATTGATGTTTTTTCAGTGATTTCACATCATCGTTGCATACAAGCAGCTTAAAATCTGCCTTTGGTGAAGCCCACCAAGCTGTTTACATAACCTTAAATGCATGGCAAGAGTTCAACTGGTAATTGTGATTTCAGATGTACTTTGTATTAGTCACTCTCCCAGTGTCTAATCACAACAGTTCCTGGGAAAAAAGAAGACAGGAAACTGTTTTCAGCCAACAGTTCCCCCTTAGAGGGTCTACTTAGGCATTTGATTTCACAGATCAAATAGGATATTATAAACATATACACAAGGGTTTTATTGAGCCCATTAAACAAGTAAAATTATACAGCTGAATTATAAATTATTCAAAATATATTTGTTTAAACACTTTGTTGAAGATAGAAAAATTAGGTCAGACACAGATGAAAATTATTTAGGTTTGCTTTTAAACCTTCTGAAAATCATCACTGACCCTCTTGGCTGCCTCCCACCCGTTCTCCATATTTCTCACTCAGGACATATCTGTTGTCATTCTCCTCATATTAATGTTTCTAAATTTGGGGTCAGTACTTCTCTCAACAGGAAACAAGAGAAATAGCATTTCTGGGGAAAGTGTCTAAATAGCTAACCAGAAAGATTTCATTGGGGCAGCACCTACTTGCAGCTGAAGCCAGCCACCTGAA
This sequence comes from Miniopterus natalensis, assembly GCF_054644295.1. Taxonomy (NCBI): domain Eukaryota; kingdom Metazoa; phylum Chordata; class Mammalia; order Chiroptera; family Miniopteridae; genus Miniopterus; species Miniopterus natalensis. The sequence goes on along the minus strand of NC_142081.1, from coordinate 103,183,525 downwards.
CTAAGGCAGAACAGCGAATGAAGGGTGGGGTGATGCCGACAGCCCCTACTTCCAGGGCATGGATCAAAGGAGAGATGGTTTTACAGTTTATGGGGAAAATCCAAAGAGCTCAGAAAATAGGTATCAGGAATAATCCTGCACATTTACTCCAGCAAATTTCTGTCAATTCAGAGTATATTCAGAGGCAGAACATGGACCTGAGGATGACTGGCCTCCCTCAGAAACAGAGGGCTTCATTACTGAATGATGACAGGGTACGAGGCAGAGTCTGAAGGTGACAAGAAACAAGAAGGCCTTCCTAGAAGTCAAGATCATAGGACCACCTTTTAGAACTGACACCCATTGACTTCAGGATCTACACAATTCACATACATGTTTCCTCTGAAATGTCTCCAAAATGGTTCTCAGCCTTTGTTGGACATTGGAATTACATGGAAAACTTTAAATCATAGTGATGCCTGAATTCCACCTCAAAAGATCCTTATACAGTTACTCTTAAATGCAGCCTGGACATCCAGATTCTTAAAGGCGCCTCAGTTTTCTGATGGGCAGCCAAGAGTAAGAGCCACAAGCCTAGGATAATATAATAGGGGATGGTGGTCATGCAGCTACATCAGGGATACAAGTCATGCTTAAAAGCATTCAAATGTGAATGCATTAGAAACACTAACATTGTTTCAAATGTCCACATTAACTAAAGCAATTTATATATTCAGTGCAATACCTATCTAAACCTCAATGTCGTTTTTCACAGAAATAGATCAAAAAAATCTTCAAATTTGTGTGGAAACATATAAGGTGCTGAATAGCCAAAGCAATTCTGAGAAAAAACTACAAAGTCAGAGGTATCATGGTCCCTGATTCAAATGATACTATAAGGCTACAGTTATCAAAGCAGAGTGGAATTGGCAAGAAAACAGACCAATGGAAAAGAACTGAGAGCCCAGAAATAAACCCACATGTTTATGGACAAATAATTTATGACAAAGAACCCACAGATATACAATGGAGAAAGGAAAGTATATTCAGTAAATGGTGTTGGGAAAACTAGACAGTCAGATGCAAAAGAATGAAACTAGACCACTATCTTACATCATACACAAAAATTAACTCAAAATGGATTTAAGACTTGAATGTAACACCTAAAACAACACATATAAAAAGAAACATATGCCTGGATGGCGTGGCTCAGTTGGTTGAGCTTCCTGCCATGCACCAAAAGGTCTTGGCTTTGATTCCCAGTCAGGGCACTTGCCGGAGTTGTGAGCTCAACCCCCAGCAGGGGGCATGCAGGAGGCAGCCTGTCGATGTTTCTTTCTCCTCAATGTTACTCTTTCTCTTCCTCTCCATTCTTCTTTCACTAAAATAATTAAAAACATATCTGAAAATAAAATAAAAGGAAAAGAAACATAGGCAGTAAGTTTCTGAACACTAGTCTTTGTGAGGTTTTTGTGAATTTGACTCCAACACAAGGGAAACAAAACCAAAAATAAACAAATGGGACTACATCAAACTAAAAAGCATCTGTACAACAAAGGAAACCATTAACAAAACAAAAAGGCGGTCAATCAAATGAAGCAAGATATTTGCAAATGATACTTCAAATAAGAGGTTAATATAAAAAATATATAAGTAAGTCATATACCTCAACAACAACAAAAATAAAACAACCTACTTTTTAAAAAATGGGCAGAGGCCTGAATAGCCATTTTTCAAAGGAAGACATACAGATGACCAAGAGGCACATGGAAAGATGTTTAAAGTCCTTAGTTATTAAGGAAATGGAAATCAAAACCACAACGGGATATCACCTCGTGGCTGTTAGAATGGGTATTATAAAAAAGACAAGAAATAACAAGGGCTGGAGAGGATGTGGAAAAAAGGGAACCCTCATGCACTATTGGTAGAATTGTACATTGGTGCAGCCACTATGGGAAACAGTACAGAGGTTCCTCAAAAAATTAAGAACAGAACTACCATATGATCCAGCAATTCCTCTTCCGTGTATTTATCCAAAGAATATGAAAACATTCATTCAAAATTTATATGTACTCCTATGTTCATTGCAGCATTATTTACAATAGCCAAGATATGGAAACAACCTAGGAGTCCATCAGTGGGTGAATGTATAAAGAAGATGTGGTATATCTATCCAATGGAATACTGCCCAGCCATATAAAAGATGAATTATTGCCATTTGTGCCTTCATTGATGGCTCTTGAGGCTATTATGCTAAGTAAAATAAGTCAGATGTAAAAGAACAAAAACCATATGATTTCACTCATGTGAAATACAAAACAAAAATGAAACAAATGAACAAAGAAAACAAAAACAAACTCATAGATACAGAAGGAGGTTTTGGGAAAGGACAAAATGGGTAAAGGGGGTCAGATATATGGTGACAAATGGAAACTAGACATTTGGTTTTGAGCACACCATACTGTATACAAATGTCAAATTATAATGTTTTATACCTGAAACTTATATAATGTTATTGACCAGTGTTATCTCAATAAAAAACAAAAATAGATAAGAAAATAAAAGTATTTAAATTATTTTGCTTTTTAAACACTGGGAAGGCCAAACAAACTCTTCCAGTCTAGCCCAGAGTTTGCAAAGGGACCAAGAAAGGCCCCATGCAAACCAATTCTCTAGCAGTGGTACTGATAAAATAAAACCACACTTTCAAACAAATTAAGGGGATGATGATGGGAAATCTAAATTACCAATTACTGAGCACCAGCTTGCTGCATGCAGGATCACTTTTAACCCTGTAATGCTTAAAAGAGCACCTCAAAATCAATGTCTAGCACATAGGAAGCACTCAATAAATATTTGTGAAAAATACTGACCCATTTTAAAGACCAGGAAACAAAGGCTCAGACAGGTTAAATAATTTGTCCAAAGTAGCACGGTTAGCAGCGATGGATCCAATATTTCAACCAAAGTCTGTCTGAATTCTTCCACATGGCAATGCTGCCTTAATCTTTGAGAAGATCAAATTACCCAAAATCTTTTTTTTAATGTAGTTTTAGAGATCTGGTATGAGATCTGCCCTAGATAAAGTTGTATTTGAGATATATAGCAGCACGGGATCTCACTCTGCAGAAACAACTTGTTTGCTAATTTGAGAAAGAACAAACAACTGAGTCATTTTAGCAATATAAAAATAATAATATACGCATAATATTCAAACAAATTCCAAGAATTAGCTAACTCAAAATAAATAACTCAAACATCTACTATATAAGATAAAGTAGCATAAAATATTTAAAGTACCAACAAACTCCTAAGTAACATCAGTAACTCAATGAAAGAGATGCAGTTTAAGACTAGCCAAAATGGGGGTTGGGGGGTGGGAAGACAACAGTCAGTGCACAGTGTCAGCTCCCAAGTAACACACCAAAAATTGGAAAGAAAAAGAATAACAGACACAGCCAGTAGCAGAAATACAGCTGAATGTTAATAAGTAGACTTGAATTCCAGGCTAAGGAGCTTGAACCTTATTTAGCATAGGCTGTTTTCACTGTCTACAATTCTTTCCTCTTGCTACTATCTGAAATATATGTCTATTCAGTTATATATTTAAAATATCTATTCAATTCCTCTGCCCATTTTTAAATTGGATTGTTTTTTGTTATTGAGTTGTATGAGTTCTTTATTTTGAATATTAACTCCTTATCAGATATATGGTTTGCAAATATTTTTTTTTTCTATTCCATAGATTGCCTTTTCATATTGTTGATTATTTTGCCATGTAGAAGCTTTTCAGTTTACATAATCTCACTTAGTGATTTTTGCTTTTGTTGCTTCACTTTGGGTATCATATTTTTAAAAATGTTATCAGGACTAATATCAAGGAGCTTTTCCTGTGTGTTTTCTTCGAGTTCTAAGAATATAGATCTTTCTTCTTCCATCACCATTTATCCCTTCTATGCCCTCTTCCACCTCCACTCCCTCTCTACCCCCACAATCAGCACACTGTTGTCCTAGTCCATGAGTTCTCACTCGTTTTTCCTGTTTGCTCAATCTCTCCACCCTTCCAACACCTTCCCCCAACACCACCAGAGTTGTCTGACTGCTCTCTATCTATGAGTCTGTTTCTCTTGTGCTTGGTAGTTCAGTTTGTTCATTAAATTCCACATGAGTGAAATCATGTGGCACTTGTCTTTCTTTGAATGGCTTATTTCACTTAGCATAATGTTCCCCAGGTCCATCTATGCTGTCCAAATGGTAAGTTTCCTTCTTTTTTTACAGCTGAATAGTATTCCATTGTGTAAATGTACCATAGCCTTTTATCCACTCATCTACTGGTGGGCACTTGGGCTGCTTCCAAATCTTGGCTATTATAAATAATACTACAATGAACATAGGGATGCATATATTCTTTTGAATTGGTGTTTTGGGTTTCTTTGGATATATTCTCTGAGGTGGAATCACTGGGTTCATAAGGCAGTTCCATTTTTAATTTTTTGAGGTAACTCCATATTGCTTTCCACAGTTGGCTGTACCAATCTGCATTCCCACCAACAGTGCTCAAGGGTTCCCTTTCCTTCACCTCCTGGCCAACGCTTATTGTTTGTTGATTTCTTGATGATAACCATTCTGACAAGTATGAGGTAATATCTCATTGTGGTTTTAATTTTCATTTATCTTATGATTAGTGATGTTGAGCATCTTTTCATATGTCTATTGGCCATCTGTATGGTTTTTTTTTGGAGAAGTATCTATTCAGGTCCTTTGCCTATTTTTTAACTGGAGTGTTTGTATTTTTGCTGTTGAGTTTTATAAATTCCTCATAAATTTTGGATATTAACCCCTTATCAGGTGTATCATTGGTGAACATCTTCGTGCATTTGGTATGTTGTCTTTTTGTTTTGTTGATGGTTTCCTTTGCTGTGCAAAAACTCTTTAGTTCGATACAGTCCCATTTGTTTAGTGTTTCTTTTGTTTCCCTTGCCAGAGGCGATATATCAGAAAAAATATTGCTATGAGAAATGTTGAGACTTTATTGTCTTCTTGAAGAATTTTAATGTTTAGAGTCTAGCATTTAAGTCTTTAATCCATTTTGAGTTTATTCTTGTGTGTGGTGTAAGAAGTGTTCTAGTTTCATTTTTTTGCACGTATCTGTCCAGTTTTCCCGACATGAGTTATTGAAGAGACTATCCTTTATTTCATTGTGTATTTCTGCCTCCTTTGTCAAATAGTTATTGACTATAAATGTGTGGGTTTATTTTTAGGATCTCTATTCTGTTCCATTGATCTGTTTACCTGTTTTTATGCCAGTGCCATGCTGCTTTGATTACTATGGCCTTATAGTATAGTTTGATATCAGGTAGTGTGATTCTTCCTACTTTGTTCTTCTTTCTCAAGATCACTGTTACCATTCAGGGCTTTTCATTGTTCCATATAAATTTTTGAAACATTTGTTCTAGTTCTGTGAAATAAGCCATTGGTATCTTGATAAGAATTGCACTGAATCTGTAGAACACTTTGGGTGGTATGGACATTTTAATGACGTTAATTCTTCCTATCCATGAACATGGTATATGCTTCCACTTATTTGTATCTTCTTCAATTTCTTTCTTCAGTATCTTATCATTTTCTTGGAATCAGTCTTTTATATCCTTGGTTAAATTTATTCCTAGGTATTTTATTCTTTTTGAAGCAATTGTGAATGGGATGTTTTCTTAGTTTCCCTTTCTGATAGTTCATTATTGGTGTATAAAAATGCAACTGGCCCGACTGGGTGTGGCTCAGCGGTTGAGCGTCGACCTGGGATCCAGGCGATTGGGGCTCGATTCCTGGTCAGGGCACATGCCCAGGTTGTGGGCTTGATCAATGACTCTGTCATCATTGATGTTTCTATCTCTCTCTCTCTCCTTTCCTCTCTCTGAAATCAATAAAGATATATTAAAAAAAAAAAATGCAACTGATTTCTGGATATTTGTTTTGAATCATATTACTTTACTGAATTCATTTATCAGTTCTAGTAGGTTTTTGGTAGAATCTTTAGGGTTCTCTATATACAATATCATGTCATCTGCAAATAATGACAGTTTTAGTTTTCCCTTTCCAATTCAGATGCCTTTTATTATGTTAAATTCTTTAATCCATTTTAAGTTAATTTTTGTGAGCAGTGCAAGAGTCTAATTTATTTTTCTGCATGTTAATATCCAGTTTTCCCAGCATCATTTATTGAACAGGCTAACCTTTCCCCATTGAGTAATGTTGGCTCTCTTGTCAAATATTAGTTGACTGAATATATGGTGGGGTATGGGTTTATGTGTCAATTATTATGCCAGTATATACTGTTTTAATTACTGTAGGTTTGTAGCATAGTTTCAAATCAGGAAGTGTTCTGCCTTGGGAGAAAGGCAGCACTGGCAAAAGCTCTCTCTGTTTTGTTTTGTTTTGTTTTGTTTTGTTTTGTTTTGTTTTGTTTTGTTTTGTTTTGTTCTGTTCTGTTCTGTTCTGTTCTGTTTTGTTCTGTTTTGTTTTGTTCTGTTTTGTTTTGGGTGAGGGGGGTGAGTTTTTATGTTTTGCTTTTTTTTTGTTCCAACAGAGTATTTGAATCTTTCCTCAAGAAATCTGGACTTCTACCAAGGCTCTTTCATCTCTCTGTGGGTGTCTGCCCAAGTCAGCACTCCCCAAGTGTTTCCAATTTCACTGAGAGGGACTGTGGCCTGTTTACAGGCCACTGCTGGTTCCACAAATCAGACAGGTTTGTCTGCCTATTACCTGATGCACAGGTGGGTGAGACTCCTCCTGGCTCCCTTGGAAAATGGTGCTGGATCCTACAATTCCCACAGAAGCACTTTTGTTCTTCGATGGATGTCTAATTTTAATTGTTAAATGAAGGAGGGGACACAAAGGAGGGATGTCTTATGCTGCTGTGATGCTGACTTCACACCATAAAAGCACAGGTTTCCTATAGCCATCAGAAACCATTAGTTAATGTTCATGGGACCATAATACTAGAGGTTCTCTATAGCCAAAACTAAACATTTACTGATCTAAATACAGATTTTGCTTTTTTAAAAATTCTTTTATGAAAACACCACTTTTAATGTTTCAGACAAATTCAGTCATTTAGTTCTATGCAATGAATGACTAATAATGACTCAAGAGTACTCTGAAGACTTGAGGAGATACATTAACTCTGAGCCATGAGATTACAAATTTAGGCTTTATTATCTGGAAAAGAGTTCATGTCAATCATCTCACCCCACACCACTCACTCAATCCGTGAGAAAAACCTTGTGAAAGGGAAGATCTGTCTTCAAGTATTTACTTTGCCTTGAAGGGCAATATTTTAAACTAAGAACCAGGGTAAGGCTCACAGACAAAATACTTGACCTGTGAAATACCTCTTGCTTATTTTTAATGACTATCCTCAACTCAGAAATTTGTCATAATCACTCCTTCTTATTGGTGTGATGGTAAATTAATCTTTTTGCTCTGTGGGGAAAAAATGAATGTACCTGAAAACACCCTTAAAGTTATGTTCTGAAAATCAATTTCTCTTGATGAAAGATAGTAAATCACTCTTTAATCATTTATATTCTCCAGTGTGAGATTTTACTTAAAGTAGAAGAAATTTTTAAAAGCTATCTTGATAAAAATGAATGAAACAGTATACAATAAAGCTTGGTCCATGTCCCATTAGAGATTTTCTTCACTTTATATAGAGACCATTAAGGCTTTACTGTTCAGATGAATAGTTTGGGCATGAGTGTGCAGGGAAAGAGGAGTAGGAGAGAAGAAGAGTGAGAGAATAGAAGAATGCAGATATTATTGAAATAACAAGTAATAGATATTATTCTAGATGTTGAGAATAACCTGATAAAATCTTCTCTTCAGAAAGCCAATCTCTAACTCCAAAGAAATATTTGAGGATTTATTATCCCTGGGCTGGTCATTCTTGCTAAAATGGTAAGTGCTTTTCTCACCAATTCCTAGGTATTGCAACAAAAACAAACAAACAAACAAACAAAAAACCATGAGCTCTCAAGACAATGCCTAGGTTCAAATCTTTTCTATTATGACCTTCTGTTCATTTCTGTACTTTCTGTTCTTCAGTTTCCTTATATGTAAACTGGTAATAATAATGGTACCTGCTCAGAGAGTTGTAAAGTATTTAACTCAGTAAATACTTCATCAATGTTAGTTATATGTATTACATTTATTCACAGACTAAATAAACCACTAAATAACACTAATGATTTCTAGAATGTGTTAGAGAGCTAATGACAATAATTGCTACGTCTTAGGTCTTACTAAGTCTAGACATGGTCCTAAAAGCTTTAAATGCATTAATTCATTAAACCCTAATGATAGTCCTAAGATATAGGTACTCTCATTTTTCCTATTGTTATAGAGAAGGAACTGAGACTTTTAAAAGGTAATAGAACAGCAGCAGAAGTGGGAGTCAAGAATAAAGCAGAGCCCAGCTGGGCGTGGCCCAGTGGTTGAGCTTCCACTTAGGTTCCAGGCGATTGGGGTTCGATTCCCGTCAGGGTACATGCCCGGCTTGCGGGCTTGATCAGTGACTCTCTCATCATTGGTGTTTCTATCTCTCTCTCTCCCTCTCCTTTCCTCTCTCTGAAATCAATAAAGATATATTAAAAAAAAATAAAAAAGAATAAAGCAGAGATTTAAACACTCTGCATCTACATGACACTTATTCCTAAGGAAATATCGATGAGAAAATCTAAAATTTTTCCTGCATTTGTCTTCTGATCTTTTCTTAAAAGTAAACTCCTGTTTTGCTACTATTTGTTGTGCCAAATATTAAACAGTTTTTATCTACCTAAAAATAATCATTCCAATGTATGAGTTACTAAGAGGTGATAAACCAGTGATCGATCATAACCATGCACTTTTTCAATGCTAAAAACATTTTTAATATTTGAGGTTAATGAAATGTCAGTTCACTTTTTCTTGAAAATATCAATTCATCCAGTTACACATATTGATTTTAATGAATATTAAAACCAATTTCACTTAATTTGTTGTAGAAGGTAATTAGAGTTCAAATTGGCATAGAGATTAAACAGGGATTATTAAAACATGAGTTATAACCTGTAACTGGAGTCAAATGCAAGTCATTCTTTATAAAGCTATATTTCATTGCTTAAGCTCTTCAGAAACATACTAATACTCTTCCTCCAAAACATACCAATTCCAATTCTAGTACATTAGGTATTGCTTGAAATTTTGAAATTGCAATAAGTTTATAGGGGCTATTATTTTGCAAAGTTCAAGCTTTTTGCCTCATGTCTCTCTTTGTAACAGCTGCTTAGTGAGAGTTTAATAGGTGGCTGACACTGGTTTATATAATCTTATATATTGAACACACCAAATCTATTTAACTCACACTACAGATAAAGAAACTGAAGTTTAAAGTATAAGTAATGTGCCCAAGGCCACCCAGTTATGTTCATCAAAAGGCTTATTGGCTTTGTTTCCCCATTGCTGTATCAACCCTATCAAGTTCTCAACTATGGTATTCATCTACCCACCTGGAAATCATCCAGACATGAAAAAATAGAACTATTTGAATATTTAGAGAAATGTTACGACGAATCAGAAACAAGGCAATGTTTCACATCATGTTTAGACTAGTGGTTCATAAACTTTAGTGCACATGAAAATCATACTTAAACCCTACTTAATATGAAGACTCCTAGGTACTACCACTACCATCCCGAGATTCTAATCTAGGTTTGGGTAAAGCTGGAGAATCTAAATTTGCAACAAGTACCTTAGGTGATATTCATATCCAACCATAAAAAACAACTTCTAGATACCCCCAAAAAATGTCAGTCACAGAGTCAGAAGTACAGAGAATTCACATTTGACACACTTCCTCTCTTCCAAACATGGTAATAATAAAATATAATGATTTTAAAATAGCCAAGCTCAAAAACAATATAAATATCTCTGTGGAACACAAACTGAATCTCTGTGGAGCAAAGCAGTTACCATGAAATAAAGCACTGGCTCACTAGGTTCCAACCTAGAGGCAAGCATTAGTTACTGGGAGCAGCACTGCCACAAGGAATAGAAACAGTAGTACCAAACAAAATAGAACCTGCTGCAGGTCATTAATAGGAGCACAGATTGATCGTATGATCTAATAATAGGGAAAATTCACTAAGGCTACATAATAATCATAATCCTACATGTATTTAGTAGCCCAGCCTCAAAATAGCTAAAAAAATTCTGACAGAATTATATGTAGATATTGAAAGATCCATAATTGTAATGAGAGATTTTAACATATCTCTATCAGAAACCAATGGGTCAAATAGGAAAAAAATAATTGTAAGTCTAGAATTGACCACAAAATTAACATTTTACCTAGTAGATATAAAATCCTACAGAGACTAAATAGAAACTATACATTCTTTTCACAGAGAGAAAGTGCAGAGCATTTATAAAATAACTATGTATTAAACCACAATGGCAGACTCAACAAAACTTCAAACAATCAGCAGTATGCTTATCTTATTTTCTGGCAATATCTAATTTAATATTAGAAAGGAAAAACAAGATACTAAAAGCATATGTTCCTAAAACTTAAAGGGCACTAAATATACATTGTACTAAAGAGGAAATGGCAATAAAATTATGAAACATTCAGAGGTGAATAATAATAAAAGTGTTACATATAAGTAATGGGGTATGGTTAAAGGAATAGCTAAAAAAATTATATAGCTTTAAATGCATTTATATAAAAGAAAAAAATTAGATAAATAAGCTAAGGGTTTTTTTGCTAAGCTTCTAAAAAATCATGACACCACCCCTTCCTCTAGCATTCCCTATCCCCCTTTTTTTTTATATTTATTGATTTCAGAGAGAGGAAAGGAAAGGGAGAGAGAGAGAGCTGAAACATCAATGATGAGAGAGTCGTCATTGGTCAGCTGCCTCCTGCATGCCCCCAACTGGGGTTCGAGCCCGCACCTGGGCATGTGCCTTGACCGGGAATCGAACTACAACCTCTACTCTTATCATTCTACCCTGATTTACTTCTCTTTAATCGCATTGGCTCTTTTGCTATTATTTGATCTTACCAAAAACACACTCTCTTTAGGACTTTTGAATTTGTTGTTCTCTTTAGTTGAAATGCTTTTCCCCCAGGGCACCACAGGATTTACTCTCTTCCTTCCTCCAGGTTTGTATTTATATGTCACCTTCTCAGTGAGTCCTTGCCCGGTCAGCTTCTAAAAAATCATGACACCACCCCTTCCTCTAGCATTCTCTATCCCCCTTTCATGCTTCATTTTTCTCTGTAACACTTATCACTTACCTAACATACTGTGCCATTTAATCAAGTCTTATTTTCCTCCCTCCTACTAGAATATAACGTCTATAAATATATGGATTTTTGTCTGTTTCATTCACTGCTATATATCTAAAACCTAGTATACAGTCTAGCACATTAGATATTTAATAAATATTTGCTTAATGAATGAATGCACAAGTAAATAGCACAATTTTAATAGAAAAAATAATTGAAAATTATTTAAATGACCTTTAACAGAAGAATAGATAAATACAGGGTAGCCCAATAACACAATCTCAGAAACATGTTATTTAGTGGATGGGGAAGAAAAAAGCTGCATGGAGTGTGGTGTTAGTTATAAAGCTTGAAATCATACAAAATAGTATTTGTTTCATTTATAGCTAAATATATATACAGTAATACTATAAAAACCTTACATAGGTAGGGTAAACATAAAATTCAAGAGAACCTTGACTCTGGAGTAGGAAAAGAGTGGGATGAGAAAACTGAACAGTATTTTATTTCATCTGTAACTGTCTTCTTATACATACACGCTGTCTGCAATATTTAACAATAAGAAATATGTCTCTTATTTGTCTTTAAACCATCCCGCTCCTTCTTGTCAGTGTTTGTGAAAGTATTAGTAAATAGGAGACCTGTGTGAAAAGATTTTCAGATAGAACTATAAGATAATATAGAATCTATGACTTCACTCAGTTCAGAAATTGCACTGATTGTACATCAGCAGGTTGAATGCAAAGCCACACCAAATGTGCTAAGGATTCCAAATTTTGCTTGCAGTAGAACATTAATCAACCTCTAGTGACTACTTGGCCAAATAGCCAGATCTTCACAGTTTCATAACCAGCTCTTCGCCTATCACTTACTGCCAGCTTGTGCTGTAAGTTAGTGTAAAACTTCTGGACTCTCACCACATGCCCTGCTGAGGCCTTGATGTGTTTTCAATGTGCAGCTTTCCAAGGAAATAATATTCTTTTTAAAATACCTGACTCTATCTCTGAAGCCTATAAACTCAAAATTTAACCTAATTATTAAATATCCATAAAGTGAAATGTCTCAAATTGTTTTATATTGGCTACAAATACCATTAGAAAATGCCAAAGCTCTTTTTTATTCTGGATAAAATAAAACTGCTGCTTCTTAACTTCTGTACCAGCTATTTTTTTAAATATTAGATGCCATTTACAAATTAATAATGTCTATTCTTAAGACTTGAAAGAGTTTATTTTGAGCTAACCTCTATATATGATAAAGTAAGTTCACATTCTATCTTTATAGGACATCTCTCACTCTGCCTTTTTAATAAGGGAAGCACTGTGAAAGTACAGTGAATTAATTCAGTATTTATTGGAAGGCAAGTCCTTTAATCCATAGATATTTTACAGGCTCAAAACTTTTTTTGAAAGAAAGCTTTCCTACTTGCTTAAATACAGGAAACTGTCATTCTAAATCAGTCACCCTCATTCACATTGTCCACTCTTCTTAGAGCTTGGTCTTGTATTTAACTCACATTTGCCATTTCAGCCGTAAGGCCCTGGTCCATTAATGAGAAGTTTTTTACCTGAATGAATGAGGAATAACTGATTAATTGATTTTAAAATGTCTAACTAAAATTAGTACTTAAAAATTTGTGTTTGAAAATGGACAGTAGTTTTAAGAAAAACCCACCCCTAACCCTCTTGCCCCTGCCCCACCAAAATTAAATTTGTAGCTTCGTTGATCCACCATTTGACCTAAAGTAAGAAACCTTGCCTGTGGCATTTGCATTGTAACCTAAAGGCAGGGAATCCATGTCTAGCTGGGAAATGCCTTAACATCAGTGGACCACCAACTAGCTCTCCTACTTACCGCTTGTGTCAAATCCTGACACGGGTTGACAGGTGGCTCATATGGCTGGCTCTGCTCTTTAGCTAGATGCAGAGGTCACAGCTTCTATTATGCATTTATAAATATGGGATTTAGAAACTAAAGAATAACTAATCGTGTTCCTTATGATATCGCCATGGAACAATGACTGACACAATTTGACCCATCCTCATTAAAAGAGAACCTAAACACAGACGATAGCACAGTGAAACTTAAAAGAGAGAGAGAGAGAACCTAAAAGAAATAATTCACTTTGGGGTGCTGGTTTTTCATAAGCAACACAATAAGTATATTGTTGTAATTTATAATTTAAAAAATAAGTTGGCCCAGCTGGTGTGGTTCAGTAGTTGAGCTTCGAACCATGAACCAGGAGATCATAGTTCGATTTCCAGTCAGGGCACATGGCAGGATTGCGGGCTCAATCCCCAGTGGGAGGTGTGCAGGAAGCAGCTGATCAATGACTCTTTCCTCATTGATGTTTCTCTCTCTCCCTCTCCATTCTTCTCCTTGAATGCAATACAAATAAGTTTTAAAAATAAAATATAAGTTGAATTATAGTAGAAATAACTCCACACATAAACACAATTGCTTATTTGTGGTCCCTACTCCCCTCCAAAAATGTTATACATTGGTAGAGAGCTTTTGTTTGGGGGGGATTTTGAGATGAGTTCAGCATGCTTCCAAGATGTTTCTAGAATCTAACTGCAAAGGGCAAAAGGTCTTAATAATTCTTATTACATAGACCTCTGCATTACAGTAAAACTATTATTAAGCGTTTACTATTTTTCAGGTATTTTGCCATCCCTGAAGATAGTGAGATGAATGACACTGGCACTAGCCTCAAAGATGCCTAATCTAAGAGTGTCTACTAAGATAAGTAGACAAACAATTATGATGCAAATAATAAGAATCATAAAAGAGGATGATAAGAGAACTACTCCTAGCCCCAGTAAGGGCACATAAGTCAAGCTCAAGCAAGCCAAGAAAGCTTTCCAGAAGAATTCACACCACACCAAATCATTAAGAATAAATTAGAATTTGTAGCATAAGGATGAGATGGGGAAAGGCATACCTAACAAAGCAACTGTGTGTGCAGAGAAGTACAGACACATAGACTAACATGGAGGGCCCAGGCAGAAGTGCAGGGCAAAAGTGGGACTTTATCTTGAAGGCAATAGGCTCCTTTGAAGCATTTTAAGCAAGAAAATAAACTGATCATATACGTGCTTCAGGAGGACCACTATGACAGCAGTGTGGAAAATGCTTCAGAGGAAGGCCATAGGAAAGACAAGGGAGAGAATTATGAGGCCAGCAATGTACAAAATGTCAGATGTCCATCACATCAGGAAGCATGACAGACTAATTTAGCAGTAATTTATACTTGGATGGCAAGAGGGAAATATTTCAAATGTTCCTGGAACATCGTTATAATTCTACTCTTGGTGAAAAAATACAGAAATAATAATGAAATAAAAAAACTACCATTTAGTGTCTTTAATCCTCACAACTATTTTGCATAGTAGAGTTTATCCCTCATTTTATAATTGAGCCAACAAAATTATAAAAATTAAGTAAATTATCTCAAGTCACATATCTGCAAAATCACAGAATCATGATCTTAACACAAGTGGTCTGGCTGCTAGGCCCACACTCTTTCTATTGCACTATGATTCCTTTTAGAGCATCCGTGTCAAGAGGTTTATTACTAAAGTCCTAAAAATACCATTAAATGGTGGTCTCTTGAAAAACATTCCAATAATGTTATTACAGAAATCTCTCAATTGTTTTTGCTATTTCAGTCACCCATGTATTAAAGTTTAAAACATAACTCAGGGAAAATATACTAAAAGAAACTGGCCACCATAGTGCTGATCCAGACCATATGGGGTTATTCCTAAAAATGCAACTTCTCAGAAAGAGAAATACTAACATTAAATTATGCTAAACATATTTTTGGCTCTTACTAAATGATGCATAACAGAAAGGCTAGTTTAAAATAGTCATAGATTTAAGGGGGAGAGGAAAGATACCTTGCTGGCATCACCCGTGTTTAAATCACCTAATTAGTCATGCAAAATGCAACCTATATGCAATAGATGAGTTAACATTGCTATTACAACCTTCACTTTTCCATTATCTGACTTTTATAAGTTTAAATTTGCAGTCTTAAAGGTTGTCTCACTCTAAGATTTTTGCATTTAATTAAACACAGCAATAGAGAAAAATCACATTTTTCAAAACAAGTGTTCAACATCTTAAATCTAGCAATATAAAAGATGAGTCGTCACTATTCTCAGAGGAAAGCTTTCAACTTCCCTTGCTACTGAACTATTAGTTTTTTTTACAGCCAATATAAGATCTGTCAAAACATGTGGATACAACATTTATAAAAGACAATTAATGTACTTGTTTTCAAACTTTCCTATATGTTATTCTGTCATAGAGTGCAAAATCAAATATCCTAGCTCAAATTTATCAATTAAGCCTTTAAATAATATAACTTTATTTTTTACTATTATAACATGTCAAAGGAATTTCTCTCTTTGAAATCCCAAGAACACAATATTCTCTACAACTTAAGCTAGATATCCTCAAGACATGTGAAGTACCCGGACAGCAATATCTAAACCCCCCCAAAAACAAAGCATTTTTCTTTCTAAAACTGAGTGAGAAAAAGATTCTTGGAATATGTTAAAAAGACTAAAAATTACAAATATTATAATGGCCATCTCATGGAGCCATTTAAATCTACAATATATGCTTTTGGGGTGTCATTAAAGCATCCATTTAACTAGAATGTGGATGTCATAGTCTTAATTTCAAAGGAATCTACATGCAGATAAAAGTTCAAATTTCTAAGTAGAGAATCTCTTATTGTTCAGCCAACAAACACTTATATAGTATCTTTTAAGGTCAGGCTCTATACTAGGCCCAGTCTTCTAGCAAGGGTAACCCTTAGGGTCCATGAAATGAAAAAAATATATATTTAATATGTTTTTATTGATTTCAGAGAGAAAAAAGGAGGGGGAGAAAGAGATAGAAATATCAATGATGAAATAGAGTCATTGATCGGCTGTATCCTGCACACCCCTTCCTGGGGATTAAGCCTGAAACCCAGGCATATGCCCTGACTGGAATCAAACAGTGACCTCCTGGTTCATGGATTAACACTCAACCACTGAGTCACACTGGCCAGACGAGATGAAATTTTTAAAATTTCACTTGATTTTTTAAAAAAATTTTCATTAGCCCCACAATACATCAGTCCTTGATAATTCGTTTTGTTGTTGTTATTGAGCCACACCGCTAACCAGGCAATAATTAATTTTTTAACCCCTTAAAACTTCTGCTTTACTTCTCTGACAAGACTATTGCAGTTACAAAGGAATGAAGTAGACACTTTCCAGCAGTAAGTCAGCTGTTTAGTTGGCCCTTGTGGAATGACACTGCCATGCTCTAGTCACCATGTCTCAGCATCTGCTCCTTTCTTGTAAGGTTCAGAAAGATTAGCAGTCTCATGGAGGTTGAGTCACTCTTACCAGTCTTATGAGAGACTGATAGGTAAATTAAAATGCTCATTAATTGTATTACAATGAGAACTACAACAAGTTTTTCCATCTCCTTGAAATCCCTTGACAAATGCATTCTATTCCTGCAGGCAAACCTACTTGGGAAACCAAATTATAATCAGAAGCTGACTTAGTAAACATGAAATCTGGTCAAAGGGAGATGAATATTATCAAAGATATGGACTTGAAAAAGAAAGGGTACTGAGAAGAAACCTCAGAAAAGTAGAAAGAGAAACAGGGTACAGTGATATCTCTAAGGCTTGGGAAAAGAAATTTTCAAGAAGAAGGACTTCTGCGAATGCTATGAAAGAGCATGTGAAAGGTGAAGTAAAGTGTAAACAAACACTTGCCATCCTGTCCCCAAAAAGAGCTCTTAAATTTGTCTTTTAGAAGATAATTTATGTCTGCTTAACAGACTCGATCGGATAGTGCGGCTAGAACCAGATTACAATGGGCTGCTGAGAATGGTTCTTTAAAAAGACAAGACAGCAATTGTGGGACACCCTTTGAAGAGCTTGGTAGTGAAGAAAAATAATAACAAATAGAGGGACAGGGTCTATGACAGTTTAGCCATATCTATATTTTGAAGTGTAGTAAATAATAGAGAAAAGAGTAAACAATAAAACAAAAGCCAGCATTGATGAAATCAAGGCCACCAATGGAGGCATTATTAATTAGGCTTGGATATCAGGGGATATCTCCTCTGGATTAAAAGGAAACTAGGTGGCAGAACAGATATAGATAAATTGATATGGATGGAGATGTAATTCAACAAGGGGTACACCTGTCTTAACAAACACATTTTTTTCTACATGGGAAAGAAAATTTGTCTGTTGAGAGAAAGGTCAATAGTGACAGGATAGGTATTTTGAAGAGGGTGGTAAATATTTGGACAAGGTGATTAAGGACAGTACTGAGGCTGCAAGTCACTGTGGAGACTGTAAGTTTGGTATCAGTTTCCTCAACTCTGATTTCATCCAGCATCTCTCAGAACATGTACAGGAGTAGAGAAGGCAGGAGGTAGATCCAAATCAGGGTTAGCAGAATAGATCTGATAGAAACACAAGAAAACCCTGATGAGAGTGCTGGTAAGATAATAGATACACCACAAGCTTCTAGGCAATATGTGGGAGAAATGAAGCCATCAGTGGGTTAGGTACACTTAGGAGAAAATTGAAGGAAAGATAATCTAGAGAACTTGATGAACACTATGGTAGTCTGCAATTCCTAGAAGTAGAACCTGAAACAAAGGTTGCCTGCAGACAATTTATTTTAGAAACTCTGGGGAACCAGAATGAGGAACAGGGAAGTTAAACAGAGAATAAAGGAAAGTCAATAAAAGGATGTGTTGTCAAGTTAGTCACTGCTGCAGTTAACTGGTACTTGATACTAGTTCTGAGAACTCTGAAATGTGCTCATAATTGTTCACTTAGGGCACAAAAGGGCTAAAGCATTTTCTATGTACTCTGATGCCACTGATCACGGTGACCCCATGGGCATGAACTCTATCACATTTCTACTTTGCACATGCATGAGTGTGCAGAGTCCTGAAAACATCCCTCACTGCAGCATCAGAGAAGCCTAGGGGCAGGAAGTGAAAGGTATGCAAAACAGGACATGTGATGAGATGCTAACAGGCTTTTGAAATTTGGCTAAATCCTAATCAAAATTCTACTGTAGTAGTGGCTAGAAAAAGAGGTGAGTGTATGTAAAGTGGTACAAGACCTAAGTGTAAAGTAAGAAAGTAAGAAAGCTAAGAATATAAAAGGCTAGTGATTCCAGATTTGTATATCAACATTTAATATTTTACAGTTGGAATTATTCCAGATATTGATAAAATCTGGATGTGGCCTTGAGAGTCAATTACTGGAATTGAGGTAATCTGGAAATTCCAAGTAGGTATGTTGACAGGTTATACTGTGATAACAAATTTGACCCCCAAATCTTTAATTTATAACAATAATGATGTATTTCTTATTCAGATTACATGTTTATCTTAGGGATGGATGGATGGACAAGCCCAGTAAAAGAGTCTGATAGGGGAAAAATCCCCTCCAGAAGACATGGCATTCTGGAGAGAGAGAGCATGAAGAAGTTCCTGGCCAGTCTCTATCCTGAAAAGAATCCAGCAGGGTCCCTAAGAGAGAGGAAGGGAGAAGGAGAGAGAGAGAAACATCGATGAGAAACATTGATCAGCTGCCTCCTGCAAGTCCGCTGCTGGGGATGGAGCCCACGACCCGGGTGCGTGCCAACTGGGAATTAAACCAGCAACCTCGTGCTGCATGGGACAACACCCTACCAACTGAGGCATACCAACTGGGTGGAAACTACAACATTTTAAAGAGGTGAAAGTTGATAAGAATATTTCGAACCTGTGAGATTGGGAGAGAGGCAAGCTGGCTGCAGTCCAGGGAAGTTCTGTACACTTGCTCCCAGCACTGGTCTGGACTGGGCACTAAACTGCAGAATATTCTACTTGAAAAACCAGCTGAAAAATAGGTGATCTGAAATATTGTGAGCAGGGAGCTTGGAGAGAGGACAGAAGACTCAGAGTGAGTGAGTCAACTCCCACAGCGGCCACAGGGTGCCTGGGGAGCTGGAGAGAAGCTGTGACAGCACAGCCCCTGCCTCCTGGGAGCATGGAGTTTCAGCCCACACAGGGATCCCCAAACCAGAGCAACAAGGAAGAGAAGGGGAGCCTACTGTAGCTCGGACAGTGGGAATCAGTGGTGATTTGGTCCACCTGGGAGATGCAGACTGCACTGTCCCAGGTGAAAAGCAAGTGCTTGTTTACACCACCAGCCTGGGGAGCTCCCCAGATGAGTGTCTGCAGGAGCCCCGCAGCAGAGCTCCAGGCAGGCCGGGGGGCCTGTGAGGATCACCTATGAGTGAATCTGAGGGGCCAGTTAGTCTCTGAAAGAAGTTTTGACAAAGAGCAGGACAGGGTCAGACAGAGTGCCTGGTGGGAGGCGTGATCCTCCCAACCTGGAGGGAAGAAGAGGTGCCCCTTCCCCAACCTGTGGAAGGGCTCTGGGGAAATCTGCACCTGCGGGGATTCGGTTATCGGGCCTATGGGAGCTTACGAAGAAGCCCCACTAGCGAGAGGGGGCTGTGCTGAAAGATTAGAGAGCCAACAGAGCTGGGGGGTGGGGAGCGGTTATCCCCTCTTGCTTGGAGTGACAACAGAGAAGGTGCCAGTGACCCAGACAGAGCTGAGGCATTGGAAGGAGAGGAAGTGCCGGCACACAAACTATGGGCACCACCCCCAACACAAGTCTGTTGAAACCATCCTGACCAGGTACCCCCCAAAGCCCAGTTCAGTGGGGTAAAGAGAGCAGCTCAAAATAAGGAAATTCAAGGGATGAGACCCGGCCTCTCGGCTAGGGAGGCCCCACCCACAGGACTACTGAGGGATGGGACCTGTATGTCTTCAGTCAGGTTGCCAGGTCCAGGCAGAAACAACTCATATTGGCCAGCACCAGAGAACTGCGGAGCAGGCCTCCGACCACACATCAAGGGGCCAGATCCAACATCAGAGCAAAACCCAGCGAACTCCAAAAATAGCAAATCCAAAGGTTTTTCTGTTTGTTTTTCTTAGGTTTGGTTTATCTTTCCCTTTCTTCACTTTTTTTTTCATATTTTCTTATTGCTATCTTTCATTTTAGTCTATTTTTGCCTCATTCCCTTTACTATTTTTAAATTTAATTTTTAATTTAATTTTTTTTCTTTTCTCTATTTCTCCCTATTTTCTTTTCTAACTCTATTTTATTTCAAAATAATAGTAATTATTTCATTCATTCTTTCTAGATTTGTTTTTTATACTTGTCCTATATCTGGCCTCTTCCTTCCTTCCTTTCACATCCTTGGTTCTTTTGCTTTTTGTTTGTGTTTTTTGCCTCCTCGAAGTCTTTTGGCCTCATGTCCAATGGTATTCTTGTTTTGTGTGTGTGTTTTTGTTTTTTTTGTTTTTTAGTCCTTTTGTTGTTGTTGTTTATTGTTGTTGTTTGGGGGGGTGTTATTTTTGGCTTGGTCTTGTTTTGTCCTGTTTTGTTCTGTCAGCACCTGTATAACAGTTGGCACAACATGGTCAGGATTGAGATTCACAGTCAACTGGCTTGAGGGCTAAGCCAACTCACAAATGAGACAACAGCAATTAAAACACAAATTCAACAGGAGAGACCGCATAACCCACACAGGAGTCATTCCTAGAGCACTCAGCCCAGAAGATCAAAGAGATGACACTACACCACTGGGTCTCAGAAGAAGGTTATCTCACCAGGAGTGAGAGGCATAGTAGTCTTATTTGATACACAGAAAACACACATACACACACAAAGAAACAGCAAAAATGGAGAAAAAAAGAAACAGACTCCAAGTGAAAGAACAGGAGAAATCTCTAAAAAAAAAAAGAGCTAAATGAAATGGAAGCAAGCAATTTATAGCATTCAAACTAATGTTAATAAGGATACGCAAACAACTTAGTGAGAACTACAAGAAACTTAGTGGAAACTACAGCAGCATTAAAAAAAATAATAATAGAAACCATGAATAAGAACCAATTGGAAATGAAATGACATAGCTTAAATAAAGAATATCCTGGAGGGAACCAACAGTAGATGAGAAGAATCTGAGGACCAAATCAGAAAATTATAAGACAAGGCAGAAAAAATAACTCAGTCAGAGAAACAACAAAAAATTATTTAAAAGCATGAGGACAATGTAAGGGAACTGTGGGAAAACATCAATCAGAGTAACATTTGGATCATAGGAGTACCAGAGGAAGAAGAAAGTGGCCAAGGGCTAGAGAACCTGTTAAAGAAATAATTACAGAACACCTCCCTAACCTGGTGAAAGAAAAAGTCACACAAGTACAGGAAACACAGAGAGTCCCAATCAAGATGAACACAAAGAGAACCACAGGGAGACACATCATAATTAAAATGACAAATGTTAAAAACCAAGAAAGAATTTTAAGGGTAGCAAGAGAGAGTCAGTCAGTTACTTATAAGGGAGCTCCCACAAAGCTGTAAGCTTATTTCTCAACAGAAACACTACAGGCCAGAGGGGAATAGCATGCTGTATTCAAGTAATGAAAAGCAAGGAACTGAAACCAAGGCTACTCTATCCAGGGAGAATATCATTCAAAATTGAAGGTGAAATAAAGAGCTTCCCAGACCAAAAAGAGCTAAAGGATTTTATTACCACCACAACAAGACTGCCAGAAATGTTCAAAGGACTGTTGTAATAATAAGAAAAACACAGAGAGAGGAACATAGGCATAAAGAGATTAACCAAAAAACTTATATGCATATATGCATAACCCATGGTCACAAACAATAGTGCAATGAAGGCCTGGGGGTGGGGAAGAGAATGGGGTAGAGGTGGTCAATGGGGGGAAAAGGTGGAAATTTGTAATTCTTTCAACAATAAAGATAAATTTTTTAAAAAGAATAAAAATTACAATAAATAAGTACCTATCAATAATAACATTACATGTAAATGGTTTAAATGTTCCAATCAAAAGACATAGTGTAACTGAATGGTAAGAAAACATGACCCATACATATGCAGACTACAAGAGACCCAGCTCAGAAGAGACTCTCACAGGATGAAAGTGAAGGGATGGAAAAAATATTTTATGCAAATGGAAACTAATAAAAAGCTGGGGCAGCAATACTCATATCTGACAAAATAGACTTCAAAGCAAAGGCCATAACAAGAGACAAAGAAGGCCATTACGTAATACTAAAGGATCAAACCAACAAGAGGATATAGCCCTGGTAAACATATAGGCACCCAATATAGGGGCACCAAAATATATTTAAAAACCCATAGAGGACTTTAAGGGAGAGATCAACAGCAATACAGTGATAGTAGGGGAATTTAACACCCCACTGACATTAAAGGATAGATCTTTCAGACTAAATATCAACAAGAAAACAGTGACCATAAATGACACAATAAATTAGATGGATTTAATAGATATTTACACAACATTTCATCTCAAAGCTGCAGAATATATATACTCATCTCAAGTGTACATGGAACATTCTCAAAGATAAACCACATGTTAGGGTACAAAATAAGTCTTTACAATTTCAAGAAGATTGAAATTATATCAAGCATCTTCTTAGACTACAACGGCATGAAACTAGAAATCAACAACCAAATTCAAAAATATTCAAACACATGGAAGCTAAATAGCCTGCTATTAAACAATGAATGGGTTACAAATGAGATCAAGGAAGAAATTTAAAAATTCCTGGAAACAAATGAAAATGAACACACAACCCAAAATCTATGGGACACAATGAAAGCAATCCTGAGAGGGAGATTCATAGCATTAGAGAACTACCTCAAGAAACAAGAAAAAAACTCAAATGAATAATCTAATCCTACAACTAAAAGAATTAGAAAGAGAACAAAACAAAAAGCCCTGAGTAAGTAGAAGGAAATAATAAATATCAGAGTGAAAATAAGTGACAGAGAGGCTAAAAAAAGAAAAAAGAAAAAAAAAAAAAATCAATGAAACCAGGAGCTGGTTCTTTGAAAAGATAAATAAGATTGGTGAACCTATAGCCAGACTCATCAAGAAGCAAAGAGAGAGGACCCAAATAAATAAATTCAGAAATGAAAGAGGCAAAGTAACAACTGACACCACAGAAATGCAGGGAATTGTAAGAAAATATTATGAACAACTATATGCCAACAAAATGGACAACCTAGGTGAAATGGAAAAATTCCTGGAAAAATACATTCTCCCAAAACTCAATCAGGAGACCTGAATAGGCCCATAACAACCAATGAAATTGAATCAATAATCAAAAACCTTCCAGCAAACAAAAGTCCTGGACTAGATGGCTTCACAAGCAAGTTTTACCAAACATCCAAAGAAAAATTATTACCTATCCTCCTCAAACTATTTCAAAAAATTCAAGAGGAAGAAGGACTTTCAAGCTCTTTTTCTGAGGGCAGCATTATCCTAATTCAAAAACCAGATAAAGACACTACAAAGAAAGAAAATTACAGGCCAATATCACTGATGAACAGAGATGCTAAAATCCTCAACAAAATACTAGTAATCTGATCCAGCAATATATTAAAAAGATCATACACTATGAGCAAATGATATTTATTCCAGGGATGCAAGTCTGGTACAATATTCACAAATCAATAAATGTGATATATCACACAAACAAATTGAAAGATCAAAATTGCATAATCATATCAATAGTCACAGAAAAGGCATTCAACAAAATCTAGCACCATTTTTGATAAAAACTCTTAGCAAAGTGGGAACAGAGACATCATACCTCAACATAAGAAAAGCCATTTATGACAAACCTACAACCAACATCATACTCAATAGGCACAAACTAAAACCATTTCCCCTAAGAACCAAGAGCAAGACAGGGATGCCCATTTTCACCACTCTTATTCAACATAGTATTGGAATTCTATCCACAGTGAATAGAATTCCAAGAATGACAAGAAAAAATAAAAATTATTCAAATTTGAAAGGAGGAAACTGTCATTATTCACAGATGGCATGATACTGTACATAAAAAACCCTAAAGACTTCACCAAAAAAACTATTAGATTTAATAAATGAATTTAGCAAAGTAGCAGGATACAAAATTAACATCCACAAATTGATGGCATTTTTATACACCAATAATGAACTCTCAGAAAGAGAAACTAAAAAAAATAATCCCATTTGCCATTGCAACAAAAAAAATTAAGGTACTTAGGAATAAGTTTAACTAAGGAAGTTAAAGACTTGTACTCAGAAAGCTATAGGACATCGCAAAAAGAGATAGAGAAAGTTGTATAAACAAGTGGCAGAATATATCATGTTCATGTATTGGAAGAATTAACATCATTAAAATGTTCATACCACCCAAAGCAACATATAGATTCAATGCAATGACTATTAAAATACCAATGGCATAATTCACAGACATAGACCAATACTCCAAAAACAACCACAAATAGCCATGGCAATCTTGAGAAAGAAGAACAAAGATGAAGGGATCATTATCCTGGATATCAAGTTATACTACAAAGCCATTGTAATCAAAACAGCCTGGTACTGGCACAAGAACAGACATATAGATCAATGGAAAAGAACAGAGACCCCGGAAATTGACCCCCAACATTATGGTCAATAAATTTTTGACAAAGGAGGTAGGGACATACAGTGGAGTAAATATAGTCTCTTCAATAAATGGTGTCAGGAAAATTGAACAGAGGCATGCAAAAAAATCAAACTAGAAGACCAACTTACACCATACACATGAATAAATTCAAAATGCACAAAAGACTACCATGGTCTGTGTGTGCACATATAAACAATATATGAACACATGTTTGGACACCTTAGTTATAGGCATATAGTTTTATAAACAAATATATTTTATATATAACTAAAGTGCTTTTTTAGTGAATTTGAAAGATTTTTGTTTTTAATGACAGAAGCTAGGCATAATAAACACAGCTAAACAATCACCAACAAAGATGGAAAATGCTCAAAATATGAGTAATTTTGGAAAGCTTATACCAATAGAATGTTATGCATACATTCTAATAAGTGCCTGTGGGTAGATATTTTAAAAGCTTAATCCTTTTGTTATCTAAAGTGTAAGGTACCCACACATCTTAGGTGTCTGTACATTGTCACAAAATGCCTAGACAAAGGGCTGCTAATAGGGCATACATTTTCTCAGTTATAAGAAACACAATGAAGAGGAATGTTCTTGGCAAATAAATCTAGAAGGAACTATTTAACAGAGTTTTACCATAGATTTCCATGTCATATTAGTTGCCAAGTTTCAGTTTTTCTTAGTGCACTCAAGCAAAACCTTGGAATACAAAATATCAATAGAAATCTGCATATTCCTGAGACTCTTAACACTTATTCCAAATTTCAGTAGAGCATTTAGTGACATCCTAATACTGTTCATTCATTCAGCATTAGTAATTGCGAGTCCACTCTGTGCCAAGCACTGGCTAGAAGCAGGGTTATACGGGTGACTGAAATACTTTGCAGTATACTGTATGTGCCTTTCCGGGTCATAATTGTGTAAGATCCTTGCAGAAGGGAACCATGTTTTGTCTCCCATGGAGATTAGCACAGTGCTAAGCACATATTAGGTGCTCAAAACTAATTTTAAAAGCCCTGATAGTGTTTGCTAACATGCACAAGTCATTCATATACTCTAAAATATATCATTTAGTAGCACAAAAATAGAGTAATTTTAATAGGTTATGGTATAAGATGCCTATATGTTGATAAGCATCTTTGCTTCTTGGACACAGGGTCACCCCATTCCTTACTTGCTAAACTGCCTGAACTGTATGTCACCACTGTTTGCTGCAATGTCCTCAAAGGAATTCTTCTACCCACACTTCTTGCAGCTCATCAATTTCAATTTACCAAACATAGTTTCATTTTTAGTCTTCTTACATTAACTGCTCTGCAGGCAGGTTCCTCACTGCATTGTGTTATTCTATTTATTATTTATAGTCCACCTACTTTCTAAAATGATTGGAGATGGCTTAAAATATTAAAATGTGTGATGGACAAGACCATTAGAAGTAAAAAGGGAGATTTTTAAAAAAAACAGTTCAGAGTAATGAATAAGCATATCAAAAAATTAAAATGAGTTACTGTAAGAGGGCACCAAATTTAGCTTCACATTTTTACAAAGTCAAGGCAAAAAGTGAGTATATGATATAATATATGGTTCTCCTTGACGAATTCAAGGAATTATATAAACATATCTGTGGCAGAGACTGCTAGGTACCCACCATGTGTTCCCTTCTTCCACAGTGATAGAATTGTGGATGGGCCACAGCAAGGGTTACACTTCTCAGCTTCTCTTTTGATGAGGAGAGGCCATGTAACTAAGCTCTCATTAATGGGATTCAAGCAGAAGTGACGTGTGTAATTTCTGCATCTCATGCTTGAGAGGAATTTTATGATCCTGGACTTCCAGTCTTTCTCCTTCGTACCAGCCAAAATGGGAATGCCCAGAATGGCCTTGGAAGCCACAAGATGAAAATGGTGGAGCTCCATTGGCCTGGATTGAACAAAGAAAATAGAGAAAGTAGGTTTTCTCTTAGGAAATACAGGGTGTCTGACTTGGAGTTTCCCAAAGTTATCCAAACACCTCAAAATGGTAATCCAAAGAGGATATATTTGAGCTAAATAAAAAATGCTACTGAACATTAAGAGAAATGAAGTCTGAGGTTATAGCTGTTATGTAGGGTCAGACTAGTTACAGAATTAGGAAAATAGTATCAAGAAACATGATGCATTCTAGCTGCCACCTGGAGTCCTTTGATACCACAAGTGGGCACCAGAAAAGCCTGTCCCAGGGGCCTGGCATTGCCTATTGCGAAATTTGCTAAAGGGTCACTCATTCCCTTTGGGCCAGAGTACCCAACTGATTATTATATCACTCAAGTCTGATCCTAGGGTTTCACTAATGTGTGGAATCTAAAGAATAAAATAGACAAACAAACAAAAATGAAACAGATTCACAAATACAGAGAGAAAACTGGTGATTGCCAGAGGGGAGGGGAACTGGGGAACTGAAAGAAAGAGGTAAAGGGACTAAGAAGCACAAATTGTTAGTTACAAATTAGTCATGAGGAAATAAAGTATAGAAAATATAATCAATAATACTGTGATAATTATGTATGGTAGCAGTTGGGTAACTGGAAATATCAAGAGAAACACTATGTATAGTATATGATCATCTAACCACTAAGCTGTACACCCAAAACCAATACATAATAATTTTTTAAAAGTCTTGGAATACAATGAAAAAGAAATATTCACTAGAGAAGATATATCTGCATAAGACATAGTGTGTGTTAAATAACCCTCCAATTCCATCTTTTATGTACATATTGCATTTTTAATTCCCAAAATAATCTTGCCAAGTAGGAATTATCAACTCACTTTTAGTGAAGGAAACAGTCTGAGATCAGTCAAGATCCATTTCAGTATTTGCCTGGACTCTTTTAGTTACACAAGTTCAAAAACCAATTCAAATCATCTTAATTAAAAATAGGAAAATCATTAGTTCACAACCAGAATGTGGAGAGAGAGATCTGGCTTGAAACATGGCTGGATGGGTGCTCAAACAGCATGTCCAGGACTCAGTGTTTCTCTTCATTGCCTCAAAAGGAGATGGGCATGGTGGGAGCATGACGGCCACCAGAAACACAAGAATCACATCTTTGGAGTTTAGCAAACCTAACATAAAGAGAATATTTTTCTCCAAAGCTCTGGTTAGAGTTGTGTGTCCTTTCCTGAACCAAGCTCTGTGTCCAGAAACATGATTATTCAGGCCTGGGTCTACCACACTCCTGTTTGATAGAGGGAGGAGACAATTTACCCCCCTCTACTGTGACACAAACCGGCCCTCCCTACTTGCCACATACACAGGGTATTATATATTTTTTTAAAAGCAGGAAATGGATTCTGGGCAAGCAAAACCAGGAGATATCTATTATATTCATCACCCTTAACCTCCAAGCATATTGCAGTCCTTTTTCTCATACATATAAATATAAAATTATTTCACTTGGCATGATGCAAATATTCACGTACAACGTTTTCCCAAAGGACCTGACCCACATTCTCATAAACTCAGAATTTCTGAATATGATGCCTACTTTTCCATTCAGTTTGGCTGTTGTTCTTCAAGATATGGCAATATATGTTCAATTAATTAATAATTTAACCTCCATTTTCAAACATAGAAGGAAAACAAAATAATGACAAATGATGCCCATAGGAGAAAGGAGAGAAGGGGAAGCAATGTCAGTGGTTAGCTGCTCACAGCATTGCCCATTCTGTTGGGAAAGAATAGGGAGAACTCACTTCCTTGATGGTGAATTGAGCTCCTTCATTTGCTGGATCATCACACTGTACTCACCTGGAGAATCCTGCTGTCAGTGAACCTCCACAGCAGTACAGGAGAGGCCATGGGGGAGGAGATCCCTTTTAGGGATCACAAAGCTTCAGGCTATTGTTTGTTTGTATGGTTTCTAGGGTCTGAAATTGCCTTAGAGTTTAAGCAATCACATCTGCATGCTAGGCCTGGGGTTTCTCTTCAATACAGCCTCCTTAAAAGCCCCTTAACTCTCCAGTACACATAAATTATCCCTGAATGTCTAGTTAAGCCTTCTTCTCAGCCCTACTACAAAATACAATGAAGGCTGGTTATCTCAGCTTTCAAAGCACTGGACTTAGGACCAACTCCCAGAATCAGAAAATAGCACCATAATATCAATTTATTCTTTTGTTGGCATTATTTAATATAATTCCTGAAATTTGTATAATTCAAGTACTGATTATAAAAGTTCCAAAAGGATAGTAAAATCTAAAAACTTCTTCCAAAGTCCACAATGCTCTTTCAAGGCAACTGGGAATTGTTAAATTAAATAGAATTTGTGCCTGAGAAATTAAGCCTAGATTTTAGTTTGAGAGCCAAGTCTCCCCATCAGTCAGATTTGCTTCTGTACAACAGTGAGCTTCTGCTTCCCAAAAGTGAGGGCCAAGTGACTTTAATCAGCATTTGTGTGGTAAACCATTCTCCCTTCACCTTACACACACACACACACACACACACACACACACACACACACACACACACACGTCCAAAAGGTCTGATTTCCATTATGGTAAAATAGACACAATATTTCCATTTGTTTGTTTTTGTTTATATTTTGCTTTTTGGAAGCTGTCATGTCTGGAGATATTTGGCTTTTTAAAGAGTGTTTTGCAAGTGAGTTAATAGCAGCTCTTCTAATTCCAGTCAACAATGTCTGTTACACAAACCCAGCATACACATCCCATTTACACTACCTCTTCTTGGAGGCAGTGAGCTGTCTTTATACTTCCAACTAATTTCTTTCATAACTTAAGTTGCTACATTTAGGATAACTGTTTGACAAAATTGTAATTTTCCTTACACACAGTAAGTGAAAACCCTCATTATATGTTGCTACATTGGTAGCAGCTAAAAATGTTATTTCAGGAAAGGAAAAAGGAAGACATGTAGGCATTAAGAAACATTCTTCAGATATGTCCAGTGTAGCTCAGTTGGTTGAGCATTGTCCCATATGCCAAGAGGTTGCTGGTTCCTGGTCAGCGTACATACCCAGGTTGCTGGCTTGATCCCCAGTAGGGGTGTGCAGGAGGCAGCTGATCAATGTTTCTCTCTCACATTGATATTTCTCTCTTTCTCTCCCTCTCCCTTCCTCTCTCTCTAAAAATCCGTAAAAACATTTATTTTTTAAAAAAAGAAACATTCTCTAAGTGTGTGCCCAACAATTGTATTCTTTTAGAGTCGTCAGCACCTTTCCCATGCAAAGAAAGTATTTCCAGGTGTATCATCTAAGTTATCCTTATAAAATCCCAATAATGGAAAATATACATATTTTCTCTGTCTATTTATGAGTTATGACTAAAAAAGCAACCATTATTTTAGAGAGCCAGAGCAGAACTAGGAAGAAAGGCTGCCTTGATTTGAAGGTAGATGATTTAGGACTGAAGAAAATGAGAAAGAAAAATATTGGGAGTCTGAGAGCAAAAGTTGAACCTCCGTCCTGTTGTGTTTGGTTTTGTGATTAGTCTATGACACTGGCCTTTCAGGAATTTCAAGTTGGAAGTTGTATAGTAAGGAGTTAATTTATCAAGCCCTGATTGCTCAAACCCTCTCATTCCAGAGAAAGGCCTTGACAAGTTCCTGGCAAAGAACCTCTGATCTCTTGGAATATCTTGCCTTATAAAACTATTTTTATACTCTTGAGTTTTTGGCCATCTTCTATCAGTTTGATCAGGTAGCTCATGCTAACAGTGACCTATGGTGAATGCCTGCTTTTGTATACATGAAGTCCTGGGACACTCTGTAGTAGTTTGGCATTTGAGTCGGAGAGAGGGAGCTAGACACTGAATAGCTAAGGTCAGTCAAGCAGGTGCTCAATATCTCAAATGTGGCTAACCTCAAATTAAAACCCTGGACACTGAGACTCCATGTGAGCTTCTCTGGTTAGAAATACTTCATACAAGTTGTCACACATCGTTGTTAGAAGAATTAAGCAGGCTTTGGGGTAACTTCACTGGGAGGGGATACCTGGAACCTTATGCCTAGTTTCTCTTGGACTTCCCCATGAACCTTTTTGACCCACTTTGATTTTGACCCCTGTCCTTTCTCTACAATAACTATGAGTGTGACAGCATTTCTGGGTGCTGGGAATCCTTCTAGCAAGGCATCAAGCCTTAGGATGATCTCAGAGACCCCTGCCCTACCCAAACAGAAGTAATTAAAAGAGATGGCTGGAGGAAATTGTACTTTGAATATTTATCAGAGCTAAATATTTTGTACTGCCCAACCAGAAACAGAAATGTTCAAGGGTCAGCTGATAACTTCTCTATTGAAAGCAGAGTCCTGGAATCAAAGCTTTTCCATTTATAATGATTATTTCAGAAAACAAAAGAAAGAGTCTCTGACTATAGCAGGATTTCTCATGTTAGTCTAGTCCCAGGGGAACACTTTTAGCACACGGCTTCTCTCTTCTCTGTTCACTGCAAAATGAATAACTGCCCAATACTCTCAAAATGCAGGAAAGGAGGAGGGGTTTTAATGCCTCTTATTCCTAACCAGAGAATACATAGCTTAAATCACCCTGGAAATGCTAAGGGGGAAGGGAAGAAGAGAGAGATTATCTCACCCACTGAACAAAGAAGTCAACGGTCTTGGGACTAGCCAAGATAAAATCACCAGATGTTCTCATAAATTCTGGGAAAAGCCACAACAACGTAAAAGGGGAACCTTGAAATCTAGCCTGTGCCCAAGATATCTGACAGAGGAACCTTGAAACCTGTAGACAGAAGGGTATATAACCCTTGGAACCCCCACCAGGCTCACTTCTCAGGCGAGCTGGGATGCCTATCTGTGCTTCACAGGCCAGATGTATAGATTTGCTTGCCTTGCTTCTTTAATAAATTTACTTACTTCACTTTTTTAATAAATTGGCTTTACTACAATGCAGTTGTCTGGGGTCACTCATTTGAATTCCTTCCTAAGAGACTGACAAGAACCAAGGAGCCGGCAGCCTTCTCCCTTCAGCTCAGGGAGCTGTCTGATAACATTTTTTCTGGTGTTTCTGGCACCTATAATACTAACACATCTTATCTGCCCACCAGTTTCTGACTCTCCCCCTTTGTTAGTCACAAAAGTTCTTCTCAAGATGGTTTTTTGTGTAATATACATTTTTAAAATCCTAAGGCACCTAGGACAGGAACCACTATTACCTCCCAATCAGTACAGAGTATAAAAATGCTACTTAACCAGGCAAATCCCATAAAACATATTACCTTAGCCTGAACAACACAACGTGCCCTGGCTATGGGGGACTGGAGAAGTCTGGCTTCCTAACCCAGGCCCAGCTCATTCAGTCCACCTTGGCTTAATGGTAACCAAAATTAAGATATGTGTTTCAGCCTGGCCAGGCGTGGCTCAGCGGTTGAGCATCAACCTAGGATCCAGGCGATCGGGGTTCAATTCCCGGTCAGGACACATGCCCAGGTTGCGGGCTCGATCCCCAGTCGGGGGCGTGCAGGAGGCAGCCGATCAATGACTTTCTCATCATTGATGTTTCTATCTCTCTCTCCTTCTCCTTTCCTCTCTCTGAAATCAATAAAGATATATTTAAAAAAAAAAAAAGATAAGTGTTTCACCTTAGAGATGTAGAACATAATTATTTCTCAAGTGGAAAAGTATGTTTGGGTCTCTTTTTAATTTTCATGTGTAAAGGACACATGAAACTAACAACAATCTCAAAACCTTTCTTCTGAGTTTCCTACCAAAGTACAATATTAGCAAATCTATTATAAGCCTTGAAATTCTGGCCAGCGTTAGAAGTCCCTCTATCCTAGCCTTGTATAAAAGCAACAAACAACCTCTGTGCTTAAGAAGACTGTGAGTCTGTTTTATAGCTTCAATAGGAACAAGCAGCTAAACCAATCTATAGGCCCATTACCACTTAATAAACTCACATTTAAAAAGCACTAAACCTAATGCTGGGGGGGAAAAACTGCTTCTTTCTATAGTGCAGTTTCTGAAAAACCACAGCTGTAGAGCCCCATCAGCTAATTTCCCTAAAATCACTTAAAACAAGACATTCCCTGAATAAAAACTAAAAAGTCAGGGTACAGAGTAGCACCCTTAATTTTTTTAATGTAATTAAAGAAGCAAGTTTGGATTAAAAGGCTATGAGAAAAGCATCAGTCACTGAAAATTGCCTGACTGGAGTAAAAATATAGAGCATTCCCCAAAAATGTATACACACTTTAACATCTGATAGTTCAATTTTGAAAATAAAGTATATTTTAATAAACACTGCCTTTATAATTATTCAAAGTATGTGTATACTTTTGGGGGGGACACCCTGTATTAAGGTTAGAGTTATGGTTATAGAGGTTTGATGTACTCTGGCTCTTTGAAAACCATAGAGCAGCTCAACATTTAAACAAAAACTGGAGTGGACAAAAAAGTGCAAAAAAATGTTTTTAATCTACTCACTCAGATCTTTGGCTAGATATTTGACATCATGTCCTCAAGGCAGGATACTTGACTATCCTTATGTTTGCATAATTACTT
The DNA here is from genome assembly GCF_054644295.1 of Miniopterus natalensis. Lineage (NCBI taxonomy): Eukaryota > Metazoa > Chordata > Mammalia > Chiroptera > Miniopteridae > Miniopterus > Miniopterus natalensis. The sequence goes on along the minus strand of NC_142081.1, from coordinate 103,150,097 downwards.
CCCTGTGCCTTTTGTTTTTTCTCCACTCATTGCTTTAAACAACTTCTTCTATTTCAGAAACCCTCTAATGAGAATTTAGCTTTCTAAGGGATAAAAGTTTGGTAACCCGAGACCTTCAAAATATTGTCTAATTTCCTGGTGGTGTTAGAAATACTTGGAATATTAAGGGATACAAAGTCTCTAGATCACATACAATTATCCTTTTGCCTCTTGCCAGAATTATGGGAATGGAACAATAAAACAGATATTGAATAATATCAGAGTTTAGAAAGGTATGGTAATCTCAGCAAATGGAAATTTAAACTATGTTCATGCATTAAAAATGGTTAAGTTGTCCACTCAACCCCAAATTAACTGTAAGTTAAATCTCACAAAGAATTGTGGAATCACTTCAGCATCCTGGTAGCATTAGATGTCTCTTATTTTTGTACCCCCCTCTCAACAACAAAAATTTAGCATCCATCCATAAACAAAAGAGTCTCTGTGGGAGTTGTGGGACCCAGCACCATATGCCAAAGGACCTGGGAGTAGTCTTGCCCACCTGTGCCTCAGGTAACAGGCAGACAGACCTCTGCCTGTTACCTGATGCACAGCAGGCTGTGATCCCCAAAGTAGCCTGTGAATCAGTTCTAGCACCTCTTGGCTGCAATTCAAGAGTTCCTAGAGAAGACTGACTTAGGCAGTCACCAAACCTTTCTAAAAAAGTCTGGATTTTCAAAAAAGTCCCTGTATTCCACTGAAGAAAAATAAATGAGTTTTGATGTATGAGAGTGGGAGAGAGAAACAGCTTTACTTTGTTTCTCCCCCAGGAAGCCACAGCTGAGAGCTCAGCAAGAACTTCTCAGCCTATGACTTCTCCCATGGGGAAAAGTGAGAGCAGGTGAGTGTGCCCCCAGTTCCCCAGCTGTACAGGACACAGTGAAAGAGGCTCATTTCTCTCTTGCAGCATCCAGAGCACTAAATCAGAAGCTCCGGGAGTTGGGGGAGGGAGGATATAGGGAGAGAGGTACATAAAAGTTTCAGAAAGCATTAAAGGGATGCAGTCCCCCCTGCCTGCAATTTGTACTTTCTCAGGAAGCCTGCCCACAAGTCACTGGGAAAGCATCACCTGAAGATTCCCCCAACTGGCTGATAGGCATTCCCAGTAACCCAAGTACCTCATCCACACATTGCCCCCACTGTGTGCTGGCTCCCTAGGCACATTCCTGAGGCTGGGTGTGAGGAAGGTCTTTGGTAGATGAGTATGGAGTGCACACAGAAGGCCAGGGTCCACAGGACAGGAGAAACCACAAACTTGAGCTGTAGCACCACCTTCAGGAGAACAAAAGAGAGGCTATCAACAACTGGACTGATGCTTGTAGGATCAAGAGAAGACAAACAAGCTTAAGAATTCAGCCACAGCAGGAAGAGAGAAATGTGCAGCAGTTATATTCTTACAAAGTCGGAGAAACCTTAAAATCTCTAGTGGGACTGATGGAAGGCATTTATCCCCTAAAGGAAGTTAGTAATGATTAAGGAAGTAACTGATATTTAAAGTGCAGAGACAGCCTGGCTGACATGGCTCAGCAGTTGAGCACCGACCTATGATCCAGGAGATCCTGGTTTGATTCCTGATCAGGGCACATGCCTGGGGTTTTGGACTCGATCCCCAGTGGGGGTTGTGCAGGAGGCAGCCAATCAATGACTCATCATTGATGTTTCTGTCTTCTCTCTCTCCCTCTCTTTTCCTCTCTCTGAAATCAATAAAGATATATATTTTTAAATAATAATAATTCAAAATAGCTATTTCAAGGAAACACAATGTCTAAAAGAAAACACAAACAATTCAATAAAATTGGCAAAATAATACACACGAATGACAAGAAAGTTATCAAAGAGGTAAAAATCATTAAAAAGAATCAAACAGAAATTCTGCAGCTGTGGAATCCAATGAATTCAATGAATGAAAATACAATTAAGAACATTAACATAAGAATAAACAAATAGAAGAAAGAATATGTGAGTTATAAGATAGAAACTTTGAAATTACCCAGTTAGAGAAGCACCAAAAAAAAAAAAAAAAAAAGATCTGTGGGACATCATCAAAAGAACCAATGCACAAATTATTGGAGTTCTAGAACAAGAGAAGGAGAAAGGAACCAGAAAGATTGGAGAAATAATAGCTAAGAACCTTCCAAACCTGGGAAGAAACTTGGACATCCAAATTCATGAAGCTAACAGGCCACCATATAATTTCAACACAAAACAATCTCCCTCAAGACATTGTAATGAAACTGTCAAAAATCAAAGTCAATAGAGAATTCTAAAACCAGCGAGAGAAAAGAGTGTAACATAAAAAGGAGCCCCCATTTGACTATCAGAGAACTCTTCCACAGAAACCTTATAGGTTAGATCACAGTGGGGTGATATATTCAAAGTGTTGAAAGAAAAAAAACTTGCCAATCAAAAATACTTTCCAGCTGAAGGAATTCATCACCACTAGACATGCTCTACAAGAACTGCTGAAAGTTCTTCAAATTGAAAGGAAAGGATGCTAACAAATAATAGAAAATATACAACTAATTGGTATAGGTAAATATATAGTCAACTTCAGAATACCCTAACAGTGTAATACAATAGTGTGTTAACCACTTAACTGTATAATAAAGATTAAAGTACAACAGTATTAGAAATAACTATTGTTACTATAATTTGTCAACAAATATGCAATATAAAAAGAGGTAAATTGTGACATTAAAAACAAAAAATGGGGAAAGTAAGAGGGTAGTTTTTGATGTTATCAGCATAAAATAGACTGTTATGTCTATAAAGTGTTTTATGTAAGCTTTATATTAACCACAAAGCATAAACCTATAGTAGATTCAAAGATAAAGAGAAGGAAATCAAAGCATGTCATTACAGAAAGTCACTTATTCACAAAGGATGGCAGAAAGAGAGGAAGAAAGGAACAAGGAACCTAAAAACAGCCAGAACACAATTAATAAGATGGCATTTTAAGCCCTTATCTATCAATAATTACTCTAAATTTAAGTAGATTATATACTCTAAAGGGAATAACTACTTAATGAGTATGAGATTTATTTTGGGGTGATGAAAATGTTTTAGTGCTAGATATAGTGGTTGCACAATATTGCAAACATATTGTGTTACTGAAATGTTCACTATAAAACAGTTAATCTTATGTTACATGAGTTTCACCTCCCCCAAAAAAGAGCTTTTAAGAAATAAAAATTATTGCTCAAAAGAAAAAAAGCATAGAGTTGCTGAATGGATAAAAAAATAAGCCACAACTATATGCTGCCTACAAACAACTCATTTCAGCTTTAAGGATTCACATAGGCTCAAGGTGAAGGGATGGAAAAAGATAGTCCATACAGGTGGAAACCAAAAGAGAAGAGGGGTAGCTATACTTATAGACAAAATAGACTTTAAGCCAACAATGGTAATAAGAGACAAAGTCATTATTTTTTATGAATAAGAGGTCAAGTCATCAAAAAGACATAACAATCATAAACATATACATATCCAACATCAAAGCACTAAATATATTAAGCAAATAATAATAAATCTAAAGGAAGAAGTAGAAAAAAAAAATACCATGGAAATTTGATATCCCACTTTCAACAATGTTTAGATAGTCCAGACAGAAAATCAACAAGGAAACATTGGACATGACCCCACTTTAGACCAAATGGATCTAACAGACATATTAGAACCTTCCATCCAACAACAGCAGATTACACATCCTTCTCAAGCACACGTGAAACATTCTCCAGGATAGATCATGTGGTAGGCAAAACCTGTCTTAGCAAATTTAAAAAGATTGAAATCACACCAAGTATCTTTTTCAACAAAAATGGTATAAAACCAAAAATAAATAATAGGAAAGCTGTAAATTTTACAAATATTGTAAATTAAGCAATTTACAAGGAATTCCGTGGTATATTGCTTAAGGAAATTAAGCAATACACTACGGAACAACCAATGAGTCAAGGAGTCAAGGTAGAAATCAAAAGGGAAATTGAAAATACCTTGAAATAAATGAAAATGGAAACAACATACCAACACTTATGGGATGCAGCAAGAGCAGTTCTAAGAGTGAAGTTTGTAGCAATAAATGCCTATATTAAGGGGGGGGGGGAGATTTTAAACAACATAACATTATTCCTCAAAGAACTAAAAAATGAAGAGAAGACTAAGCCCAAAGTTAGGAGAAGAAAGGAACCAAATAAAATAAAAACCAGAAAAACAATATATCAATCAAAATTGACAAAATTTTAGCTAGACTACCTAAGAAAAAAAGAGAGAAGACACAAATAAATAAAATTACAAATGAAAGAGGAGATATTAAAGCTGATACCATAGAAATACATAAATCATAACACACTACTGTGACAACAAATTGTATAACTCAAAAGAAATGGATAAATTCCTAGAAACATACAGCTTATCAAGAGTGCATCATGAAGAAATAGAAAATCTGAACAGAACAATAATGAGTTCGGAGATTGAATTTTTTATCAAAAACCTTCTAACAAAGAAAAGCCCAGGACCAGATAGTCACTCTGGTGAATTTTACCTAAAGAAAAATTAACATCAATTCTTCTCAAATTCTTGCAAAAAAATGAAGATGAGGGAAGACTCCTAAACTTATTTTACAAGGCCAATATTACCATGACACCAAAGCCAGATGAGAACACTACAAGAAAAGAAAATTATAAACCAACTAGTTAATGAATATAGATGCAAAAGTTTTCAACAGAATACTAAAAAAATGAATTCAACAGCACATTAAAAGAATTATACATCATGATCACATGGTATTTATCCCTGGAATACAAGCATGTTTTATCACACACAAACCAATAAATGTGATATGCCACATTAAAGAATGAAAGATAAAAATCATACAATTATCTCAAAGATTCAGAGAGAGCATTAGACAAAATACATCATTTCATGGTAAAAATCCTCAAAATTGAGTATAAAAGGAACATAATATAATAAAGACTATGTATGACAAGCCCACAGCTAACATTATACTCAATGGTGAAAGATTGAAAGTTTTTCCTCTAAGATCAGGAACATGACCCTAAAATTCACCTAGAATATAGCAGTTAAGGAGATGGCACCTGAAAGTTTGAGAGGATTTTGAGAAGTGTGTCCATGACAGACTTAGAATTGGCAGTAGGGAGCAGGATAAAGGATTAGGAGGGCATATTTCTTTCTTTTTTTATTGTTTATGTTATTACAGATGTCCCTGTTTCCCACCCCCCAGGAGGGCCATATTTCTGACAGAGTTAAGGGTATTACAGACCTAGCATAGGAAAACCCAACAGAGGTCTGGGAAATTGCAAACAGGTAGAATTAGTTGCAACCCAGGATTTCCTCATGGAATAATGGGAGAGAGCATTAGAAGAATAGGGTGGGACTGGATTGTGGAAGATTTTGAATGGCAAGGTTGAACTTTCCTCTAACCTGTGGTTCTAAACTTCGTCTGCACATTAGAATCACCTGAGGAGCTTCCTAAACTCCCACATCCAAGCCTGTCCCCCACCCCCACCAGACCATTGACATCAGAATCCTCAGGGACACAATTGTTCCTGATTCTAATGCCTAATCAAGTTAAGAACATCAGTCCTAGACAGTGGCTGTAACAAGCCAAATATTAAATCCAACCCATACAACATGAAACTAAGAGGAAGCTGTCTCTGTCTCTGATCCTTCAGAACAGCCACCATCACATCTCTTAGCTGTGGGTTTGAAGTTGAACCTTGCACCAGAGGCTTCTGTCCACTTTAGGTGGCCATTCCACCTCTGACAAGCTATCAACTCTAAAACATAAATATCACTGTCTCCTAAGAATTGTGTTCCAGCTTTGAGAGAGCTAACTGTTAGTGGGCTTCCTGGTACTCAGTTGAAATCTACATCCCAGAAACCTCTGCTGCCTGATCCTGGTTTTCTCCTCTGAGGCCACATAAAACAAATTAAAACCATTTACCACACAAAAACTTTGAATAATTGAAAACGGCTAACACATCTGGACCCTACCTCTACTCAAGAGATTAAACATTTCCAGTTCTTTCAGTTATTCCTCTTGTGATCTGGTTTCAGTTCTCCTCACCATACTGATCATGCTATTCTGACTACACACTAGTTTGCCATGTCTTTCTTAAAATGTGACATCCAGAATTGGCTAAAACACTACATATGTAGTGAGACTTACATGATGAAAACACAGATTGCTCTTTTGATCTTCACATTATTTTAATGCATCAGAGTTTGAGTTGCAGGTGCTGCTGGAATATGCACTCTGTGGAGATGGACAGGACAGGAGGTAAGGTTCTCTTCCCTTTACATGTTATGTCCTGCATTCTAAATCTGCCTCAGTTCTAAAAGATTCTGATTTATCTGCTGTTGGAAAATATCACACCAAGTTTGAAACTCCTGGGATATGATTTTTCCTCTGACTCAGCCTCTTCCACTCACTTCCTCTCATTCCTAGTTCTGATTCTCCCCTCTAGCCTCAGAATGTTCAATTTGTGGCTTCTTTTTTATTATTTCCTTAGTCATCCTCTTTATCCTAGATAATAAACTGAAAGTAGAGAACTTATTGCTGAATAATTTTTACTTTCTCCTCAAGGCAGGAAACCTAAGGATAAGTAGATTTAGTGCCCTTCCCACGTTGTCTGTTCCTCATGCTTAGGGTTAGGTTCTATATCCACCTGATTTACAATGACATCCTTACCCCAAGGGCCCTTATCCATCTTCCCTACTTTGTTTATTTTACTTACTTGTTTACTGCCTGCATCCCCCTACTTGAATACAAGCTCCACAAGGGAAGAGATTTTCACTGTTTTGTTAGCTGCTATGTCCCTCATGTCTAGAAGAGTGCTTGACCTATTCTAGGTACTTAGTAAGTATTGTTAAATGAATGGCAATTTCTTTGATAGTTCCCATTAATTTTCCAGGGCAAACTGCCTGTGTTTATTGCCTTGTGCTCAAACTCTACTTCTAAATACATTTCCACTTTGCATTTAGTATCAGGACAGGTAGGCTGAACTGTTAATTGCTGGCAAAACTTTCATCATTTACCACCAGTGTGACTGTTCTTCCAAACAGCCAGCTGATAGCAACTCCTCCTTCAAAACATGCCACGGAGGTTACTAGAGAATTGTTCCATTTTCCTGCTGTTTCTTCTACTAAGCTGCTACAAGGTTCAATTGCACTGTTACCCAGGGTTCTGGTCAAGCCATGATCCCTGCAAATGGGGAAACTGTGGTGCAGTCCTTTGTCAACAATGCCAAGTTCCAAGACTCGTGGATTCCTACAATTTAGACATTAATTCTCTTAAACCTGTGGCATGGGTTTTCCTCATTTTAAGCTTTTATTACCCTGGACTTTCTGGAATTTCCATCAGCTTCATTTCAAAATGCTTGAACTTAGTCTGATCTCTTCCTTTATATTTCAACACTGTATATGTCTTATGTGAGTGTCTATTGCAAAGTGTGCTGTTCGTATAAAAGGTATGCTCAGGTAAACAAGCTACACAAGACAAATCGAAAGCAATTTCCAATCTTATAGGTGTTGATAGTCCAATTTATCACCCTGATTCTTTACCCCAGGGTGCCAATTCAGTGTCCTCTTATTTACTCTGGAACATCATGGTGACCCAACTTCTAGAAAATTCAACAGGAGAAACACTTTCAAAGGGTGCACAGAAGTACCAAGACACTTTTCAAAACACAGTGGAAGAGAGTAAGACAGAGTAGACAGCATCAATTTTCTATCACTCTTAAAATCCTGAATATGTGTCTAACACAGTGTCAGAGATAAACAGACCAACAACGGCAAAATATGAAGAACCCTTAGGGGAGATATGTGGCGCATTGTGGGGAGTAAGGAAAGGAATGAACATGAATTGCTTTGCACCTAATCGAGAAATATGGTTAGTTTGTATTATCCATAAGTGCCAGCAAGAAATTGTATTGTTTCAAGCACTTTTCCTAATTTTCTACAGCCATGACAGAAAGGAACAAATACTTCTATGAAATTCTGTCCATGAGGAACATAGCTCTGCTTGACCCAGTTTTCCTAGCAGAGCCAGAGCATTTTACAAGCAATGCTTGAAAGGCTCAGAATTGCACAACCTTGACCACAATGTTGATCAAAGAGTGGCCCTCTGGTAAAATAGGACCAAGCACAAAAATTTAAACTGAACCTTCCCAGAGTTCAGTATCCCTGGAGCAAAATTTTGCCTGAAGTCCTTATTTCAGCCACTCTTGAAGTTCAGAATATGAGTCTTAGGCTGCCAAATAATGTCTGATAATTCAGGGGGAAATAATGAAAACTCCAATGAACGAGAGTCTTGTTTCTCTGCCTTCCAAAAGAGAATGTGGTGTGTTTTCACATTCACATGGAGCAAGAGGAGACTGGCCAGCCAGTTCACTGCTTTGCCTGTATTCAAAACACAGCTATATTCATCATATTAGAATTCACTGTTGTCTCTTCCTCACCACGTTATCAAAGTTTATAGTAGGGTGCAATTACAGCATCATGTCCCTGAACTCTGCAAAACAGGCTCCCCGAGTACCCTTTCTTTGCTCTCAAAGTCAGCTATCTGTTACCTGTCAGGGGTCAAAGGCACTAGTTTTTGTCTTTCTTTAAAGGTATTATGAAATTTTTGGAGAGCAAAGAACACATTGACAGAGGTTAAAGATGGTAACACATTAAATCTATAATAAATGAAAATTTAACTCCAACGTCAAGTAGTAGTACTTACTGATCCATAGGCATTAGCTTTCTGTAATCATGTTCAAAGTTATTAATACGGATTTCCACTGCTGTCATTTTAAAATCATCACTGGAATGTAATTTCACTGCTCATGATGATGTAATTGCTGAGAAGCCATGTGGTTGGTAATTGCACAATGTGGTGTATGGAACTGAGCTAATGCCTCGAAATCTATCCATTGTTTGATTTTTTTTTTCCTTCCTCCTAATTAATTCTACTGCCTGATGTTCATTTTATGGATTAGATAAAATAAAATATAGCATTCATATTCTCTTGCTTAGTCCCTGGAGAGTGGAGTGTGGGAATGGAGGTGGAGATGATATAACTGACTAGATTATTCTGAGTTAAGGGGAGCACATATTGAAGTGCTGATACATTACACCACTGGTCATTTCTCCATTTCTACTACCAACAAGTCATAAGAACTAAGTGAAACAGGCAGTAAACGTATATTTAATATACGTATGTTTGTATGTATGTGCATATACACATATATTTAAAGGTAGAGTGGCTGTTACCACCTTCTTTGACAGATTTTAAATAGACTCTCACTACAATCCACATAAAGCATAGCTGGAAAGAAAAATAAAAAACAAATATTTAGTAAAATACCTACAGTAGGCAGCCATTAATTGACCTGTCATTTTTTTCTTTTCTTTCTTTCTTTATTTTTAAATATATCTTTATTCATTTAGAGAAAGGAAGGGTGAGGGAGAAAGAGAGATAGAAACATCAATGATGAGAGAGTCATTAATCGGCTGCTTCCTGCATGCCCCCTACTGAAGATCGAGCCCTGCAACCCAAGCATGTGCCCTGACCAGGGATCGAGCTGTGATCTCCTGGATCCTAGATCGATGCTCAACCGCTGAGCCACGCCAGTTGAGCGACCTGCTATTTTTTTATATTTGATTTTATGTTCAAATAAAAGCACACATCTGTGCGTCAAAAGGATTATAGTTGTAAGAGTTGACAAAAGGCCTGTATTTCATGCAGCAGCCCCTACTGCTTGCCTAGTGGTAATTCAGACTTTTATCTTTGTCTTAGTCAAAGTGAGAGGGAATGAGCAAAAGTCTGGGCTTGGAGCCAGCCTGCCTGTGTCTGCTTTCTGTCATGGTTATCTAGTACCCGTGTGATTCAAGGACCATTATTTAATCTCTCTCTCTCCCGTATTTCCCCCATACATAGAAAGAGGAGTATAATATATCTTTCTTACAGCAGTGCTGTGTATATTAAATGAATTAATGTATGCAAGGCACTTAGAACAGTGCCTGGCACACAGTAAGCCCTATTCAAGCATTAGCTCTTAGTGATTGTAAATAGAAATCACCTCTGGCCAATTTGGGCAGCAAAGTAACATACTGAAAGGAGATAAGGTACCTTGTAGAACTGACAGGAAAGCTGGAGAATGCACATCAAATAGACAGGAACAAAAGTAGCTATGTAGCAAGATTCCCCAAACTATGTAGAGCACCACCGCCACCAGCACCGCCCCCTTCCTCACAGGACACACTGCTGCTGCCACGGCACATGACCCCATATGGCAGCATACTGATGCTGCCGCAAATAAGTCCTAACCCATCCTTCCTTTTCCCATCACCCATCCCAGAGTCAAAACCCAGGTCACACGGGTGTATCCTACCAACTATGAGCAGGAAGGAGTATCTGCTCCCTTCAGTTCCTAAAGTGGGAGATGCAGCTGTCTCCTACCAAATTCAAAAATACGGGGAAGGAAGTGTGGACATGAGGAAGAAAAAAATAAACAGAACTCGACTGCCATGTTAAGTTGCCTGGAAAAGAACTTAACCAAGATCCCCAACCCACTGAGAAAGAAAAAGAAGAATGACTGCGAGACCCAGAAAACAGAGGTCAATGCATGTCACAGGTATTCAGGTAGAAAGCATAGAAGAGTCTTAGAAAAAGAGAAGGAAACTAGAAGCTGGCCACTAGGTAGGGACTATCAGTGACGCAAAGAAGGCAGTAGAAATCATGCTCTCTTAAAGCCAGAGGAAAGGAGCCTAGTCTAGAATAGTGGTTCTCAAACATGCTAGTTTTAGGACCCCTTTATAATCTTAATGTTCATTGGTGACTTCAAAGATCTTTTATTTATATAGGTATTAAGATGCACCAAGGCATGGCATCCCTAGGATAGACTAATTCAGAAGTTAAATGATGTAATAAAGATTCCGTTTCCTTCCTTCTTTCCATTTTGCCATCTTCAGCATGTCAACTCTCCTCAAGGCCTCGAGATGGCTGTCAGGTACCAGATGTGACATATAGATACAACAAGAAGAAGGGCTATTTCTTGCTGTGCCTCTTTATAACAGCAAAATTAATTTTCCCAAAAGCCCACATGCAAACTTTATTTTATATCTCACTATCTTTGCCTAAACATTACTGATAAGAAGAATGTGGCCCAAAAATGAGCTGACACAACTACCATTTACTTCTGTAATTGGAAACAGATCAGCTTTCACTGAGACCATTTTAGAAGGGTCTTTCAGAAAGAAGGGAGAAATGAATAATAGTAATTCCTGCATTCCAAGGGGTTTTTCCACTTAAGAATTCACTTACTGTGTGTGTATTTTTTGTTTTGTTTTGTGGGGGGGTTTGTGTGTGTTTTTCTAGAAATATGATGTTGACATAAACACTGTCCCATGGGAACAAAGAGACTTGAAACCTAGCATAAAATCCATCCTTTTTAATGTAATATTAATAAACGTGGGTGATTGATTTTGATATAATGGAGCTAAGTAATTGCTAATTTACTAAATGTAACATGTTCATTTTTTCAGTATCTTCCATTTAGTTGTCACTAAACAAGACTCCAGAGCCCCATTAAAATCACTGAATGCAAGCAAACTCAATTAGTACTTGATTTCAAAGCAGAGTGTGCTATTCATATTAGGTCTATAGATGTGGTAGTGCAAGTATTAAGGAGTTCCCTGAAGCAATTTGGAGAACAAATGACTTGGAATGGGGCAACCAAGAATGAGGAGAAAAAAATAGATTAATTGTTGTGAAAGAAAAATCATCAAAACAGAGTTATGAGTGGCATTCTATAAGACAGGCCCTCAGTGGGCAATAAGCTATTTTCAGCTAAATAATCATCTTGAGTGTAAATCATCAAAGAGCACTAAACATCTATCAGTAAAAGCCTCCCTATTCTCAGTGTCAACGAATTTAGTACCTTTAATTGCAACTAATTTCCTCTATTTTCAAGTAAAAAAATTACAAAATATAGCAGTGGATACTTCTAAGGAGACCACTATACATCATTTTTTCTTTGTAACAGAGTAAGAACTATACTAATGTTACAGACTACCACTTTGGTATAGCTAAGGAAAAAACCTATTCCCTTTCCTCTAAGAGACTCTCAGAAAGATGGAAGCAGTCTAAGGCAATTTTTAGTTCATTACAACTCTCTTACCCAACACAACCTCTAGAGATAAACACAGCAATTGACAATGACAAAGTCAGATACTAAAGCAAAAAATCTAAGGAGAAACTGCCTCCTCTACTACCTGAGGGGGCTCACTGAGAAACTGCCAAGGTGACTTTGCAGTTAGATCACTGTCTTGGAGATACTTTTTTGCCCAAAATAGGGGGTGATTTCCATCTCTCTGTGTGACTCAAATGTCCTGACTCAGTAGTATTCCTGACAGATTTTAGGTGGCCCCATGACCCTGCCTCGTAGTTTTCTTGCCTTGTGTAATCCCCTCCGTTTGAGTGTGGGCAGGACCTGTGACTTGCTTCTCACCAACAGACTATGGCAAAGGTGATGTGGTATCACTCCCAAGATTGCATTATGTAAATTCCATCTTGCTAAAAGACTTGCTTTAGAGACATACTTTCTTTTTCCCTTACTGGCTTTGAAGATACAAACAGCCATATTATGAGTGAGAAGCCCAGTAGAGAGAGGATATGCAGCCAGAAACTAAGAGTGGTGTCCAGGAGACATGGTCAGCTAAGCAATGGCTAACAACATTCTGGGCCTCTCAGTTTTCTAGTCACAAAGAAATG